>NC_083599.1:56942214-57567214 GCF_020882245.1 Rhopalosiphum padi
ACATACATAGGTATTTGAAAAAGACAAAAAAAATAATTACAAAATAACTTATAACTTATATAACTACTTACTAAGTAATACTTAGTCTATAAGTTGTTATTTGTATAAGTATGTATTAAATATCATTACAGTAGAACCTCGATTATCCGAACTAATTGGGACCGCACCTAATTCGGATATTGGAAATTAAAAAAAAATTGTTTAAAACAGTTAAATATTTTATAATGTGTACATACATATTTATTATAATTTATTATAATATTTTATTAGAACTACATACATTATATTATTTGAAATACATTACATACATATAAAATAATGTCTGTTATATTTTTTTGACAAAATTATCGATTTTTATTTGACGGTGGACTGCAACGCGCTTTTCTGCAGCCAAGTCGCGGATACGAGTTTTAATGTTCGGATAACAGAACGTTCGGGTACGCTAATTGCAGTTCGGATAATCGAGGTTCTACTGTATTTGAATGTAGAAATTCCTTTACTCAATCACATATCATTTAAATTATTTATATTAAAAAAATATATTGAAAATGTGAAACATTAATAGTAGATATAATATAGATTGTTGTTGTGTAAGGCATGCGTAGGTACTAGGTATGTACCGTATGTATAATAATTTATAGGTATGATTATGTTTTTTGTACACAGATTTACCTATATGTACTAATACGCATATAGGTATTATTTTTATAATGTATACGTTTCGATTTTCTTTTATAAATTAAAAAAAAATAATAATATTATTGGGTGCTTTTCTTTTAAAATATTTCTCATTTCTTAAAATTATTTGAATGAATTGGGCATAATATGTTTGTGGTTTCTTTGTGTAGGTATATAATAGCACAAAGTGTCCGCGTTTCGCAGTTTTAATTCTCGACCGTACAAAGTGACCTAGAACCGATTGAATTTATATTTTCAAATATTATTACGTAAATAGTTTTAAAAATATAAATGTTCGAACACCGATCCTCTTGGCGCGTTTCAGCCGGGTCAAAGGCCATCACAACGCAAGTGACAGTCCGGTCATCACACTTGTCTATTTCCCTCCCGAGTGGTCAAGCTGTGATCGCCGCCGTCTCGGTCGACGCGTCAACTTTGTCGCGCCATCTTCTTCACACCTTTTTCTGACTTTCGTCAAACCGGTCGACCTGTGTGTTGCCACGGTAGGCTTTACGCACTGTAGCCGTGTGCCCAGGTTCTTATGTCTGGTGACACCTGAAAAATACGTTTTTTCACACACGCTAAGTTCGCGTTCTTATTCAGTTGTATTACTTTTATTTATTATTGTTGCGTCGTGTGCGAACCGATATAATTGTGATTTGTATGTCATATTCTGATATTCAATCAAACGATCGCGTTTTTATCCATTTATCGGCCAAGTACCATTTTCGGTTGTTGTAATAAATATACGGTAACCGCTGCGACCGTATTTTCTACATATATTTATTATAATATTATATTGCTACGTCGTCAAGTTAATCCTAATATTTCATTATACCAATGAAGATTGCCAACTCGGACCCGGGAAGTTAGATCGACACCGCTACCGGAAATCAGGTTTATTTTTTTTATATCTTATTATACCTATATACCTATACCTATTTAAAGGTGTTATAAAAAATTATATACTTATTATAAATGCAATAACAATTATTGCCTATATAATATCATATAATGAAGTAAATAAAAATATAATAAATAGTATTATAATACTATTTTTAAGATTCTTGTTGTAAATTCTCAACTCTGTACACCTATATGAGATACTGATTGTATTTAATGTTGTATTTTTTCTCTAATATTGTTCTAATTTATAAACTTTCTATCAGAGTTGAGATGTTTAAAACATCTAAATTAATCAAACATGTATTTGTTTAAAATATATGATTTAGACAACATAAAATAAACAGTTGGTTGAAATAAAAATATATAATTTATAAGCATATTATAACTTATAGGTACCTCCAGCAACTCATATTTATTAATTTATTTTTTAACATTAAATTATTGTTTTATGGTTTAATCAACCACAATTTTTAATTTTTAAATCTGAAAACATGGTTAAATTATAAGAAATAAATAGATAACTATGCATTTGTCCCAGGTTTTGTCTAAGTTACGAGTAGAATGAATAGATTAATAGAGAATGAAATAAAACAGCGCAGTTCATTGCGCACTATTTAATAATGACATTATTGCTATTATAATAACATCCTCTTAATACTCTAAATGTCTAAATATAATAATAATTATAATAGTATATTATTTTATTTATTATAGGTACTTACGTATATTAACTGGTGGCAATTATTTACGTGGTAAAATATGCTTATTACACTTTTTGCTTTGTAACTTATAAGCTCGCGCAATACTCCACATTCGTCAATCGTCATCGGTCGTCTCCATTAGCTTATTGCATGGGTACAGGTGGCGGCGGGATGGAGAACGCGACACGCGCGTCGGCCATCTATAGTCGGACCGTCAGCTTCACTGATAAACAACTATTTTGGAATTACCCACATAAAAATATTGGTAATAAATAATAATAAAGTATCAACCAAAAAAGAATATCACTATAATAATAATATATGATATCAATTTTAAATTCAATAAAAATACGTTTATTGTGTGCGTGCGTGTGTGTGTATGTGGTATATTATTGTGTATTATATGCATTATTTATAATGTTAGGTACCACTTTTACCACCCAGCGACTAAATGCCCATGTAGTACGCACTATTATCACAGTCTTCTAGGTATACTTACCTTCTAATAGTATAGAAATTTGTGACTACAATATAATAGTGACTAGTGACTATATTATACGGCATACGACACCACGATTGAATGAATGTTATAATAATTTTTATTGTACTTAGGTACTATTTGGTAGTGGTTGAATAACGGAAGGTTAATAACTTTACTTGTTTAATAAATTCACATAAGAAACGGAGAAAACAAAATGAAAGAACTCTAATAAAGTCATATTATTCAGATATTGAAACAGATGAAGTATCTGCAATAGATACATTGGTGAATATGCTGCAATATGGCATAAACGTAATATAAAAAACGATTTGCTTAATAAATAACCACGGAAAAGTCCCGAAAATGTACCTTACCTAATATAGTATACATTATGTATAATAGATGTTGACTGTCAAGTGAACCCTATTGTAGTATTGTAGGTTACTATAATATTTTTTTAAATTTTAATTCAGTATATATATTATTATCATTATACAAAAAACGATTCTGAGCGAAGAAGCCTATACGTGTGGCAGCCTAGGATATTAAAAAAAAAATTTCCCCGTTTTACTAATATTTTTTTTGTTTTTTCAATATGTTTTATATAAAATATAAGGAATTATTATTGACTTGGCATCTATAACTATGTAAATAATTCTATAGATTAAAAAATGTTGGTTTATGCTATTTGTACTCATATATTTAATTGTACAAGTTAATTAATTTATAATTATAATTAAAAAATAGACAAATAGTAATTACTAATTAATAATTTTAAGTTTTAATATAAATTATTATGTCACATATAATATATAATAGGTACGTACAGTTATCATAACTTTACTGTGTACAAAGTAGTACGTACGTAAGCTACTTAATTTTTTACAATAAAATTAAAATAAGGGCTTAGTACTTTGATATTAAGTATATATTATTAGTTTAAATAAAATAATATAATGATTATCAAAAAACAATCTAAATAATGTGATAATGAATAGAAAATAGTATTATTTTTAATATTTGATAGTATTCTATATTTTCACTGGGGGGGGGGGGCAACTTCACGGTAGTTTCCCATTTTAACCCAGTAAATTCAAACCTCTTTGGAAAAATTGCTACTAACTTTTTATTCTTTTTAAATTTTTATTCAAATTACATTTTTATAATATTACAATATAGATTTTTGTCCTCAAATTGACTTTTTACCAAATAAGATTTTAATTTCATGGTCGTTTTTATTCCAGTTATTAGATTGTTTTATTTAATATAGAATCATTTTTTTTATTTATTCAATTGAGAATAATTTATCATATATAGATTTTGAACTAGGCCCCTGAATGACCGAATGGCTGATCGCTTATTGTAAGTTGTTTGTGTTTTTTTTGAAGATGTTGTTTCCATGACATTCTTATAATTTGGTATTAAGCGAAATCGATATGGTTTAAATTGTTTTTTTAATTCTAAATGTTAAAACTAACTACCGTAGATTATAATATCATAATATTTTCAAAAAAATATCAATAATCATTTAGCATTACAATATTATATGATAATCTTATATTATGTTATCTAGAAAAAAAAAGATTATTTAATATGATGTGCCGGTCTGATAATTTCAAAATTTGGGGAAACTCTATGTGGCCAGGCTATGTATAATATACTACGACGTACTCGACATAGGCTTATAGGTACAACTGGTACAAAGTACCATAATATAGGAAACGAATGTATATGGTAATAAATTCAATACTATGTAAATAAATATATATGTCTAAGACTACTGAAAATGATACAACTCATGATACTTATATTTTTACTTTTTTGATTTTTAATCAAGTAAGTATAGTAATCGAAATGAAAATAGTTTGAATTTTTGTTAAATATGAAAATGATAAAAATGTAACTCAGTTGTAATGAGTAAGTGGAAAATAAAGCTAGCTTTAACATAAAATATTAATGAGAGAGATCTGATATCAAACCCAAGCTGTATAACGATTTGAATCCACAAAAACGTCGGAGTGAACAGTCCTAAAATTTCTATTTTTAACTTTTCTTCTCCAAAACTATTATAGCTAAAAAGTTGGTTGATATCTCATAAAAAAGGGATTATCAAATAGATACAAAATGTGAGATTAAAAATTTTCAAAAAAAATTATTTAATTTTAGTAAAAAAAAATAGTTATTTTTTGCTAAGTTTTCATTTAACGTGGCAGATTAACGCAACTGGGGAACGGATTTTGTTATTTGGAGTCTTGTTAGATTAAAATTGGCTAGGAAAAATGCTGTGACAAGACCTCAATCAACAAAATCCGATCTCCGGTTTCAGAGATCTATCTTACTAAATGAAAATGAAAATAAAACACATTATACATACTTATTGTATACTATTAATAAATTTCTAAAAATTGAAAATTGAAAATCAAGAAAGTTTACATGCCGATCTCAGACTTGACAAGGGTTTTTTATTTTATATTATCATTTTTACATGATAACCATTAATAGTGGTCGGTTGACGAAGTTTAAGCGTAGGACGATACAACTACTACAAATTCCAACCAGTCGACAGGGACTACGTGATCATCACGCGTGCAACGCGTAAAATATGACAAATCACGTCATTTGACCACTAGGGATTCTTACCGCTTGTAAGCTATTTTACAGAAAATTGTGACTATTCTGGAAAAAATGGGCATCAGCAAACTCTAGTTTACAATACACAACTAATAATTGAGAATATCTATTCATCTTTAATTTACTAGCGGTATTAGTTGATGAGGTGAAAACTGAAATTTATAGAACACTTATAAATGTTCACTTTCCAAAATCGATAAATTTGAGAGATAATCCAAATTCTAAAAATGAAAATAATTCATAGATTAACAAAACGAAAACAGACTACTTTCCAGGTACAATATATAATTTATTTAAATAACTAAGCTTTATTATTACCTACAAGATAGTATTTTTAGATATGATTTTGTTTAGTTAAATAATGGATCCACGTATAAACCTAGAATTTATAAATCTGCACCGTACAAACCTGGGCCTTAAAATTCTACGTCCAGATCCCTACGGTCCAGATTTGTATGATCGACATATATAGGTCCAGAAATGTATGGTCCCGGTTTCTACGGTGCAGAGATGTACAGTCCGGGTTTATACGGTCCAGATTTATAAATTCCCGGTTTATACATGCCCCCTTTAATATATTTTAAATAATTTCCATATCTATAGCATAAAGACGTATAGTAATATAATATATAATATTATTATTAAACTTTTTATTTTGATAGGGAAGGGACTCAACCTTTTTTAAATTTGATCGAAAAGGGAATGGTATATTTTTTCGGTGTTTCCGAATTGCGGACAAAGTGACAAAAACCACGCGAGTTGCGGACGAAATCTAAAAAGGTAACATACGAATTGCGGACACAAATATAAGATACGAATTGCGGACAAATGTCCAATTATTATTTTTGATATTAACGATTGTGGACGTTGGGAACTGTTCGATATTAACGATTTATATATATACATTATATATATATATATATATATATTATTTATCACCATTAAGATTGTGCAGGTGCTTTTGAAATGGCTGTCAAAAAATATGTTTAATCTGCAGTTTATCGACAACCTTACTCGCTTGCTTAATATCTGTCGTAGTGTTGTCTTTCTGTTCGTTTATTTTCTATTTTTCTGTATAAAAATGTATAGTGAAAAACTTCAAAAGTTACGTGTGATTGACGGAAAACTCACGTGGTTTTTATTAAAAATAATCTCTGTACGCAATTAGTATTATGACAACGAAACGCGTGTCCGCAATTGTTATGTTATAATATTGACCTGAAATAATTTGTCCGCAACTAGTATGTGTCCTATTTTTTGTCCAAGGTGACAATGACCAGTGGTCACTGACACTAACTGGACAGTGGACACACTCGCAGGTAATATTAGCAGTCGGACTGTAGTTAGGTTCCGAATGTTTTTCGATAAGCAGGTAGAGGTATAGTATGCTACCTGGCTACCTACTGTAAGTGGTGTAAGTCGATGTTATTTCGACACATAATTTAAACACGTGTTAAGTAGTTCAATTTATTATTTTTTTCTTCTAGCAAATATTATTACTAATAATATAAAAGTAAATTTATTGGAAAAGTTCGATTTAATCAAATTTTTCTTTATTGCTGTTCGGATTGTTAATGAATATTTAAATTATGATAATGATACTGCTAGTAGGAATGACGTATAAGTTTCTAAAATCCGGAAACCAAAATAGTATATTAATACAAAAAAAAAAAATAGTATTGTCAATTTTTTTTATAATTATAAAAATGTAGTTATAGGTGCACTTATGTAGCGATTTGTCAAATTTATTTAGTTGGGGCGAAAGTAGTATTTTAAATCATCCTACATGTACCTAATCAACGAGTGTGTACCTATTATTTTTCACTATAACGCTTGTAGCCCTGTAGGTAACGTTTGTCCATTTTAACGAGTAATGATAAAGCTATTAGTCCGCTAAGGTTCTTGAAAATATATTCTTTAAATTCATTAGGTATGAACAGTGTTGTGCCATAACTAAATTTATCTAGATGAAAACTTAATATCTTTATCTTATCTAGATAAGAAATAAAATTGACATCTAAATTTCATCTAGATAAATTATCTAGATAATTCACAAAGTCCGTAACTAAATACTAATAAGTAATAAGTAATAACTATTCTACAATATTATCATTTTCAATATAAAATAAACAACTGGGTAAATAAGAATTTTCATTTGTATTACTAAATTTGGTTCTAAAATAGTTTTACATAGCATTTATTAATAATTATGAAAATTAATGACGATTTATTACGTATATATACATGGGAGATGGAAATTATTTATAATTTTATAATACGGTCAATACAGGAAATCTTAAACCCGTATTACAAATGCCGATAGAACTGGATTATTTGCGCAGGCCGATCAAGGCAACTGCGCGGAGGTACCGACCGGCGATTGCGGATGGTTTATAAATGCTAAAATACAGAAATAATTGTCGATAAGAAAATTACAATATTATAATATCTAATAATACGCTGTATATCTACAAAAATTTATCGTTCCCTATCGATTACCACAAATTCTATATTTATTTATAAATTGAGTCGTACGACATCCTTCCCGTACTGTACGCAGTGCACACTCGTCCTCAACTTCTTCAGTGTTCCTGTTTTCATAGTTTATATAATTTTGTCTATGACTGTTAATTTTATTGGTGAAATACTTTATATTTTGTAATGGATCGTTTCTTAATTCAATCATTACCCAACACCAAAAGAGTTCGTCTACAAACGGATGAAAACGTTGATGATCCGATAACTGGTACAGAAATTTCGCCAACATCGTCGACAGAAAATGTACAGCAAAATTTAAAATTTCTATATTTATTTATTGAATTTTACAAACTGGTGTCGATCAATGCTGATAAAATAATAGCATCTTGTGTTAACTGTCATAAAAACATAAGTGCGTCAATCAAGTCGAGTGGAAACTTGTCATATTAAAGTAAATTTTTATCTAAGCACAACACTGGGTATGAAATTTACTTGAGATAAATCATCCCACTTTTGTCATTACTTTTTTTCAATTTTGTATGTTCCACATTTAAAAATTCATCATTTTTTATATTTTAAAATTAAATTTAAAGGCAAAGAAAAATACGACTAATTATTTCTCTAAAATAAACTACATGGCATAATTCAATATGATTTCAGATTTCATATCGTATACTAGTTTTTGAAAAATTTGAATCGAAATATTGAATACATTTTAATTTATTATAAAATAAATCAATAGTTTTATTTATTTAATAAATTTAAAATCATATTCTACTGTCATGTAAAAGATAATTTTTAATATATACAAGAAGTCAAGAACACATACTTCACATACTTGTTTGAAAAATATTTAAATAATAGATTTTCATTAAAAAAAACATTTCTTTGAGTAGGTTAAAATATGCATATACCTACTAAAAATACATAATATGTATTAAGTACATACAAACCTATAATTTGACCGGTTAGAAAAAAAATTAGAGAAAAATTGAAGTATAAAATGTTCTTTGATCATTATGTTCTCGTTAGTATTCAAAATTTACCAAGATTAAAGTAAGCCCAATGCTATAAGTAAATAATAACTGAATAAGCTTTTATATTATATTAAAACAGTCAACAGTTGTCTAGTAATAAAATAACAAAATACATAATGAACAATAATTCATAATATTACCTATATACTTTGGAGTATAATATATCACATTTCTGATTATTAGTTACAGTTATATTTTAATTATTAAACAGTTTTAAAATATTTTTTTTTTTTTTTTTAGATGAACTTAAATGGTGGGTGCGTACTGCGTTGTGATTATGTAAAAATGTAAAATGTTTAACGTTTTCCTAATCAAATCTAACTTTTAAACCACTTCTGATATTTGATATATTTAGTTATCTACAAAAACTTCAACTGTAAGGGTATAGAGAATATACTATATAATTGGTTATATAATTATTAGGTTTGGTAAAATTTTAAACAGAACCTGAAAAAAAACTTTACACTGAATTACAAACTAAAATGAGGACATGATTCAGTCATACTTTTAATTTTTAATTTATTTTAAAGTTAATTTGTGTTTGCCAATGTTACATACCTACTGGTATATTTTATAACATGAATGCTCCAATAATATTATCTACATAACAAGTTTTAATTCACCACTCCTATTGAAGGCACTATTAATGGAACTAATATCTCTATCAGTAACTACTTTTAGATACAACATTTTCAAGTATAGTTCAAAAATAATATAATCAAGTAAAAATCTTACAAATGACCAAAATTGACAATATTTAAACAATTTAAAAAGTAATATTACCATTATATACTAAAAATATTCAAAACTAGCAGATATTGTTATAAAACATTGCATTGATGTTGTCGTTAACAGTAGATCACAATAATGCTGAAAATTCATAACCGCTCATTAATTATTTACACCACTTGCAGATAAAAAGTTTGATGAAGAATTAATGAAATAAATCTCTTGAGTTGTGAGTGTTGTGACTAAAAATTACAATTTTATAACAATTTACAAAAAAATAAAACCATTATTTTTTAACAAAAAAAACAGATATCAAAATATAACATGATTATACTTATTAGCTCACTTGAAAGTAAAAAATTTTACACACCAATAATATTAATTACCTACCAAATTGAAACATTGATGCCTGATATCTGTATAGTATATATGTTTATACGTTATATTTTTATCTTTTGACACTCAGAAATTTTAGCGTACCCCTATAATTATTAAAATCTTAATGCCTGCTATAAATACAGGAATCACAAATCTTCATAAATGTTCAATTTATGAAAATTTCTAGTGTTAATATGGTATTATCAACACATCATAAATAAATTTTGCTTATAGGTTAAGCTACCAAAGGTTTTACAAGTCTATTTTTACACATTCATACTCATCAGTGTGTACTAGTAACAAGTAATAGTTTCTTTAAAAATGTCCTCGTAGTCATAACTAGGGTGTTGACGACTTAAGCATTTTTTTTCCTTTGATCCTATAAAATGCTATCTAATCTATAAATTTGTTTCATGTTCCTTTGATTCAATATAAATTAATTTATTTACATTTTTTTGAATTTTTAACTTCATTCTTTATACGTTTAGGTCACTTTTAGTAATTTTTGTACAATGTGGAGAATTGTTCTCAAACAATGAAAGCCAAGATTTTTTTTTAATAATTTTATATATTTTTTTTACAGTAGATTTAACTTACAATTTAAATATTTACTAAATTTTGTTTACAGACATCTTCATAATTTTAAGGTCATTTTTTGATATTTTTTTAGATCATCAATATCCTATATCTATTCATAAATATCTAGTTAAATTGAATGAGCCAGTATAGATTTGTCATTAAACTATAATAAATAATTTATTATTAGTATTTAGTATTAGTTTTAATTTATTAATATTCATTATTAGTTCTAAAAAAATGGTTAAAATCTTAAACAAAAACTTACCCATTAACAACTAAAACCCATTTATGGAAATGGTATAAAGTTTTTGATCATGTATGTAATTTAGTATATTAATTGTTTTTAAATTAAAAAATTTTTAATAGATTTGTGGTACTATAACTACTGCATTGTCCATAATCAAACTCAATATTGTTCAGGATCATAAATTAAAAGGAACACAAATATTGATAAAATAAAATATCTCAATAAAATTCATTTAAAAAAGATTACATTTATTATTGGAAACAAAATACTTTACATTATATAAAAACATATTATTTGTGGTTGTACATTATGTTTGAAAATAATAAAAAAAAAAACACTGAAAATGTAATGCAGAAGTATACAATATATTAATAAATAGATTTGTCACAATGAATCATTCTGATACTAAGTAGAGTAAAAAAAAAAATATTCTACAGTAACCAATAAAATATTAAAGTAATGGTATATTAGGCATGTACTTATGTAATTAGTGCTCATGTGTTAATTACAGACTTATAATTCAAGTACATTTTTTATTATTTACTTATATGTTATGTATCAGCCTTATAAGTTTTCATAATATTACTGGTCAAACGTGAGCGCAATATCAGGCCATTTTTTATAAATAATAGTAGCCTCAAGTACACCTACACCAGAGTAAATGCCTTTTCGCCATTGAAGATGGTAATAAATTTCAATTCTTCTTCTCATTTGACCAAACATTTCATCAACTTCAAATCCATCACCAAATGTAGGATCATTTGGATCCTTATCAACTATATCTCTTTGGAAAATAGTTTTAGAGTCTATAACTGATGGTAATTGTAGATTTATTTCTTCGATTATCTTCCGGGACGTCATCAACGTTCTCCATTCCGTAGTGGTAATCGGATAATAGCAACTGCTGGGGTAACGACAACTACTGTCTAAGAACGGCCTTTGCGTTTATATCGTCGTAGTCGGCGGCGGCAGCGGCTTCTGAGACGTCACCAATGTTGTCGGCTTTGTAATTGATGTTGGGTAACGACAACTGCTGTCTCAGGACGGCCTTTGCGTTTATGTCCTCGTCGTAGTTGGCTGCGGCGGCTTCCGGGACGTAACCAACGTTATCCATTCCGTAGTGGTAATCAGGTAACGACAACTGCTGTCTCACAACGGCCATGGCATTTATGTCGTCGTCGTTGTCGGTGGCGGCGGCGGCGGTTTCTGGAACGTCATCAACGTTATCCATTCCGTAGTGGTAATCGGGTAACGACAACTGCTGTCTTAAGATGGCCTTTGCGTTTATGTCCTCATCGTAGTCCGCGGCGGCGGCTTCTGGGACGTCACCAATGTTGTCGGCTTCGTGATTGATATTGGGTAACGACAACTGCTGTCTTAGGATGTTCTTTGCGTTTATGTCCTCGACGTAGTCGGCAGTGGCGGCTTCCGGGACGTCACCAACGTTATCCATTTCGTAGTGATAGTAGTAGATTACATTTATTATTGGAAACAAAATACATTACTTTATATTAAATCATATTATTTGTGAATGCACATTATGTTTGAAAATAATAAAAAAACTAATAAAATATTAAAGTAATGGTACATTAGGCATGTACTTATGTAATTAGTGCTCATGTGTTAATTACAGACTAATAATTCAGGTACATTATTTTTTTTTTACATATATGTTATGTATCAGTCTCATAAGTTTCCATAATATTTCTGGTAAAACGTGAGCGCAATATCAGGCCATTTTTTATAAATAATAGTACCCTCAAGTACACCTACACCTGAGTAAATGCCTTTTCGCCATTTAAGATGATAATAAATTTCGTTTTTTCTTCTCATTTGACCAAACATTTCATCAATTTCAAATCCATCACCAAATGTAGGATCATTTGGATCCTTATCAACTATTTCTCTTTGGAAAATAGTTTTGGAGTCTATGGCTGATGGTGATTGGAGATTTATTTCTTCGATGAGATCAGAACTTGGCAGCGGCGGCTTTCGGGACGTCACCAACGTTATCCATTCCGTAGTGGCAATCGGGTAACGACAACTGCTGTCTTAAGATGGCCTTTGCGTTTATGTCCTCGTCGTAGTCAGCGGCGGCGGCTTCCGGGACGTCAGCAATGTTGTCTTCGTCAGGAACTTCGTCAATAACATCGGGAATAGACTTCTCGTCAGAAACTTCGTCAACAAGCACTGCATCAATAACATCGGTAATAGGCTCCGCGTCAGGAACATCGTCAATAAGCACCGCAGCAAGAACATCGGGAATAGAGACTGCGACAGAAACGTTAACCATTCCATAATGGTAATCGGGTAACGACAACTACTGTCTAAGAACGGCCTTTGCGTTTATATCGTCGTAGTCGGCGGCAGCGGCGGCTTCTGGGACGTCACCAATGTTGTCGGCTTTGTAATTGATGTTGGGTAACGACAACTGCTGTCTCAGGACGGCCTTTGCATTTATGTCGTCGGCGGCGGCGGTGGCGGCGGCTTCCGGGACGCCACCAACGTTATCTATTCCGTACTGGGATTCGGGTAACGACTACTGCTCTCATAGGATAGCCTTTGCGTTTATGTCCTCGTCGTAGACGATGGCGGCGTCTTCCGGGACGTCACCAACGTTATCCATTCCATAGTGGTAATCGGGTAACGACAACTACTGTCTAAAAACGGCCTTTGCGTTTATATCGTCGTAGTCGGCGGCGGCAGCGGCTTCTGAGACGTCACCAATGTTGTCGGCTTTGTAATTGATGTTGGGTAACGACAACTGCTGTCTCAGGACGGCCTTTGCATTTAAGTCGTCGGCGGCGGCGGTGGCGGCAGCTTCCGGGACGCCACCAACGTAATCCATTCCGTACTGGGATTCGGGTAACGACTACTGCTCTCATAGGACGGCCTTGGCATTTATGTCGTCGGCGGCGGCTTCCGGGAAGCCACTAACGTTATCCATTCCGTACTGGGATTCGGGTAACGACTACTGCTCTCATAGGATAGCCTTTGCGTTTATGTCCTCGTCGTAGACGATGGCGGCGTCTTCCGGGACGTCACCAACGTTATCCATTCCATAGTGGTAATCGGGTAACGACAACTACTGTCTAAAAACGGCCTTTGCGTTTATATCGTCGTAGTCGGCGGCGGCAGCGGCTTCTGAGACGTCACCAATGTTGTCGGCTTTGTAATTGATGTTGGGTAACGACAACTGCTGTCTCAGGACGGCCTTTGCATTTAAGTCGTCGGCGGCGGCGGTGGCGGCAGCTTCCGGGACGCCACCAACGTAATCCATTCCGTACTGGGATTCGGGTAACGACTACTAGTCTCATAGGACGACCTTGGCATTTATGTCGTCGGCGGCGGCTTCCGGGACGCCACCAACGTTATCCATTCCGTACTGGGATTCGGGTAACGACTACTGCTCTCTTAGGATAGCCTTTGCGTTTATATCCTCGTCGTAGAACATGGCGGCGTCTTCCGGGACGTCACCAACGTTATCCATTCCATAGTGGTAATCGGGTAACGACAACTACTGTCTAAGAACGGCCTTTGCGTTTATAACGTCGTAGTCGGCGGCGGCGGCGGCTTCTGAGACGTCACCAATGTTGTCGGCTTTGTAATTGATGTTGGGTAACGACAACTGCTGTCTCAGGACGGCCTTTGCATTTATGTCGTCGGCGGCGGCGGTGGCGGCGGCTTCCGGGACGCCACCAACGTTATCTATTCCGTACTGGGATTCGGGTAACGACTACTGCTCTCA
Organism: Rhopalosiphum padi; assembly: GCF_020882245.1. Lineage (NCBI taxonomy): Eukaryota > Metazoa > Arthropoda > Insecta > Hemiptera > Aphididae > Rhopalosiphum > Rhopalosiphum padi. The sequence continues at coordinate 56,956,808 of NC_083599.1, forward strand.
TAGGATAGCCTTTGCGTTTATGTCCTCGTCGTAGACGATGGCGGCGTCTTCCGGGACGTCACCAACGTTATCCATTCCATAGTGGTAATCGGGTAACGACAACTACTGTCTAAGAACGGCCTTTGCGTTTATATCGTCGTAGTCGGCGGCGGCAGCGGCTTCTGAGACGTCACCAATGTTGTCGGCTTTGTAATTGATGTTGGGTAACGACAACTGCTGTCTCAGGACGGCCTTTGCATTTAAGTCGTCGGCGGCGGCGGTGGCGGCGGCTTCCGGGACGCCACCAACGTTATCCATTCCGTACTGCGATTCGGGTAACGACTACTGCTCTCTTAGGATATCCTTTGCGTTTTTGTCCTCGTCGTAGAACATGGCGGCGTCTTCCGGGACGTCACCAACGTTATCCATTCCATAGTGGTAATCGGGTAACGACAACTACTGTCTAAGAACGGCCTTTGCATTTATATCGTCGTAGTCGGCGGCGACGGCGGCTTCTGGGACGTCACTAATGTTGTCGGCTTTGTAATTAATGTTGGGTAACGACAACTGCTGTCTCAGGACGGCCTTGGCATTTATGTCGTCGGCGGCGTCTTCCGGGACGTCACCAACGTTATCCATTCCATAGTGGTAATCGGAAAACGACAACTACTGTCTTAGAACGGCCTTTGCGTTTATATCGTCGTAGTCGGCGCGGCGGCGGCTTCTGAGACGTCACCAATGTTGTCGGCTTTGTAATTGATGTTGGGTAACGACAACTGCTGTCTCAGGACGGCCTTTGCATTTATGTCGTCGGCGGCGGCGGTGGCGGCGGCTTCCGGGACGCCACCAACGTTATCTATTCCGTACTGGGATTCGGGTAACGACTACTGCTCTCATAGGATAGCCTTTGCGTTTATGTCCTCGTCGTAGACGATGGCGGCGTCTTCCGGGACGTCACCAACGATATCCATTCCATAGTGGTAATCGGGTAACGACAACTACTGTCTAAAAACGGCCTTTGCGTTTATATCGTCGTAGTCGGCGGCGGCAGCGGCTTCTGAGACGTCACCAATGTTGTCGGCTTTGTAATTGATGTTGGGTAACGACAACTGCTGTCTCAGGACGGCCTTTGCATTTAAGTCGTCGGCGGCGGCGGTGGCGGCAGCTTCCGGGACGCCACCAACGTAATCCATTCCGTACTGGGATTCGGGTAACGACTACTGCTCTCATAGGACGGCCTTGGCATTTATGTCGTCGGCGGCGGCTTCCGGGAAGCCACTAACGTTATCCATTCCGTACTGGGATTCGGGTAACGACTACTGCTCTCATAGGATAGCCTTTGCGTTTATGTCCTCGTAGTAGACGATGGCGGCGTCTTCCGGGACGTCACCAACGTTATCCATTCCATAGTGGTAATCGGGTAACGACAACTACTGTCTAAGAACGGCCTTTGCGTTTATATCGTCGTAGTCGGCGGCGGCAGCGGCTTCTGAGACGTCACCAATGTTGTCGGCTTTGTAATTGATGTTGGGTAACGACAACTGCTGTCTCAGGACGGCCTTGGCATTTATGTCGTCGGCGGCGGCTTCCGGGACGCCACCAACGTTATCCATTTCGTACTGGGATTCGGGTAACGACTACTGCTCTCTTAGGATAGCCTTTGCGTTTATATCCTCGTCGTAGAACATGGCGGCGTCTTCCGGGACGTCACCAACGTTATCCATTCCATAGTGGTAATCGGAAAACGACAACTACTGTCTTAGAACGGCCTTTGCGTTTCTATCGTCGTAGTCGGCGGCGGCGGCGGCTTCTGAGACGTCACCAATGTTGTCGGCTTTGTAATTGATGTTGGGTAACGACAACTGCTGTCTCAGGACGGCCTTTGCATTTATGTCGTCGGCGGCGGCGGTGGTGGCGGCTTCCGGGACGCCACCAACGTTATCTATTCCGTACTGGGATTCGAGTAACGACTACTGCTCTCTAAGGACGGCCTTGGCATTTATGTCGTCGTCGTCGTAGTTGGCAACGGCGGCTTCCGGAATGCCATAGACATTGTCGTTTCCGTAGATAACGTTGCCGTCAGTTTCAATTTCGGAGTGTTGGACGTAGGCGTTCGTCTGCTCGTAGACATTATCGGCATCATAGAAATCGTTGGCGTCGGAGTCTAAGTCGGAATCGGAATAAGTGTCTGCTTAAAGATCGTCTCTGAGGGTGCGAGGAATGTCATCAATTGGCACTGCATCAATAACATCGGGAATAGACTCCTCGTCAGGAACTTCGTCAATAAGCACCGCAGCAGGAACATCGGGAATAGAGACTGCGACAGAAACGTTATCCATTCCATAGTGGTAATCGGGTACGACAACTGCTCTCTTAGGATGGCCTTTGCGTTTATTTACACGTCGTAGTCGGCGGCGGCGGCTTCCGGGACGTCACCAACGTTATCCATTTCGTAGTGATAGTAGTAGATTACATTTATTATTGGAAACAAAATACATTACTTTATATTAAATCATATTATTTGTGGTTTCGCATTATTTTGAAAATAATATAAAAAAAAAAAAAAAAACTGAAAATGTAATGCAGAGATATACAATATATTAATAAATTTATTTGTCACAACCTATTTATTCTGATTCTAAATAGAGTAAAATAAAAAAATTATTATACAGTAACTAATAAAATATTAAAGTAATGGTACATTAGGCATGTACTTATGTAATTAGTGTTCATGTGTTAATTACAGACTTATAATTCAGGTACATTATTTATTTTTTACATATATGTTATGTATCAGTCTTTTAAGTTTCCATAATATTTCTGGTAAAACGTGAGCGCAATATCAGGCCATTTTTTATAAATAATAGTAGCCTCAAGTACACCTACACCTGAGTAAATGCCTTTTCGCCATTTAAGATGGTAATAAATTTCGTTTTTTCTTCTCATTTGACCAAACATTTCATCAACTTCAAATCCATCACCAAATGTAGGATCATTTGGATCCTTATCAACTATTTCTCTTTTGAAAATAGTTTTGGACTCTATGGCTGATGGTGATTGGAGATTTATATCTTTGATTAGCTCAGAACTATAAAACAAAAAATTTATTTAATAATTAATTTACCTATTACAAATAACTTAAGAAAAAATTTATAAAACCAAAGAATTTGTAGAATAGTAAATATAATTACAATGAGATTCTACTTGTATATTAATAACTAAATATAAATAAATGTATCATATGAAAGTTTATTGAATGTAAAGGACATAAATGTAATATTCCAAATTATTTAACTAATTTAATGGACAACTAGAGTGACTGGAAACATCTATTCTCATTACTCTGACCATATTTACAAAAAATTGAATAATTTTCTAGCTAATTAAAATATCCATCTTCACAACTTAGCTTTTACTATCTAATTTGAAAAATAATAATTTAAGTTAAAATCATTTAAATACATATTACAAAATATATTTATATAACTGGTTATGAGTGATTGATTTTTTTAGTAATTTTTCTACAATGTCTATATCATTGTTTATTTGTATTTAAATGATTGGACTAAGCCTACTAATTAACCACGGATAAAATGTTTGAACACATCAAATATAACCAGAATTGTCAGAAATTAAAGAAAAAATATCAAAAATATAATAAGAAAATTAAAGTAACTAAGTAGAATATACAATTCTAAATAGTACAATAAAAATTCTATAGTGGCGGACGATTATACATGCCATTATACATGTTGCATGAACTCAGTCTAAATTTTTTTCTTTCAATACAACATTTTAACTATGGTTTAAGTACCATTACTTTGAAAATTGATAATAAACAAAACCACCTTTAGCTAGGCACGCACAATCTGCTGTGCAGGCGTGTATAGCGAATCCATCGATGGGATATATTTCAAACGAACGATACTCTAATAATCTAATACAAAAGGACATTTATTTCCCGCGGTTTACCGCTTATAGTTGTTTCGTTTTTCTGTGGAACTTTAAGCGAAAAGCGCGTTTCTCTCACAGACCGTGATAACAACACACAAGTGGGTAAACCACAACAATAAACGACAACGACGCGGCACGGCGAGAAAGTAGAAAATCAAGCAGCAAACGGGCAGACAGCGTGTTTACTTTGCGCGCTAACTGTAAAAATGTTGAATACACACTTGTTTGGTAACGACAACTGTTGACTGGGGCCGGCCTTGGCATTTATGTCGTCGTTGTCGTCGTCGTCAGCGGCGTCATCGGCGGCGGCATCGGCGGCGGCATCGGCGTCATCGGCGGCGGCATTGGCGTCATCGACGGCGGCATGGGCGTCATCGGCGGCGGCATTGGCGGCATCGGCGGCATCGGCGTCATCGACGGCGGCAGCTACCGGAACGTCACCAATGTTGTCGGCTTCATAATTAATGTTGGGTAACGACAACTGCTGTCTTAGGACGGCCTTGGCATTTATATCGTCGTCGTCGTCGTGGTCGTCGGCGGCGGCTGCATCGGCGGCGGTTTCCGGAACGTCACCAACGTTATCCATTCCGTAGTGGTAATCGGGTAACGACAACTGCTGTCTTAGGATGGCCTTTGCGTTTATGTCCTCGTCGTAGTCGGCGGCGGCGGCTTCTGGGACGTCACCAACGTTATCCATTCCGTAGTGGTAATCGGGTAACGACAACTGCTGTCTTAGGATGGCCTTTGCGTTTATGTCCTCGTCGTAGTCGGCGGCGGCGGCTTCCGGGACGTCACCAACGTTATCCATTCCGTAGTTGTAATCGGGTAACGACAACTGCTGTCTTAGGAAAGCCTTTGCGTTTATATCGTCGTCGTCGGCGGCGGCGGCGGCGGCGGCTTCCCGTACGTTATTAACGTTATCCATTCCGTAGTTGTAATCGGGTAACGACAACTGCTGTCTTAGGATGGCCTTTGCGTTTATGTCCTCGTCGTCGTCGTCGGTGGCAGCTTCCGGAATGCCATAGACATTGTCGTTTCCGTAGATAACGTTGGCGTCAGTTTCAATTTCAGAGTGGTGGACGTAGGCGTTCGTCTGGTCGTAGATATTATCGGCATCATAGAAATCGTTGCCGTCGGAGTCGAAGTCGGAATCGGAATCGGAGTCGGCTTGAAGATCGTCTCTGAGGGTGCGAGGAATATTGTCAATGGGCACCGCATCAATATCATCGGGAATAGACTCCTCGTCAGAAACTTCGTCAATAACATCGGGAATATGCTCCTCGTCAGGAACTTCGTCAATAACGTCGGGAATAGGCTCCTCGTCAGGAACTTCGTCAATAACATCGGGAATAGACTCCTCGTCAGGAACTTCGTCAATAACTTCGGGAATAGACTCCTCTTCAGGAACTTCGTCAATAACATCGGGAATAGGCTCCTCTTCAGGAACTTCGTCAACAAGCACCGCATCAATAACATCGGGAATAGGCTCCGCGTCAGGAACATCTTCAATAAGCATCGTGTCAGGAACATCTTCAATAAGCATCACGTCAGGAACATCGTCAATAAGCACCGCGGCAGGAACATCGTCAATAAGCACCGCAGCAGGAACTTCGTCAACAAACATCGCGGCAGGAACATCGGGAATAGGGACTGCGGCAGGAACTATGGTATTCTCATAAACGGCGGAGGTGTCAGGAACTCCGGATTTTTCATTAATACCAATAGTGGCAGAAACTCGAGTGTTTTTTTTTTTTGCGATTGTGTTAAGTTTTCGGGTTTTCTTACGTAAAGGGATTGCGCCAGAACGTTGGGTCCTCAACTTAATGCGCTTGGAGCGGCGACAGCCGTCACTGGTATCTGCGCCCATGTCGTCATTTACGACGGAGTCCACGCTTTTGTCAAAAGTGGATTTTGACGAGGAAGTCGACGACTTGCGTTTCAACGACGTGCCCGTGGTATCCATGGTCGAAGAGTCCTCGTCGTCGGACCCACTCGATGATGGACGGCCATACATGCTATACATGTCTACAAAGTATAAACAAATTCTACGGTCACCGAAATCGTTCGCGTACAAATCCGATCGTCGAACGCGCGATTATTGAACGGTTATGAAAGTCGATTAAAAATGTATCAACAGATACTGGCGGACGACCGGCTAAACGAAGCAAACTAACCTTAGCGGAACTCGCGCATGCGGAGTAAAGACACGTCGATCTGCTACAATGTCGTCAATGACAGGCGGTGGCGGGACGCGGTACACGGGAGAAACGCGGAACGAACAGAAGTCCGGTGCTCCGGTCGGTGCGGTACCAAAATGAACCACCCAGCAACCAACCGTGGCGATCCAGCGGCCGGCGACCGTGGCGCGCCCAATACGCGTCGCTTGGCTTGGACTACTGACGGTTTGTTCCACATGTCCGTTGCATATGCATGCCCGTAGAACGTCGTGACCTACTGTCGCGTAGATACTGCGCGGCGCGGTGGTGCAGCTGCAGCGGGGCCCCACTTGTGCCGCCGAAAATCGAAATTTACCTTCATCGCCCGTCGCATTTATTGCCGTCGTCAACCGTACGGTGCAATTGTTGTATATACCTACTCACACGCCGTGACTGGTTTCTGTGTAAACATTTTGCAATCCGATGGCGCAGGCTCCCGGCAATATATTTTGGCGGGCTCGCTTTGTCTGTTTCTAGGGGTTATCTGTAGATAAAGTTCACCATTGTGACCTAGTGTACACTAAGAGTGAATTTTCAGATTTTCAGTTTTAACTTTCTGCAACGAGGCTATTATCATAAAATATTCAAAAAGTAAATGATTTGTATCTATATCGATTAATTCTAATACTCAATAATATTGTTTAACTAATAGTGAAAAACATTACTAGTTGATAAGAATAAACTAATTTTGAAGGGCAATGATTGCAATTGCAATTACCCTGCATTTCTAAGATCGACGTCGGCACAGCAATACCATAAAAAACACGAAAATACTCAGGTATGGTTTAAATTACATCAACTGAAACAGTGAAAACTTTAGAAAATTTTTTTTTTTTTTTTGCAACATGTACTTCAACGGGTCAAGAACAACAGGGCAAAAATAAATTAGTGCAAAATATCATTATTTTGGAAATTAAGGATCCTTCCGAAGTAGTTTGAGTTGCGATCATGACAAAATTTTGTCATGACTTTAAATCCATTCTGTGCGAGTAGGTACTTGCGAGGTCAAGTTGAAAAAATCAGTTTGATTATAAACCATTTTTAAGTATCAAACTGATAATACCGATAATTATCATAAACATTATTGATAAGCACAGAATAATAAATTCATTTTTACGAAAAATAATTATTAATTATTATTATTATTAATTATTAAGTATTACCTAGCTACGAGTTACTTAGATTTCAACTATGCTACCAATATGTTTAAACTACACGACTACATGATCATAAAATAAGTGTCTGAATTTTTCATAATTATTACAGAGCTGTCAGTCGTGGATAACTACAATAAATGATAATAAGTTAATATACCATTGTTTTAACAAAAAAAAAGTCACATTGTAAATATCCACTTAAAAGTTTTCTAAACTGAGCTACTAACTCTCGTTTAGTACTAAGTAGCTCAGCATCGAGAATGTTTAGGTGGATATTTATTTGATGGAACAATGATATTTTCTGGACATAAATTTGATCCATCAGTAAGTTGTTTTTCAGAGTAAATAATTTATCTTATGTATTTCATATACATTTCATTTTTTAAATCAAAAATTGATATGCTGAGGATTGTATAAAATTTGATATAAATTAATGATAGCCACTAAATTATGATCATTTATTCACTACTGTTTCATTAAATGTTTAGTGAATGCCTTTGTAACTCAGCATTCTAGAATGTTAAAAATGAATTATAACAATTTGGTTTAGACTTTCAAACTTACGTCTACACGTCACCCGTAAGATTGAATAACTCTCTTTTAGTACTAATTTTATCTTCTTCAGGATTCAAGTCAACTCGATATTGGTACTAGGATCAATTTGTGTATGTTATGATTGGAAAATAATTTGCTAATAGTTTTATTGGCTGTCCAGAAGTTCCTAAAGTATACAAATACATATTATTCACAATAAAAATGCTATTAATATACAATTTATTAATATTGGTTATAATTGGTTATATAATTATTAGGTTTGGTAAAATTTTAAACAGAACCTGAAAAAAAACTTTACACTGAATTACAAACTAAAATGAGGACATGATTCAGTAATTCAGTGATTCAGTCATACTTTTAATTTTTAATTTATTTTAAAGTTAATTTGTGTTTGCCAATGTTACATACCTACTAGTATATTTTATACCATGACTGCTCCAATAATATTATCTACATAACAAATTTTAATTCACCACTCCTATTGAAGGCACTATTAATGAAAACCAATATCTCTATCAGTAACTACTTTTAGATACAACATTTTCAAGTATAGTTCAAAAATAATATAATCAAGTAAAAATCTTACAAATGACCAAAATTGACAATATTTAAACAATTTAAAAAGTAATATTACCATTATATACTAAAAATATTCAAAACAAGCAGATATTGTTATAAAACATTGCATTGATGTTGTCGTTAACAGTAGATCACAATAATGCTGAAAATTCATAACCGCTCATTAATTATTTACACCACTTGCAGATAAAAAGTTTGATGAAGAATTAATGAAATAAATCTCTTGAGTTGTGAGTGTTGTGACTAAAAATTACAATTTTATAACAATTTACAAAAAAATAAAACCATTATTTTTTAACAAAAAAAACAGATATCAAAATATAACATGATTATACTTATTAGCTCACTTGAAAGTAAAAAATTTTACACACCAATAATATTAATTACCTACCAAATTGAAACATTGATGCCTGATATCTGTATAGTATATATGTTTATACGTTATATTTTTATCTTTTGACACTCAGAAATTTTAGCGTACCCCTATAATTATTAAAATCTTAATGCCTGCTATAAATACAGGAATCACAAATCTTCATAAATGTTCAATTTATGAGAATTTCTAGTGTTAATATGGTATTATCAACACATCATAAATAAATTTTGCTTATAGGTTAAGCTACCAAAGGTTTTACAAGTCTATTTTTACACATTCATACTCATCAGTGTGTACTAGTAACAAGTAATAGTTTCTTTAAAAATGTCCTCGTAGTCATAACTAGGGTGTTGACGACTTAAGCATTTTTTTTCCTTTGATCCTATAAAATGCTATCTAATCTATAAATTTGTTTCATGTTCCTTTGATTCAATATAAATTAATTTATTTACATTTTTTTGAATTTTTAACTTCATTCTTTATACGTTTAGGTCATTTTTAGTAATTTTTGTACAATGTGGAGAATTGTTCTCAAATAATGAAAGCCAAGATTTTTTTTTAATAATTTTATATTTTTTTTTTACAGTACATTTAACTTACAATTTAAATATTTACTAAATTTTGTTTACAGACATCTTCATATTTTTAAGTTCATTTGTTGATATTTTTATAGATTATCAATATCCTATATCTATTCATAAAAAATCTAGTTAAATTGAATGAGCCAGAAAAGATTTGTCATTAAACTATAATAAATAATTTATTATTAGTATTAAGTATTAGTTTTAATTCATTAATATTCATTATTAGTTCTAAAAAAATGGTTAAAATCTTAAACAAAAACTTACCCATTAACAAATAAAACCCATTTATGGAAATGGTATAAAGATTTTGATCATGTATGTAATTTAGTATATTAATTGTAGTTTTTAATAGTTTTGAGGTAGTATAACTACTGCATTGTCCATAATCAAACTCAATATTGTTCAGGATCATAAATTAAGAGGAACACAAATATTGATAAAATAAAATATCTCAATATAATTCATTTAAAAAAAATTACATTTATTATTGGAAACAAAATACTTTACATTATATAAAAACACATTATTTGTGGTTGTACATTATGTTTGAAAATAATAAAAAAAAAACACTGAAAATGTAATGCAGAGATATACAATATATTAATAAATATATTTGTCACAATGAATCATTCTGATTCTAAGTAGAGTAAAAAAAAAATATTATACAGTAACTAATAAAATATTAAAGTAATGGTACATTAGGCATGTACTTATATAATTAGTGCTCATGTGTTAATTACAGACTTATAATTCAGGTACATTATTTATTTTTTACATATATGTTATGTATCAGTCTTATAAGTTTCCATAATATTTCTGGTAAAACGTGAGCGCAATATCAGGCCATTTTTTATAAATAATAGTAGCCTCAAGTACACCTACACCAGAGTAAATGCCTTTTCGCCATTGAAGATGGTAATAAATTTCGTTTCTTCTTCTCATTGGACCAAACATTTTATCAACTTCAAATCCATCACCAAATGTAGGATCATTTGGATCCTTATCAACTATTTCTCTTCGGAAAATAGTTTTGGAGTCTATGGCTGATGGTAATTGGAGATTTATTTCTTCGATTAGCTCAGAACTATAAAACAAAAAATTTATTTAATAATTAATTTACCTATTACAAATAACTTAAGAAAAAATTTATAAAACCATAGAATTTGTAGAATAGAAAATATAATTACAATGAGATTCTACTTATATATTAATAACTAAATATAAATAAATGTATCATATGAAAGTTTATTGAATGTAAAGGACATAAATGTAATATTCCAAATTATTTAACTAATTTAATGGACAACTAGAGTGACTGGAAACATCTATTTTCATTACTCTGACCATATTTACAAAAAATTGAATAATTTTCTAGCTAATTAAAATATCCATCTTCACAACCTAGCTTTTACTATCTAATTTGAAAAATAATAATTTAAGTTAAAATCATTTAAATACATATTACAAAATATATTTTATAACTGGTTATGAGTGATTGATTTTTTTAGTAATTTTTCTACAATGTCTATATCATTGTTTATTTGTATTTAAATGATTGGACTAAGCCTACTAATTAACCACGGATAAAATGTTTTAACATATCAAATATAACCAGAACTGACAGAAGTTAAAGAAAAATTATCAAAAATATAATAAGAAAACTAAAGTAACTAAGTAGAATATACAATTCCAAATAGTACAATAAAAATTCTATAGTGGCGGACGATTATACATGCCATTATACATGTTGCATGAACTCAGTCTAAATTTTTTTCTTTCAATACAACATTTTAACTATGGTTTAAGTACCATTACTTTGAAAATTGATAATAAACAAAACCACCTTTAGCTAGGCACGCACAATCTGCTGTGCAGGCGTGTATAGCGAATCCATCGATGGGATATATTTCAAACGAACGATACTCTAATAATCTAATACAAAAGGACATTTATTTCCCGCGGTTTACCGCTTATAGTTGTTTCGTTTTTCTGTGGGACTTTAAGCGAAAAGCGCGTTTCTCTCACAGACCGTGATAACAACACACAAGTGGGTAAACCACAACAATAAACGACAACGACGCGGCACGGCGAGAAAGTAGAAAATCAAGCAGCAAACGGGCAGACAGCGTGTTTACTTTGCGCGCTAACTGTAAAAATGTTGAATACACACTTGTTTGGTAACGACAACTGTTGACTGGGGCCGGCCTTGGCATTTATGTCGTCGTTGTCGTCGTCGTCAGCGGCGGCGGCGGCAGCGTCATCGGCGGCGGCATCGGCGTCATCGGCGGCGGCATTGGCGGCATCGGCGGCATCAGCGGCGGCGGCGGCATCGGCGGCGGCGGCTTCCGGAACGTCACCAATGTTGTCGGCTTCATAATTAATGTTGGGTAACGACAACTGCTGTCTTAGGACGGCCTTGGCATTTATATCGTCGTCGTCGTCGTGGTCGTCGGCGGCGGCTGCATCGGCGGCGGTTTCCGGAACGTCACCAACGTTATCCATTCCGTAGTGGTAATCAGGTAACGACAACTGCTGTCTTAGGATGGCCTTTGCGTTTATGTCCTCGTCGTAGTCGGCGGCGGCGGCTTCTGGGACGTCACCAACGTTATCCATTCCGAAGTGGTAATCGGGTAACGACAACTGCTGTCTTAGGATGGCCTTTGCGTTTATGTCCTCGTCGTAGTCGGCGGCGGCGGCTTCCGGGACGTCACCAACGTTATCCATTCCGTAGTTGTAATCGGGTAACGACAACTGCTGTCTTAGGAAAGCCTTTGCGTTTATATCGTCGTCGTCGGCGGCGGCGGCGGCGGCGGCTTCCCGTACGTTATTAACGTTATCCATTCCGTAGTTGTAATCGGGTAACGACAACTGCTGTCTTAGGATGGCCTTTGCGTTTATGTCCTCGTCGTCATCGTCGGTGGCGGCTTCCGGAATGCCATAGACATTGTCGTTTCCGTAGATAACGTTGGCGTCAGTTTCAATTTCAGAGTGGTGGACGTAGGCGTTCGTCTGGTCGTAGATATTATCGGCATCATAGAAATCGTTGCCGTCGGAGTCGAAGTCGGAATCGGAATCGGAGTCGGCTTGAAGATCGTCTCTGAGGGTGCGAGGAATATTGTCAATGGGCACCGCATCAATAACATCGGGAATAGACTCCTCGTCAGAAACTTCGTCAATAACATTGGGAATATGCTCCTCGTCAGGAACTTCGTCAATAACGTCGGGAATATGCTCCTCGTCAGGAACTTCGTCAATAACGTCGGGAATTGGCTCCTCGTCAGGAACTTCGTCAATAACATCGGGAATAGACTCCTCGTCAGGAACTTCGTCAATAACTTCGGGAGTAGGCTCCTCTTCAGGAACTTCGTCAACAAGCACCGCATCAATAACATCGGGAATAGGATCCGCGTCAGGAACATCTTCAATAAGCATCGTGTCAGGAACATCTTCAATAAGCATCACGTCAGGAACATCGTCAATAAGCACCGCGGCAGGAACATCGTCAATAAGCACCGCAGCAGGAACTTCGTCAACAAACATCGCGGCAGGAACATCGGGAATAGGGACTGCGGCAGGAACTATGGTATTCTCATAAACGGCGGAGGTGTCAGGAACTCCGGATTTTTCATTAATACCAATAGTGGCAGAAACTCGAGTGTTTTTTTTTTTTTGCGATTGTGTTAAGTTTTCGGGTTTTCTTACGTAAAGGGATTGCGCCAGAACGTTGGGTCCTCAACTTAATGCGCTTGGAGCGGCGACAGCCGTCACTGGTATCTGCGCCCATGTCGTCATTTACGACGGAGTCCACGCTTTTGTCAAAAGTGGATTTTGACGAGGAAGTCGACGACTTGCGTTTCAACGACGTGCCCGTGGTATCCATGGTCGAAGAGTCCTCGTCGTCGGACCCACTCGATGATGGACGGCCATACATGCTATACATGTCTACAAAGTATAAACAAATTCTACGGTCACCGAAATCGTTCGCGTACAAATCCGATCGTCGAACGCGCGATTATTGAACGGTTATGAAAGTCGATTAAAAATGTATCAACAGATACTGGCGGACGACCGGCTAAACGAAGCAAACTAACCTTAGCGGAACTCGCGCATGCGGAGTAAAGACACGTCGATCTGCTACAATGTCGTCAATGACAGGCGGTGGCGGGACGCGGTACACGGGAGAAACGCGGAACGAACAGAAGTCCGGTGCTCCGGTCGGTGCGGTACCAAAATGAACCACCCAGCAACCAACCGTGGCGATCCAGCGGCCGGCGACCGTGGCGCGCCCAATACGCGTCGCTTGGCTTGGACTACTGACGGTTTGTTCCACATGTCCGTTGCATATGCATGCCCGTAGAACGTCGTGACCTACTGTCGCGTAGATACTGCGCGGCGCGGTGGTGCAGCTGCAGCGGGGCCCCACTTGTGCCGCCGAAAATCGAAATTTACCTTCATCGCCCGTCGCATTTATTGCCGTCGTCAACCGTACGGTGCAATTGTTGTATATACCTACTCACACGCCGTGACTGGTTTCTGTGTAAACATTTTGCAATCCGATGGCGCAGGCTCCCGGCAATATATTTTGGCGGGCTCGCTTTGTCTGTTTCTAGGGGTTATCTGTAGATAAAGTTCACCATTGTGACCTAGTGTACACTAAGAGTGAATTTTCAGATTTTCAGTTTTAACTTTCTGCAACGAGGCTATTATCATAAAATATTCAAAAAGTAAATGATTTGTATCTATATCGATTAATTCTAATACTCAATAATATTGTTTAACTAATAGTGAAAAATATTTCAAGTTATTGCAGTCTGGAGTTAGTATTTAAAAGAGAAACGTAAATGTAAAATATAATCTATAAGTCTTTATAAACTTTTTTTAAAAAATTAACAAAATCATAAATTAATACATAATTTAATAAAGAAATTTATACTATAGATAATAATATTTTCTGATGTATTCTTATAAATACATTTTTACATATTGTATAATAAAAAAAAAACTTAACCGGTCAAATAAAAATTGAGCAGGCCTAAGCCTAATCGGTGTACACTGTTAACACAGTCAGTTTACCGTGTTGCCGCCGTTTCATTTCGCCGCCGTACCACTTCACCAAATTAATTTTTAATCGATTTTAAATAAAATAATTATATTTCAGTATATAATAATTAGATATCTATTATGAAATCATAAACAAAATTACAAGTTAATTATTGAATATTACATCATTTTTTATAATAAACCAAATTAATTCAAATTCATATATATATATACGTATATAATTAGAGGTGTTGTATGGATACAACTGCATGTTTGAGTACTACTTTTGTGAAAAGCGATAGCATCGTACGTCCTAGTCGATAAATATAAAAACAATAATTATTTTTATTATTATAATTTCAATGATTGCATTTATTCTAAAAAGTAGACGATATAGGTAAGTTACACTGTGTTATTATCAGTGTTTGGAAAGAACGTCGATTCACGCGTTCACGTTAAGAGGACGCCATCGCATGTGTTGTCTCTATCTTACTAATGTACATCATAACAAATGTTCGTTTAGCAGAATACATTTTGTGATGTTAGCTTTAATATTAGAGTAAATTTACCTATTATCAAATTTAAATGTAAGAATATATTCTAGACAATGACATATACTTTTAATGATATTATTATTTTAAAATAAGTTACAGCTATGTAAAATATAACAACTTTAAAATGTTCATAACTCATTTTAAAATAATAATATCAATAAATCATATGTCACTGACCACTGTCTAGATAATATTCTTACCTTTAAATTTGATAATAGGTAAATTTACTCTATTAAATCTAACATCATAAAATGTATTCTGCTGAATGAAAATTTGTTATGGTACATTAGTAAGACAGAGATAACACATGCGGGTATGGCGTCCTCTTAATATTTAGTGAACGATATGTGAACGTCATTCGTTTTTTTCAAATAGATCGTGAACGTGAACGACGTTTATATTTTTAATGAATTTGATCGATTTTTAAGACATTCAATTTATTTGCCATTTAATAAAATTTCAATGATATTTATTTGATTGTAACTCAAATAACATGACAGATATTAAAAATGTAATTTAGATAATTTATACATTTTATAATGCTCTAAAGTCTAAATTGTATTTTTATTTTTGAGTTGAGTCGTATATGTTTATGGGTTTTTATATTTACTGCAGGTTAACGATTCATAAAAAAAAAATTTAAAAATTAAATGAACGACCCATGAACGCGTTCATTTTTTTTGACAGAACGTGAACGAGAACGAATTAATCTTTTAAGAGAACGTTCCGAACACTGGTTATTATATCTACGTAGTACGTTGTGTACAAGTCAATAGGTAATCAGTAACTGAATAATAACGATAAATATATATATAATTATATAAAATTAATTCAAAAAAAAAAAAATTGGAAATAAACACCTGACAGTGAAACGAGAATCAAAAACGAAATACGACACGGCATTGACACGATCCATTGGCCGGCAATGCGTCGACAGCATTTGGACGCCGAGAATTAATCATATTAATAATATGTGACTAAATTATAGCTATATACCTACTAGTTGCATCACTCGCATCCCGCGTTTAAAATCGTCTACCTAATTGCAACCTTGGTTTTTTTTTTAGAATACATACTAGTAAAAAATATAAATTATAAAATCTAAAACTATATATTAGGAATTCTATATTGACTATATTGTACAAAATTTAATTTTCCTTCCGGTTTTTACACAGACTTGTATAACTGTCTGTCTGTCTGTAACATCACTATAGATACTACGGGTAAGTTAATATGTTGTCTTGTTTTTATTTAAAAATCGTGTCGTATTTTATGTCCGATTATTATGTCACACCGCGGAACCGGTACAAACTTTTTAAAATTATTTTTTTTTTTTAATAATTCGTATAATAGAGCGAAAATATTTCTAATTAATGTTTCTTTGTATTCGTGTTTATTTAACTCGAGCATGATAACCGAGTTTTCTATAGATTGTATATTTTTTGAAAATTAATTTTATCGTACACCGTAGAGGCGTAGAACATGGACAGAGGTCAGAGTCCGCAATAACAAGTATAGCGAGTACAACGAACGGCCGCTGTTATTATATAATATTATATTTTATCGCGTCTACCGCCACTCTTCCAGCACACCGTCCTCAAACGCACGAGAAGCGACGACCTGTCGGCTCCCCACCGCGGTGCCCGAATCGGCAACGGTGTAAAGAGGGACCGCGACGCTTTCAGCTGCTGTGGGATGGCCGGGCCGCCCACTCTGTTACGAACAATACGGACCGTCGTAAAAAAACGATCGACCGATCTCCGTTTTACGCTCTCGACGCCGTTTGGATACCATTGGTACCAACATTCGGGCACGCCGTCGCGGCGTGTATTTTGACCGGCACTGTTCGTCGAGTATGCGCGATCGTTGTTGTTGTCGCGTTACAAAGACGTACTCTGTTTCGGGTGTAGACTCGGTATTTCATAATAATATATTATGTTATTACACTGCTGCAGACGTGTCATTGACCTAGGCCGAAGGTAAAGACGGATTCGGTTATTATATAATCTTACGGACGGCGACTGCGCGTGCGTCGTGGCCATCTTGTGAGTCGTCGCCCCGACTCCGCGCACGAAATAGTTTTCGATCGCGGAGCTGCTACGGCGGCGCGTTCGTTTTTACGACCGCGGGGAAGCGCGTACGGCGCATGCGGACCTGCGGATTCACAACATATTTTTGTTCGTGCGCGGCAGCTGCGCAGCGTCCATATTATTATCCATATATATACAATGCGTACGAAAACCGAGGCCGAAATCCGAATTAGACCTTTTTTCGCCGTAATTTTCATTGGGACGCACTGGTGTGTGCAATCTCATTGACACCTAAATCGATACCGTTTCGGGCCGCAGAGCTATTATATAGACTAACAGTATGTGTAGCGGGCGTTTGGGTCAGATAAATAGTTTATCGTCGAATTATATTGATAATGAATGAATAGTAATTTTTCGTAATTTCAAGTCTTCGATTAATCACAGCATATTATAATAACAACTTAAAATAACAAAATGTTACACGGTTTAAAGAAATAAAGGACACAATTGATTAAATTGTAAATATTATAAAATGCATAAAAGACCTAAAAAAAAAATTACGGTCCATATATTGTTGTAATAGACAATAAACTAAAAACTATAGTTCCCAATGCAAATTTTTATTTTTTCATTTTATGAAAGACGAATGTACATACCTAGTTTAAATGAATCATGATCTACGGGCCAAACATGCAATTTTTAAACCTTTCTGTTCATTTATATAAGAGTAATATGTAGTTATTAGTCATTTTATATTTCTATATAATATGTCCCAAATTCAAAATTATAAAATACATTTAAATAGTAACCAAAAAAATAAAAAAGCCATTCTTCACATTTTCTTTTATAAATGCGGGAACGTATAAAATATCGTATTGCTTTATTTAACATCAAGTTTAAAAAAAAAAACTAAAAATATTTTATCTCTTTGTAATGATGTATTAACAAAACATTTACATTTAGCCGATTTAGCCGCGGAATGTACTTATATGCTTGATGATAATGAATTATAAATATACAATATATTGTATACTATAATATAGGTACATACCTACGGAAAACCAAATAATATATTATTATATTTTTATTTTAAAACAGTTTGGTAAAAAAAAAGGAGGGACCCCCTTCAAAAAGTCCATCAAAAATTGTTATGTAATACATATGTATATAATATTAATATATAGATTCAGTGCCGGATGTAGGACATTTGACGCGTGGGGCTAATAAAAGTGCAAGTTAAAATATAAATCTTGCAAGTTCATTCAATTCAGTTAATTGGGCTTGATCTCCTTTAATTTACAAGTTCTAGTTCTCTTCTACTATTTTTAGTCTCAGTAAGTTTTTTAATTGAATTTATTATCTTTTAATTTTAATTTGTTTTTTGTAAAATAAATGTTATAATGTAACAAAATCGTAATGTTTTAATAAAATCGACTACTTGAGACTACTCTAATAGAGTAGAGTGAAATGACCAATTATAAAATTTAAAGTTAAGAACATTATCTGGGGCATTTCGTAAGCGTTTTATTATATTTTTATTTTAAAGTAAGTTATGAGTATTTTAAAAATGTAAATTGTTTATACGTCTTAAATTTTATTATTTGTTATGTTTTTACCGGTCTGATAAATATCAGGCACGAACTAAGATATAATGGACTGGCATCGAATTGGCTGGGAGAGTAGGAGGGACCGAGCATCAAATGTTTTGAAAAATAAAAACTCAATTATTCCAACGCCATCTACATTTTTTTATTTTAGTTTATAAAAGTGTATAAATTATATAGAGAGCGCTAAAATCATTCGGCTTTTGTAACCATCTGCAATCCTCGCTCGCGTAACATTTTCGGCTCACAGATATTGCACACGATGCCAGTCAGAAAGAAAATACAAATAATAATATGATACAAATAAGAATTTATAAATTAACACAACAAATTTTTTAATATTAAAAAAAATTTTAGAGCATTTAAAAAATAAAAGTTATATTATGAGTGTATTAAATCGTTAAATCGTATTTTTTAGGTATTTTTCTTGTTTTTTAGAGAATTTAAATCCGTTTCCTACTAATAAGTGATACTAACATATTAATATTGCTTCATTCTATATAGGCCCTTCAAAAGGTACATTAAGCAGGTAAATTGGGTATATAGCACGAAATACAAGTTATCAACATAAATTGTGTAAAGAAAGGTCGATTATCATGCATTTAGGTGTACAATAATAAAATCTATAAGTTGAATACATCAGAGGGGAATCGTAAGTTTCTACACGAAAGTAACAGGTAAAGAATTACATACGTTAATAATTCACACATATATGATGTATAAGTTCCTACACTGAAAAAAGGGTACGTATGTTAGTTCCTACACGGCTAAAGTCAGGTACATATTATGTAAAAAAAATATACTATATTTTATATAATAATATTATAAGTTATCAAACTGATGATACTGTCTTAAAAAAATAAAAATATCATTAAACATTTTATTTTTATACATTTTAATAGTAAAAATATATATATAATATATTACATTTTATATAATATTATAACTATAAGTTATCAAACTGATGATGTGAAAATAATATGATTTAGAAGAATATAATAGTGTGGAGTAAGTGAAGAGATATTATAACCACATAATAAATTTATTATTATTATATTTAAATGTATGACAGTATTATATATAAATAACTGATATTAGATTGATAACTTATAAATTAAATATAATAATATATACGCAGTATAGGGACTTACGTACCTCATTGTACTGTGTAGGCACTAGCCGTGTAGGATCTAACAATGTAGAACTATAATAGTTGTCAACAGTTACTGTTTTAATAACTTATTTTTTTAAATTCTAGCACATGGACTGTGGACGTGGACAGCAATATTAGATATATGAATTAAAGAAACCTGTAATGTGTTTTTAATTTATATTATTATAAGTACCTGTTTTTATCCATTGTTCTTTCTCTATCCACAAGAAATAGGTTTTCTTCGAAGGTTACAGACCACTATTTTTCCGTTGATAGTGACTACCTCGGTGTCTTTGTTTTCGGTCTTTTTGAAAACTATTCTCGAAATTTATAGTGAATCGAACTATTGATTTTCGGAGTTTTCACAATTACAGACTAAATTACAAGCGACATTAAAGAGCGGAATGTCGATGGATAACTGCGAAAAGCGATTAAGATTATAGCCACGATAGTTCTGGTCGAAACCAAAGGCGTATCCAGGGGGGCACAGGGGCCATGCCCCCCTCGTTGGCCGTATTTACTATTTTTTGTTTTAATGATTTATATTTATTCGTATACATGAGAGCATACTATAGTATGTCACAAAAAAGCACCAAAAAAATTGCAACTCGCAAATCGGTCTAAATAATTTTATACAATTATTACTGTTTGATTTTATACACTTATAATTTATTTTGGACTCAAACACCCGTTTTTATTATTAAATTGATATTTATTATTATGTATATGTATATTAACTTAATGACTGACTGAGAATATAAATAAATTATTTATGCAAATAATACATAATACATTAAATATTTGGTTTATTTTCTTTTTTCTTTTTGGTAGTAGGTAGTGTATTTTATCATTTATTTAGTTATCTAATCTTTATTTCAATTACTATTTAGTGTCTTACTTAATTTATTTTTGAATTTTCTACTTGCGAATATATTATTTCATATTTGATACCTTTATTTTACATTTTCGTTTCAATGTCCAATAACTATTACATATGCAGTAATATCTAAAAAAAAATTGTTATTAGATAACTTCAAACTATTATGATTCGTAAAGAATACGGACGAAAATTCAAAAATGTAAAAAGGTAAAGGTATACAATTACATAAAAATCCATGCTTTCGTAATTAACTTCTTAAGATTAACTTAGTGAAATTATAAGAAGACGCAACAGTGCAACACCCGCATGTGTTGTCTCCGTCTAACAAGAGTGCAGCATAGCAAATTTACGCTCAGCAGATCACGTTTAAGTCCATTAGTTTATAAATTAGAGTGAATCGACCTATTATGAAACTTGAGGGTAAGAACATTATCTGTGTTTGTATGTTGGTTTTTTACAATTATTCAGTTTTTAAATGAATTATAAGCTTTTTCAACATAACTATGAAAATTAAATGAATGATCAATGTACCTATTCAGGCTATTCAGTTGCGTATCAATTGTGAGGGGGGAGTTTCGCGTATATTAATATTCAAAGTTACTACATGATTATTCAAAATTTTATAAATTTTATACTACAAAATAATATGAAAATTTTCGTTTTTTAGGGAAATTCGTTTTAGTAACTTTAAATAATAAATGCTATGGCTAATACTTATACTTATATATAGTTTTGTATTTTTAATATTTTTTAATTATGATATAAGCAACTTATGAGGAACCTAAATGCATTAAATTTTTAAACTACCTACTCAAAAATTTTACCTGTTGTCGGGTTAAATACAACACCATATACAACAATCGTATTTCATATAATCATCTCTATCAGTTGTCATACATTGTAGTGTTCGGAATGTTCACTAAAAAAATGAATTCGCTTATGTTCACATTCGTGTTTTTTCAAACGAATGCGTTCACATTCACTTTCTTTGAAAAATAAATGCGTTCGTTAGGTTGTTCATTTAATATTTTAATATTTTTTTTAGGAATCGTTTAACTGCAGTCAATATAAAAACCATAAACATCTACGACTCGACCCAAAATTAAAAACACCATTTAGAGTTTAGTGCATACAGTGGCGCAATTATCGGGAGTGTTGGGTGTGCAATTCACAGGGGCCTCCGGTCTTGAGGGGCCTCTAGATTAAAAAACTCATGTACGATATTTCTTTACTATAATCTGTAATATACACATATTATAATATTTGTTTTAATATAATAAATAATTATGTCTTTACTCTTTTGAATTAGAGAATAATTCAAATTACGAGTACCTATGTGAGAAAACAGTTAAGTGTATCGTAATACAGTATAGGTCCGAAATGCGGATAAAGAGTTAGAGTATATATACACTATAATTGAAAATTTGAAACTTCTTTTATTATTATACATAATTATGTTACTGTGTAGGTAGTATGTAAGTCATGACTTGTGACAATATTACCTGTGTGTCTGACGATAAAAAAACAAAAAAAAAACAAAAAAAAAAAACTATCTACCTATAGAATTTTTGTATTACTAGATATCTAATAATAATGAATTGGATACAGACAAAATCATTAATGATTTTGCTGCCGTAAAAAAAGAGTTAATTTTTATGTTTAATTTTATATAAAAAAAAAAAATTTAACTAATAAAAATTATAATTATATTAATTAATTAATACTATGACATATAGCCCGTCGAAAACAATTTCTTTCAATGAAATGCAAAAAACATCCAAATAATTTAACGTTAGCTTTGCATTATAAAAAATATAAAAATAATTTCACAAAAATTATAAGACTAGCTAAAAATAATTTTTATGAGCAAAAATTTAAAAGTGTAAGTTCTAATCCAAAATCGACATGGAATCTAATAAACGAAGTTACAGGTTCTAAATTAAGGTTTAATGATGACATTGTGAAATTAAAAATAATGAGTGTGAAGTAAATGTGAAAAATGATCCAATAACTGCATCTAATATGTTTAATAATTTTTTTATAAATATCACTCAGAATAATATAAAAAAACCAATCAATTCAGAGATTAGTCATGTTCCTTATAACGTTTCTTTTAATGATGTGTTTCTAAAAAAATCAAATCGTCAGACATACTTGATATTATTAATAGCTTTAAAGACGATACAGCAAGTGGTTTAGATAAAGTGTCCGTAAAAATGTTAAAATGTATTAATAAATTGGTAGTGGATCCTCTTGTATATATATATATATAACTTAAGTATCGAACAAAGTATTTTTCCTGATACCTTAAAAGTAGCTGATGTTAAACCTTTGTTTAAAAATGGTGATAAATCGATTATGAGCAACTATAGGCCTATATCCATGTTGAGCAATTTTTCTAAGATATTTGAAAAAATTATCAAAGCCAGACTAATTGAGTTCTTAGAAAAAAATAACTTATTATCAAAAAATCAGTATGGCTTTAGACCTGGGTTAAGTACTGAGAATGCTCTTTATAAAGTCACTCAATTTCTATACAGTAATCTAGACAAAAGCAATAAATCATTAGCAATATTTTTAGACATAGCTAAGGCTTTTGATACAGTGAATCATCAAATTTTATTTAACATACTACCTAGCTTTGGAATTAATAATTCGAGCCTAAACTGGTTTAAAAGCTATTTGCATAATAGAAAACAGTCAGTGAAAATTAATGAAGTAAATGGTAACACATATGGAATTAAAAATGGTGTACCTCAAGGTAGTGTTCTTGGATCCATTCTATTTATAATATATATTAACGAAATTTGTAATATAAATTTTGATGGATCGATAGTTACCTATGCTGATGACACTTGTCTTCTATTCTCACACAAGTCATGGGATGGGGTATATGAGAAAGCCTGCAGAGGTTTCAATCAAATAATAAACTTTTTAAACAATAGAAATCTATCTCTAAATGTTGATAAAACTGTGTTTATGCCATTCTCAATTAATAAAACAGATTGTAACTTCAATACTATAGCAGTACATGGCTGCGTCAATAATAAAATGTGTAGTCAGGAAAACTGCAAAATAATTAAAATGGTTGGAAAAATTCGATATTTGGGTGTTATATTTGATAACAACTTAAAATGGAATTTTCATATTAATAATTTGTTAGGAAAGCTACGTTTTATTACATTTAAATTGATCAAACTTAAAAACATGGTACCTAAACAAACAATGAAAATAGTATATTTTGCATTATATCAATCAAATTTCCAATATGGTCTATTGGTATGGGGTGGCCTTCGGGATAACATATTAAATGCACTAGTAGTTAATCAAAACAATATAGTCAGGATTTGCCTAAATAAATTCACTCTAGAAGGATCTACGAAAGCCAACTACAGAGAACTTGGTGTTTTGCCAATAAGGTTATTGTATAAAAAAATTGCTATTATGTACTTGGTTAAGAAATTTAACTTGGATAAATATCATAATAAGTTAAGCAATAAAAGATAATTGAGGAAATATGACTTGACTGTTAATTATACAAATAAATCTTTTGGTCAGTGTTTTGTAGATTATCTTGGAAAAACGTTTTTCAATTCTATGCCTTTTGAATTTAAAAAAAAATTACTTGGGGATGAAAGGATTAATATTAAGGGCTTGGTATATAAATATCTATTTCTTGAGTTAAATAATGATTTAATGTAATTTTATTTTATATTTAAGCTTTATAAATTAATATATGAGGTTTTATTTGTCGATCTTAGATTAATATGTTTATGTTATATTTCTTTCTTTATCGTGTATATTTTCTTGATAATATGTCTAAACTATTTTTTGTTTATTTAGCTTTATGTGTACATAGAACTTATACTCTATCCTTGTAAATCTATAATTATAATAATTGTATCTTATATTATATAATAACTCTCTTTCTCCAACACAAGCTTCGCTTAAAGGAGAAAGATAATCGAAAATGTTACTCAATAATAATTAATGTATTTATGTCTTTTTCGATTGATAAAAAAAAAAAAAAAAAAAATATGAGAAAACAATATTTTTTAAAAGTTATAATAAGGTATGACTGTTTTTAATTTTTATTATTCGGTAAGGGCCCCGGTCTGAAAATTTCACATAGGCCCCTTATTATCAAGTTGCGCCACTGAGTGCATAGACATTTAAAAAGTTTAAGACGACTTTATAACTGTTGGCGCCGCGTCCGATCCTACTTTTGGAAATTCGCGGTTATCGGACACGACTCGCGAGGTGTTGGAAACGGGAAAAGATTACCCGGTATATATATATAATATAATAACACATCAATGGTAATACGGGTGCATATGCCACCACCAAAAATGTATATTAAATAAATAGAAAATAATAATTGGCACAATCGGACTCAAGTATCCTAATAAAGGTGGGCGCCCATAAGATAATAATAATAGAATTAATCTTACATGTATAATAATTATATAAATTAGAACGATATAAATACAAATAATACAAATAATAATATAACGATACCGACACCGCTCGATCTTCGCCTTGTAGTCCGGGACGTAGGGACGATGGTCAGCCGCCCGGCTATATACGCATACGGCGACGCAAATATGCGTAATATGAACGCGTCGTGCACGGTGACGGAAACGTACGAGATACTCTGGCGACAACGCACAGGAAGAGCTCATCATCAAACACGTGGTTCGAACAACCCGCAAACACGCACGGCCACCAAACGGGGCAACGACGTGCAGCAAAACGACTGGCGACTCAGGTCGGCCGACAATGTCCGAAATATCGGGACGAGGACCAATTCGAAATTGGTCGCTCGACCGCACACGCGATCGGAGCGAGACGCACAAAACCACCACTGCGGCGACGATACGCAAAGCACACGGGCGGCGAAAAAGTATACCGCACGTTGCGGTCAACCGCTGGTAAGGAACGCGTATAAATTGGCAAAATGGCACAACGGCTTAAAATGTGCATACGAACGCGTTGACGGCACACGCGGTTTTGTCGCACAATATAGCGCGAGGCGGCGAGCGAACGCAACGGCGCGTCGGGCTCGACGGCCTGGAAAAGAGTGTTTTATCTAATATAAAGGCTGGCCGATGGCGGCACAGCTTATATGAAATTAGCACTCACGGCTTCGGTACGATGGCGAACTTCGAAGAGGGAGGGGGGAAATTGATAAGTCGAGCTAATGCGCTTTTAGTAGATCCGCGTTCGAACAATAACCCATACGACATAGACATTATTATACCACTACTAAACGTTTACACTTAAATTCATTTTTATTATGATTATAACTTATAGCCGATTAGGTTATACCAATTTATTATAAATTCGTTGAAATCATAATAATATTATTGTTGCTGTATGTTGAGCCGGGACTACTGCAGGAATTTACGTATTTAATTTTTTTTAACTTTATTGGTTTTTAAATATATTTTTATCTTAATCTTAAATAGTTTATCAATATATTTAAACTATATAACAATTTTTAAATATTAATGGATAACAATTTAACCGAATTCTCTATAAAATAAATGTAAACACGATTGATTTGTTGATGGTACCTACATTTTATATTTCATGTAAAATACTTATAAAAAAATTAAAATAAATTACTGAAATAATATTACAATCATTAGTAAATATTTCAATTTCACTAATAGGGATAGAAACAACATTTAAATGTTTGCATCAGTATTTTTTTGGCATAAAAAAATATAATTAAAAATAACATACTATATTAATATTGGTTTGTAAGAAAGTCTGGAGAATTTCATCTTATAGAATAGGGATGCAGACATGCGGTAAACTCAAATTTACGTAAATAGTAAATTTGGTGGTAAATAAACATGCATATATACTTAATCACTAGTGCTCGGAAGTTGATGCATTTTGGATATTTTTTTTTTTGGAACTTTTTAGACGATACTCTCCTGGCCACAAATGTGTTTTATTAGTATGTGAATCTGAACAACTAATTTTTATTTTTTATTTTTTTGCATTTTTTGTGTTTATTACTTTTGAAGTCATTTTTTTACATTTTTAGGTCATTTTCCCACATTGTGAATGCGAAAAGGTTCAATGTTCAATGGCATATTCAGACAACGGCACATTTGTTAGCCTGCAACAATTGCCCAAGCAAATGTGATATTATTCTTTTATGATATGTTTATTTATCTAGTTGATAATACATTATTTATTGTTACATATTTTTATCAGTGTCACCCACGATACGAAAAAGAAATAATAGAACTGTAGCGCATCACTCGGAGAACGTACGATTGATAGGAATAACACATGTTTGGTGGGTAATTATTATAAATTAAAATAATATATTTTATTTTTATAAAACAAAACGTCAGATCTAATAAGCTAAATGTATTACATCATCATTGAATATTTAAACAATATATATAATTATATATATTTCTAAATAGCTGTGTTGTCATGATAATAAAAATGTTTACTGTATTAACCTTATATCGTAATAATTATTAATAGGTAATAGATGTTACGTAAACATCAATCATTGAAAACACGATGCGAATTGCACTAATTTTATTATTATTGTTTAAAGTGACATTATTTGAATTTAAGTCGACCAAGCATATACACAAAGTACCTGTAGATGATGATGACGTCAACATTTTTAAGATCGAAGATTATCCGTATGTAATGTCCTTAAAAATATTGTTACTTAATAAAAGGGTAGAGACTTGCACGGGCTCACTTGTAACAGAACTGTTTGTATTGACTGCTGCTCACTGTGTTTACGATAAAGACAAAAAGGATATAAAAGTAAATATTCCTGTACATAGCTATTACTAATGTAATAAATAATAATTAATAAACTACATGTTATATTGTCCAGGTTCTACATTTTCGTAAATACGTTGAACTATAATCCCCATGTTTATTGTTTATGCAGGTGTATCAAGGTACATGGATAAGAAATCGCGATTCGCGAAACGTAGTCAAGCTGTACATACAAGAAAGTTATAATCATACATCTGAAGTTATAATTGGAGATCTTAGTGTTTTGAAAGTAAGCGCACTTTTCTTATTTATTTTTACTAAAAATATTAAAGTCCATTTCTATATTTGGCCTTTAAAGTCTAAAGAGAATAACTTTAATTAATCACCCATGCCTTTTAAAGTTATAACATGTAGTAATAAATATATTATATTATTAGTCTTGTAAAATATTTGAGTACATGTATTTAAATACTGTCTAGGACGTACCTATTGGCTATTTGTATTTAAAATAAAATACTTTTATACAAATACTTTTGATAAACAAATTATTCGTCAGTCGTACATATTTTTTTTTTTCGAAAATTATTTTACTATTTGTCTACTTTATTTATATTTTTTCATTCATAAATGTTGAGAATTTCTGTCCCTTATTGCTGATGTCTCGTTCATTTGTGAATGTAATTATTACAAAATATAAATATACTTAAACACAACAACATTTTTTGGGAATGAATTTTTTTTAATTGCTTTTTAATTTTTATATCCTCTTATTTATATTACATTAATTAGGTACATATTACCTATTATAAAAAAAATTGCTATAATATAACAACTTTTATTTATTTTCTAATAATACCTAGTCTAATAACAAGTTCTAATAATACCTAGTTGAATGTAACATGACAATTTTAAATTAATTATTAAAACATTAATTTGGAAAGCTATCTAGTAGATAAGTAAAAAAAAAAATATTTGAAAAGTATTTAAATACATGCCAAATATTTGTATTTGTACTTAAATACTTTTTCTTAAAATTATTTGAAATGTATTTTAAATACTTTCTGAATAGATGTAAGTGATTGTATCTGTATTTAAATACAATTTTAAAAGTATTATTTACAAGACTGATATTATATTATCTAACTATATAGTGACCGCTTTATAAATGTTCATATTTTAATTGTTTATATATTTTGTAGTTATATTTTAAACGTTGTTCTATAATAAAAATATGTACATAGTCTTAATGTATTACCTATATATGTAAATGCACTTATAAATATTATTTTTATAAATTTGTATTTAGATAGACAAACCATTTTCGCATATCGAGGAATACATAAGGATAGGTGGCTCACCTATTGACTTCGCCAATAACAAATACCTGAATTGTATCGTTATTGGGTTTGGTATTATTAACAATGAACACGAAGGCTTTATTAATCAAATTATGGTCAAACATGGTAGGAAAGCATGTGAAGGATACGATAGGTAATAAACATAGATAGTTCAGTCAATATATTTATAATATTTACGTGTTAAAAAAGTGTTCAAATAATAGATACATGGCAACAATATCTCTGTGAAATACCAAGCAAGCACAAGACGTATGAAGGAGATAGTGGTGGTCCGATGATTTGCGACGGTTTGCTATATGGAGTATGCAGTTTTTCAATACATTTCAATGGTGGAGACATGCAGACTATCCACGTGTTCATCGATTATTATAGAAAATGGGTCTTTGATATAATAGAACCGGTACAGAGCACATCTTTGACCGCAAAACAAAAAAGAATTAAAAAGAATAAAACAAATCAAAAAAGTGATGCGAAATTGATTATCCCGTACCATATATTGTACATCATTTCAGGAATATTATGGTATAATGAGTATTATTTATTGTGTTTTAATTAAAATTAAGGACATATTTTTTATTATTTATTTAATTCATATTTATTTTCACTAATCCTATCATAGAAACTAAAAATACATTTACACCTCAAATTTCCATATAATTTTGATAATAAAATATACATAATATAAAAACCGAGGAAAAGTAGAGTCTTAGTGGCCCAGTAATAAAAGTTTTAATTTTTGATATTAGATAAAAATTCTCCACACTATAATAAATATAGTATCTAATACTTTGTAGTAACACCTTTAAACAACGAATATAATATATTATGGGAATGGTGAAAGGACGTTTAATGTACAAATTACCCGGAAAATTTGAATCATGAATACAAAACAATTATTTTTGGTGCAATATTTTTTATTAAATTTATTATTAATAAAAATTATACAATATTTATGAAATAACATGCATGTATGTATGTATATTGTATAATGTGTATATATTATTAATTACAACTGTATTATAATATACCAGAATATTTTAAAACAATTATAATAATGATAAAAATGATATATCATAGGTACCTTATATTATGGCACAATGCATTTTTTACTTAACATTTTGCCCAACATTTTCCAGGTACATCTGATGGCTGTCTACATTGTTTTTTCGGGTCATCTAAATATTTTAAATCAACCGGAAACAAATCGTTACAAATAATTTTACAAGGGCTTGAGGGAGGAGGATTTTTTACAACTGAAGAACCTATGAGTTTAAACACAGTCCCTTGTTTAATAAATATTTTCGAGTCGAGTTTCACTGGTCTAGTGGGAAAATCATTTTTATCGTTAATGGCATATGTCATCTTAACGCCGTAATATATTTCCTTCCCCGCGTAATTGGTAGCCACATCAATAATACCTTCAACGTAATGACTCCAATAACCGGTATTACAATTAGGGTTCTGTGATATAATATTGTGATCATGATACGAACCACCCAATTTATGTGCTATAATATGTCCCGCGTGGTCTTTATAATTCACACCATTGATAGTTTCGCTAAAGATTCTTGCCGGGTTAAAATGGTGTCTGTCGCGTTTTCTGCCACTTTTAGCAAGAACATCCGGTGTTATGTGAGCGCAGGACACAACAACTCTATTAGTAGTGACACCAGGCCTGGTTTTTTCTAAGAATATCTGATTTGGTGCCCAAAATCTACTGGGTGTATTATCTCCTAAAGATCCTTCATAAGGTATATTTTCAGATACCCAAAAACTTGACTCATCTACTCCAAAAATACCAAGTATTTGTCTAGGACATTGGAAATCGTTAAGACAGTAAGATGGATCTACAAATACCAAAAAAGCAAAAATAAAATAAGCGAAAAGTTGATTAGTTAACATGATTGAAAATTATCACAACAATTTCAAAAATGATAGTCTTATTTTTATAATCTATAGTTCAAATGTTTGTATAGCAATAGGACGGTTCTTCTTATGTCGATGAACAATACTTCCAATTGCGTAGATATGTTAACTGCTTTGATGATATGTATACTGACCGCAAATATCCTTTATGTACATGTAAAAAAATAAAATGTATAAACATAAGTATAAAAATTATAGTTTTAAGTTTTAAGAGGATGCCCACGTGTATTGTTTCCGTCATGCAAAAAATGTAAAATATAACCATAACTGTTTTACGCGGTATAGAACCACTAACCACTCAGGCTATAGTGATAGTTACGAATGACATCAAATTGATATACAACATGTAGTTGAGAACATTATATGTGAAATATCGTTTTTATTTTTTTGATATCACTTGTATACGAAAAAAGTTCGTATTGTTTCAAAATCCATTATTTTTGTGTTTTTCAAACTTGAATAACTTTTTTTCTAGCTTCGGCATCGAACAAATAAAAACGATATTTCACAGCCCAAGTTCTCCTTTTTATGTGATTAAAATTTTGTTTCATAGGTTTGACTTGTAATGAATCAAAAATATGATTGTACACTGCAATTTATGCTACTTTACCTTAAAATAATATAGTTAATTACAAGTGTTTTTAGTTAGGTATCTTTAAAAAACAAATGATTTGGCTAGGAAACTCGACGTTCCTTGCCTCTTCGTTTATTAAAATATTGAAACCTATAGGTACATTATTATTTATTACTAGAGTGCGGATTTGTATGCATTTGCATATTTATTCTGGTTGATCGTGTGATATGATAAGTGAACACAACGTTTGTTACATGGTATAACAATTTAAAAAATGAAACTATTTAGTGCATATTTTTGCATAATTTTGACATTAAAGAGCTTATTTTACAATTTTAATTGCATATTTCGATGGTTTTTTTTTAGAAATTTTTGAAATACATAATCGCCTATTATAATATAAGGAAAAAAATATTATATTTTTATTGTTTTGATTAATATCAAAATAAATTAATAAGTATACTTGGTAGGTATAAACGGTTTTCCCAAATATGACCTTAGATCAATAATCGGGGAAAAAAATAAGATAATATAAGATAAATTCTGAAATAAATTTAAAATAATTTAATTAATTTTTTTATTTCAATGAGTATGCGATTCGTAAGTATATATTTAAACTAAAAGAACCATCCAGCTCAAAAAAATTTTCTTTGGCTTAAATTATAGTGCATACTATGACGAATAAAATGATACCACTAAAATTCGTTTGTGACAATCCGTTCGCTAGTTATGGTGAATTTATTTCGTATAACTATATCACATTTTGTTTTAATATTAATGAATTAATAACAATTATATTGTACAGTATAATACACCACTGCCATAACTCGTAAGAGTACTGCTAGTCGCTAGATAATATTATAATAATATTATGCAAGCCCTCGACCACATCTAGTATAAGCTACGAGTTAAAACTAAAATAGCTAGTTTAGACGTAAAAAATCTATAGGTTTACGGTGTCACAACCGTCAAAACAATATTTAACACGTTTACTGCAATGAATATAATATAATATTATGGTAAATGCGTAATATAACTTACTTAAGTGTTATTTTTCTCTAAAATATTAAAGCAAAATGTAATATAATTATACGAATGGAAAGATTATGAGGTACTGTTAAATATATTTGAGTAGTTCAATCGAAAAAAGATTAAGTTCAATAGACTCTATTCTATTTATAATGGTAATAGAATAATTTTTGATTTTTTTGAGTTTGATGGCCCTTTAAGTTCATTATATGGTTGCCTAGATCTGCGTGCCTTTTAATTATATAATTTTAATAAATATAGATTATTATAACAATATATCTTAATATCTTTAATTGCTCACCTTAATATTCTTGGTCCGGTAGTTGATAGTTTAAAATATATTGATGAGGAATTTTAGAGGGAAACACTTTTTAGCAAAGGCCAGAATGAAAGTGAATCTTGCTCGTATGTTGGAATGAATGGTGAGTAAAGTGTAGAGCACTATATATATGAGTACAGAATGTATTATATAACAATATTTATGATATATGGAATGTAGAATTGTGTACATGGAGTTTGGTTGCGTAATGTGAATATCATTACAAAATTTGTTCGTTTTGACAAAAAGTGACACTTTTTCAATAATTGTGTACACTGAAGCGATTTTTTTTTTGGAAAAGTGTCAGCGTACACACTGTTTGTTTTGAAATAGTGTGGGTTTAGTGTGTACAC
Organism: Rhopalosiphum padi; assembly: GCF_020882245.1. Taxonomy (NCBI): domain Eukaryota; kingdom Metazoa; phylum Arthropoda; class Insecta; order Hemiptera; family Aphididae; genus Rhopalosiphum; species Rhopalosiphum padi. The sequence goes on from NC_083599.1 coordinate 56,989,796, forward strand.
TCAGAGGTCCGTGTGCAAAATTTATTTGAAGGCCCCAAATTAATATTATTGTTTTTTACTTGTTTTTTGTATTACTTATTTCCCTGCAGCGTCCAGACTATCGGTCTGAACTCTGAACATATAGTAAGCGTCTAGACGCGGCGTCATGGGGCTGTGCTGTTTCACTCATTGAAGCTGCTGGGAAACCGTACCTTTAAGTCAACAATTTTAATTAACTCTAGCCCGAACGCATTATTCTTATTGGCAGTGATACTCTGCTAAAGCGTAAAATGTAAATAATCGTCTATTGTTTTAGGTATAGTCCAAAAATAAATTGCATTGCCTGATATATATATATATATATATATATATATTGTACCCGTTACACTAAGTTTCAGTTTAAAATTTGACGTTCATTACATTTTTTAAGTACTCAAATACATAGTATTTTTATATTTCGAAAACAACAGTGATCTAGTTCATTTGAAATTTAGTGTACCTAATTGTATCGTATATTTTATAATAACAAATTACCTACGTGAGCAGACAGCATTTTTTGATAATCGTTCGAGATATCTATACAGTAAACGTATACCTAATATAAAAGTACCTATCAACTTATGTTAAATGAGTTTTTCAATAACTTTACTCTAGTCTTAAAACTATGTATATAATTTATTATAAGACTTTATCAATATTCGTTTTATTTTTATTGATCCAAGACTGTTTGAAATTCGAGCAAAATATTTTAAATCATATACCATATATATACACCGCCTATATCAGCTGGTGTATGCGCACGATCGAGAGCGGTGTTCAATTAATAATGAATAGGGCTAAGATTTCTATGCAGTAAAAAATAGTAAAAAAATATGCATTTTATTTACCAAAATATGCAAAAACAATTTTTTCTAAATATTAAATAATATAATTACATTCTATTATTAATTTATGTTTTTTAAATTTTAAAATGTGAACGACCGGCGATTATATCGAAAATTTATAATGGCTGAAACTGCTTTTCACATCACACGATGTTGTTGGAGCATATTTAAATTAAGTGATTTGTCCCGGATTTAAAGTACAAGTACCTAATATTAACATCTTTTTCTTCTGTTTTATAATCGCCGTTAATAATTTTACATATTTTTAGAAATGTTTTGAATCCCTTATTCTTTTTAGTATTAAGTTCATTTTAATTTAAATAGGTATAGTATATTTCCGATAATTCGACAAATAAACCATTAATTTTAGACGTTTATTAAATAAATACCAGTTAAAATTAACAAGATACTCAACAATTTATATATTTGCAATTATATGCATTAATGCATAGAAATCCTAGACCTAATAATGAATAATGATTAATGAGTAATGACTATGACTTTTATAAAATACATATAAATTATAAAAAATATTTTTGCGCTTATAGGCTACATAGTATACAATATACATAGATTATTATTAGGCGAAAAACTATTACTTCCGTTGTCGTTAAGATAAAAATTTGATCTATTGAAATTGTTGTCCTCAATAAAGTTATCTTTTCATTAATTTATTTTAAAATTCTCGATTATTGCTCAAGTGCTTATTTATTTATTTTCTTTACTCATCACTATTTCGAGTCGTTAATCACCACTTTTATACCACAAAATTATTTTTATATCGAATTTAATCTCAAATTTTCAATTTAAATTCTATATATTATCAATATTATTATTATTATTTAATTATATATTAATATACACCTAAACAGATCTTTTTTACAGATTACATATTGAAAATATTCTCTTTAAACAATAGGTATATTAAATAGAAATGTAGGACTTATAAAAATTTATGATTACTAAAAAATATTCAAATATTTATTATCAAATATCTAATTAATTAAAATGTCATTCGGTAATCCGCAATAATCAATACACCAATACACACCTTCACAAACAACCGTATAAAATATAAATGAATAGGTACTTTGCACTTAAAATTAAAATAATTGAATATAAGTTGAATATTAAATACTTTCTTTAGTAAACAGTTACAAACATTACAAAAGTAATCAAATTAAATGTTATATAAATCAGCATAAAGTTGCTCTAAGAAATTCTGTAGATTACTAAGTTTACATCTTAAACAAGTTATATTTATGTATTATGTGAGTCCTACTGGACGATATGAATATCATGATTACTTTCTACGGTTATGACAAAAATCTTTAGAAAACTATTCCTGCGTGGCTGCGTCTATTCTAAGGATTTTTGTAAACAATGCATTAAATTCCCTCTACCTCATTATCACAGGTCACATTTATAACTCTAATCTAAATATAAAAATATTTAAATACCATTATTTTTATAAATATAATAAAAATATATTAATTATTAATAAGCGTGTGTAATTAAATGTAATTAATAAACATTGCAAAATGAATATATTTTGAATAAAAAATGTTCAATATATAGTTTTTAATATACAATTTTATTGAGTAATATAATTATAAAAATAAGTTTTAATTATACTTAAGAACTCAATATAATATGTGGCATGTTAAATAAAAAAGTAAAATAAAAATATATTTGTCTTCAATACAATTTAAAATATCAAAACTATTAACTTTAACTAAAACATTTTAATTTTTTTTGTTGTATTTTCCTTGCGTGTATACCTACTGTATAAGCGTACATAGAATTATATCGATGGTCAGTGTAAGAAAGTCTAGGTAATCGACTTCCAAAAAATAACCTTTAAAATAATACATATAATTGGTGTAATAAATTAACATATAATATTTAAAAATTAAAATTTTAAAATCACTCCACTAACATATACATAATTCCAGGGCCGTATTAGCGCATAGGCACTATGGACACTGTACCTAGGGCCTACAAACATCTTTGGGGCCTACAAAAATAAAATGAATGGCTACTATTTTTTTTGTTACATTTATCTTGTTTAATACTTAAATACGAGGGATAAAGAAATATTTAAATTGGTGTAAAATAAGTTTTTTTTTATGGTTTTAACAATTTAATTTTCTCATTAGTATAGACTGAGTAAAATTAATTGTTTTTAAAATTTATTAAAATTATTATCATATAAAAGTTTATATTTGATTTTTTTGTTTTTAAAGGATTAACATCGAAATTCAACACTTCCTCTCCTAAACAGAAGGTTTTATACCCATTTAAATACTGGACATCGCAGTGCTGTATAAGCGCATAGGAATTAAATCACTGCCTAGGGCCAAGGCTGCAACTGAAAAAAATTTCAGAGGGGAGGGTTCAACAATTTTTTTAAATATAAATACTGAAAATGTATAGTCAATTAACTTTATTTATCACTATAAAATATTTCTAATTTTAAAAAAATCTTGGGGGTCCGGACTCTGGACCCTCCTCCAGCTACGGCCTATGATTGTATTAATCCGGGCCTGCATAATTCCCACTATATAGGTGGTTTTTAAAAATATAATTTTCGAACCATTTCACCAACCTCCTCACATGTAATATCGTTATAACTAGGGACCAGATTTATATGTAAATGTATATATGTATTGCAATAAGCTTTTTGAAATCTTATGAGAATTGTCTCCGATTTACATCATTCTTTTTAATATAACACTCGTTTTATTATGCATGTATCAATGTTTCTACCTATTAAACTAGGTACAAAGTTTTTTAGAGCAAATTATTATTTATAGCATTTTTTTTTTGTTTTTCATTGTAATTTCATGTACACAGCCCCATATCAATAAAATTACAACTGATTGTAGGTATAGCCAAAGATTTGATAAAGATCCTAACTTGAAGGTTGGGACATAATCAACAACATAAAAATGTATTTACAACAGTGCAAAACTATTTTAAAAATCACAAACAATGCTCAACAGTGCCTTACGTTATACCCTGCAGTATTCTTATTTTTTTTCTGCATTTTTTCAAATCTTATACGTATTATAAATTGATTTATACATATAAATATATTTTAATTTTTTATGATTAAAGAGTTTACATTTCAGTCTTCAGTGGTTGAAATTTAAAATGAAAACCGAAAACGTATCAAAAATTAGTAAATTAATTTTGATATTAAATAAAAATTCTCCACACTATAATATACATGGCAACTAATACTTTATAGTAACACCTTTAAACAAACAATATATAATATATTATGGGAATGGTGAAAGAACGTTTAATGTACAAATTACCCGGAAAATTTGAATCATGAATACAAAACAATTATTTTTGGTGCAATATTTTTTATTAAATTTATTATTAATAAAAATTATACAATATTTATGAAATAATCATGCATGTATGTATGTATATTGTATAATGTGTATATATTATTAAATACAATTGTATTACCTATGTATATTATATACCAGAATATTTTAAAACAATTATGATAATGATAAAAATGATATATTATAGGTATTAATGCAGTACGAAATAAATTTCTAGTTATCTAAAATTAAAAAAGTTAAACGTTAATGACTAATTATTATGTCGAACATAATTGTTACTTGATAGTGAGTGCAATTCTGTTGGCCTCAAATTGGTACCTCTGTTAATCTGATTTAATTAAAATTCTACTTAATATAACTCAAAATTTTACATTTTTTACTTAACATTTTGCCCAACATTCATCTTTAGCCGAATTACATTTTGTGTAATTTGACAGGTTATCTAAATATTTTAAATCAACCGGAAACAAATCATTACAAACAATTTTACATAGGCTTGAGGGAGGAGGATTTTTTACAACTGAAGAACCTATGAGTTTAAACACAGTCCCTTGTTTAATAAATATTTTCGAGTCGAGTTTCACTGGTCTAGTGGGAAAATCATTTTTATCGTTAATGACATATGTCATCTTAACGCCGTAATATATTTCCTTCCCCGCGTAATTGGTAGCCACATTAATAATACCTTCAACGTAATGACTCCAATAACCGGTATTACAATTAGGGTTCTGTGATATAATATTGTGATCATGATACGAACCACCCAATTTATGTGCTATAATATGTCCCGCGTGGTCTTTATATTTCACACCATTGATGGTTTCGCTAAAGATTCTTGCCGGGTTAAAACTGTGTCTGTCGCGACTTCTGTTACTTCTAGCAAGAATATCCGGTGTTATGGAAACGCAGGACGCAACAACTCTATTAGTAGTGACACCAGGCCTGGTTTTTTCTAAGAAAATCTGATTTGGTGCCCAAAATCTACTGGATGTATTATCTCCTAAAGATCCTTCATAAGGTATATTTTCAGATACCCAAAAACTTGACTCATCTACTCCAAAAATACCAAGTATTTGTCTAGGACATTTGAAATCGTTAAGACAGTAAGATATATCTACAAATACCAAAAAAGCAAAAATAAAATAAGCGAAAAATTTATTAGTTAACATGATTGTAAATTATCACAACAATTTCAAAAATGATAGTCTTATTTTTATAATCTATAGTTCAAATGTTTGTATAGCAATAGGTTCTTCTTACGTCGATGAACAATACTTCCAATTGCGTATGTTAATTGCTGTGATGATATGTATACTAACCGTAAATATCCTTTGATACTGGTTGACAACAAATGAAACAGACATGTAAAAAAATAAAATGTATAAACATAAGCATAAAAATTATAGTTTTAAGTTTTAAGAGGACGCTACACCCACGTGTATTGTTTCCGTCATGCAACAAATGTAAAATATAAACCAAACTGTTTTGCGCGCTATAGAACCACTAACCACTCAAGCTATAGACTCTATAGGGATAGTTATGACTCCAAATATAAAAATATAAAAATGGATTATACCAGTAATATTCCCGTCGGACGTAGTTGTGATGTAATGAACCGATAGCAGTGTTATAATAAGTCATAACAACACTCATAATCATTACATATATTCAGTGGGATTAATAAAAGACAAAAAAAAAATATTTTATAGTTATAGGTTTTGATGGGAATTTTAATGTTTAAAATTTAAAACTTTCATAAAATTTCAGGGTGAGCAAGTGGACGGGCCAGGGACTTTTCAGGGAGGGCAATGGCCCGCCCTTGGCGCCGCCACTGATCGTATATTTTATAATAATTAATAACAAATTACGTTAGCAGACAGCAGTTGATAATCATTCGAGATATAAAGTATCAACTTACCGTAAAATGGGGTGAAATGCAATTGGAAGCTGAATTGCAACAAATCTTCAGTAATTTATTTATTATTGTCGACTAATATTCAATTTTAATGTTATCACTTTGAAAATATAAGAATTATATTGATCATTAAAAATGGTATCTATTAAAAAAAAAAACATTGTGATCGGATTATTTCTACCTCCAAAGCAAAATATTTTCTCCACGCTTATCAATTTACTCATTTTATTACCTCCAAAATCCTAGTTCAGTTGATACGGTTAAAATGTCACTATCGCAATCATTTTTTTTTCTGTATAGAAAATATTGTCAATTTTTAGGAAATTTACAATACAACAACGTAAGTACATTATCAATGTATTGTTTATTATTATTATTAAGAAAATTTTTAAAAATTGTAAAATATTCAAAAGTAGTACAAATAACTACAATATGATGCATGTATTTATATACATTCATTCATAAAAAAAAACAATCCATACAACTATAATTGACAACAGTCACAAAGACTGTTTCACCATATTTACTATACATTAAACAATATTAATAAAAGTAAATTTGTATTTAATTGAATACAAACAAAATAAATTAATCACCTTTTAATTATAATAATACTGTACTTTGAAACATTAAAAATCTAATTAAAAAAAATGAATTCTATACTTATTTTTACTGTAGTAAACATAACAATACAACAAATGGGTATTTAGGTACTTGACAAAATAGCAAAATGTAGTCTTAAAACTTTAACAAAATAAAATAAAATTAAAAAATGAATATCAGCATTTATACGAGTACATAAAAAAAAATAATAAAACCAAAATTAAAAAATAAAACATGTTTGACAAACATTAACAAGATCAATAGCATTAATTACATTTACTTGCATCTATGTACGTTATTTTTTATGAAATTACTTAGAATGATGTGTACGGAAGTGTAGCACCAAGGCATATCTGTAAAATAGAATGATTTATTAGATATAAATTATTTTATTGTTATTTTAAACAGTTCTGTAGACAATAGGTAAATAATATTCATTTCTAAAAATAAACGTTATAATTTTAAAAAGAACATTATTATAATTTTTACCTTTGTGATCTTCATTATATTTTACTCTTTTTCCAGCATATTTTGGCAATTGATGAAGATAAATTTGTTGACCAGTATATTCTTCTATGTCATCTTTAAGTATAGTAATGTTGGTCCAAATAAACCGGCTTCTTTGTCGGACATCGTCTATATTCGTGCCAAAGATAATTGGCTGAGTTTGAATAAACCTTATGAAAATATATACGTTCAAGTTTATGCAGATTGGAATACAATAAAATAATTTTTAAAAATGCAAGTGGGTACTGCTCTGTTATACATTAAGTATCAATCACTCTTATGGGTATGTTAAATTTGAATTAAATGATAAATCAATGTACACAGTAATACAGTATACATAAAATGATTCTGAAAGAGATTTGTCTATCAACCTATTTTCACTAAGTATATTTTGTTTTTTTGATATTTTAAAGTCATTTATATTACTTGTTTTACAGAAGATTCAACTGGTTTAAGGGTGATACATTTTTTACCAAAAATATTGCATTTATTATAATATTAGTATTTAATTTATAATAATAATAACACATATAAAACTCAAAATTGAATAACACCTTTCTTTAACTACCATAAAAGAATAAAAATAGGTTCTAACGTTAAAATCATTATTTTTCATTTAACCATTCGTGAGTTATAACTGCTCAAAGTGTTTAGCTGTTTGTCTTTGATGTTGATAACTACAGATACTAAGTCCATTACTTTGTCGATAATTGATAAAAGTTTATTACATATTAAAATATGTACCTCTTATTATTATCTATTACCCATTGGTCTTCAGAAACATGAAGTATTATAAAAACCGAAAACAGCCCAACTTTAAAAAGCTATATAACACTAAAAAATTAATAAGAAATAATAATTTGAACGTTAAAATTCATAAAAAAAAAACTATCCTATTAATTTAGTAAGTACATTTTAAGTATTATGTTGCCATTTGAAAATACAGTTAATAGAGGTTTAGCTATTAAATAAAAGGCCGAAAAAATAAAAATTTAATCTTGTTTGAAAAAAGCACGAAACAAAATATTTTGAAAAAAAAATTGAAAAAAAGTCTATACTTGACAAAATAAAGAGTGTTTAATGACAAAAGAATCATCCTGTATATAAAAATTTATAATAAAATATATAAGTAAAAATTTTACTTAAATTACTTATAACCTTAAATGCAATTTGCCAGTATTTTTAATATTTTTACACAGATAAAAAAAGTATATGGGATCTTGTATTAAATTTTCCAGAATTTTTACCGAACAAATAATTTTTTATCGATATTTATAGAAAAAGAAATTAAAAAATTTTCATACTTAGAAATAACTCAGACTTAAAAATTTGAAAATTTTATCATATAATGTAAATGATAGTACAAATAATTTGATATTTAAAACTATTTTTGAAAATCAAAGCATTTTATCGACCACATAACAAGCAAAAAAATTCATGATAGAATCAATTCATTCATAAAGCTACGCTCATATTTTAAAATTAGTTAAAATTATTTTAAGTTTTAAAAAAACTTGGATAGTCTGTGACATTATGAAACAAATTTCTTTGCATATTGTTTGTGTCATATTTTGTCAAAAATACTGCTATAATATATAATCACATACTCTGAAGTATTTTTACATAAAAACATGATATATTTATTACTTAACTAAATGCTTACTTAGTTATTAAATCTTACCTTGAAATTATTTTCTGTTCAGAAACTTTGATCGCGGCACTTGTTTCAAATGCCCAAAAAATAGTTCTATCACCATGTAACGCTTCCATTTTGTTTTTAATTTGCAAAAAGGAGAAAAATTTTTTCATGCAATCGTTCATATCTGTAATAAAACAATTTTAGTCATAAAACTTTTAATCAACTAAACTTTTATTTATTACCAAAAAATTTATCTTCATTATAGTTTTCCCTGTTAGGATAATATTGAATGACTAATTTGGCATTTCTCTTATTATTGTCCAGCATATCACCATTTACATAACTAATTTCAAGAATCTTGAAGGGAAATTCTAGATTTTTTAAGGCTTTTGGTACTAAAAAATAACAAACACAAAGATTATATTAATTGAATTTAAAAACCAAAAACTTAAAGTCAATATTTTTTAGTAAGCTTCTTTATTTCATCTCCAGTCAAAATTAACACTTAAAATGTATACTAAAAATATTAAATTGTATTAAATGTATTTTAATTGATAAAGGTGTTTAAATAAAATAACATATTTAGTGGACTGAGTCAAACTGAACATTAAACATGTGTAATAGAAAAATAAAACAATTTGTCATCTAAATATTATTTACCATTGTTTTGAATATCTTTATAATTCAAAACATGTATTTCTTGAATTTCTTCCTTGATACAGTTATTTTCAGTGCTGGCTGGATACAAGTTATAGATCTGTAATTAAGTGATATTTATAATTGACAGAACAAGAGTCAAGAATTACATTTAATGATTACGTTTTTTAGTTGATCAACTGTTTTCCTTGGAACTAGTCTACAGGTCTTTAAAATGGTAGTATTCAAACATGCAAAACATTTCCATGTTTTATCAGCAAGAATTTTTGCCAGAACTTTTTTGTCACAGTAAAATTCTAAGCATTCATTGCAATAAGCTCTGGATAAAAAATAATAGACATAATATATTATATAATTAATACATAAAATAATAGCTTTAAAAATTGCATGAACAAAGAATGAATTGATACCTTATACAAAAGCTGCACAGTACTAAAGTGTGTTTTTGAGTAAGACAGACACAACAACCATCCTATCAAAATGAAATAATAGTGGATAAAATAAAAATAATCAAAAGTCTTGAAAAAATATTTTATTTTTCAAATGAAAATAAATATTAGCAACAAAAATAAACATGTATGTTTTATACTTGCATTTGCATTGTCTTTTGCTATTGATATAATAATGTCTTTTCCTTTTGTCTAAAAATAATAATAAAAACAATTTCTGAATATTTCATTGATAAAGTAAATTTATAAGTAATAATGGTTATAGGAAAGATAAACTACAAACAAAAATAAAGATCAATTTACAAAAACCAAATTAAAACTAAATATTACACATTTTTAATTTAAATATCAATTTTTTTTTTATTTACTGACTTAATAAACCTATATCAGTTATCCGCAGAAGTCCTACAGTAAAGTTAATCAAATCAACATCATCAATCATCATTAATGTATCATTTGCCAACTAAGGTGCATAGTATAGTATGTGTTTATTGAATTTTAAATTTGTGTTTAATCAATTTTGAATTTTTTTATAACTTAACACATTGTTTTTTCCTTATATTTACACATACTCATTTAAAATTATGTTTTGTATATCTAATTCATAAATAATACAAGCACAAAGGATTCATTAGTTTTATAATACTATATTTGCTGTCAATACTCTAAATAAACCATCTAAATATATCATACATTCATACTAATAATTACGAGTACCTTTATATTATCATTTGCAGGAAATAAAAAAACCCATCCGCACTTTAGTAAAGTTGATTTAAGCTCAAAATATATTTTAAAACACAATTTACTTGTAAGTTATTTTTAACTTAGGAGAAAATTATTTTTATAATGTTATCTTAAAAAAACAACTCATTACCATGAAGACAATACGGGATCGAAGACAATAAGTCCCTTAATTTACTATACGTTATAACTAGGGCTCGGATTTATATGTATTAAAAAAACCAAAGACACTTGAATTAAAATTATCATGAAATTTAACCTTATTCATCTTGATCTTGATAGCAACGAGATACTATATACATGCTCAAATTGTCAAAGTTAAATGATCTACGACAGTGTTTTTCACTCAGAAGTGACCACCGTATACATGCGTATAGTATTATTAGGTATTTAAATGACAAAATGTATGGTTATACTTATAAGAAATGTGCTTAGAGCATAAAAAGGTTGAGAACCACTGATCTACGGTTTGATCATAACACTGATTTGTACTGACTTAAGGAGCACTAGACTTCAACACAGATAATGGGTGCAAATTTTATATTTGCTATGTCCAAAGGTACAATATTATTCCATTCATTCCGCAATGTATCTCTAATTAATTTTAGGCAGTTTAAACCAGGATTTTTATTTAATACACTATAACTATGTACGAAAAAATGGAATTATTGAGAAATATGTAAAATAAAATATAGTTAATTTCATTAAATTGCTTGAAATTAATTTATCACTTACCTAACTTAATTCATCAAATCACAGTAAAAATATGTATTTACATATAAATCCAAGCCCTAATTATAACTTTTTTAAAGTCTAATGATGCTCCATTTTTTCTCTTCAGGACTCATCATCTTAGTAAAGGTAAATTATCAATGAAAATTGTTGTAGTGTTATAATGAAACTAGTTATTTAAACTAATTATTTTTATAAACAGAGAATTTTGCATGTTTATACAAACATTTAACATAAATTGAATTATAAAATCGCAACAGAGAAAGAAATACTACAGTATCTAAATTAAACTACGAGGTCATCTTACAAAAATTGCATAGTTAAGCTCAAATTGTTGATAAAAATAAAATTTAAGTTACTATGTGAGGTTGACACATTATTAGGTATTCTGAATTCATTAAAATTTTCAGGTTAATACTATAATAGATTTGAAAGTCAAATGATAATTAGATTTTTTCTTAATATTTAATGAGGAAGGAATTAATCCTTTCTTAACTTGCTGGCACTACTATTAAATATCCCATTAAAAAATGCATGTTAAAGAAATCTATCATTTTTTGGTTAAATAGTCAACAACCAAAAGACTTGAGGAAAAAATAAACTTGGAATAAAATTAATATTAACACAAAACAATATAAACAAAAACCTTTGAGTACATATAATATATTATAAAAATATGATAAGAAATATTAAACATACATTAGATATACATAGACAGGACTGGCTTTAGATACGACCAGAAGAGCGCATGATGGGTGTCAAAAATAGAAATTAAATATGATCTTACGTTGGTAACACTAATTTTAGGTATTTTTTTTTAAAATTTTAACACATTTATCGAATTATTTTATGGATAATGAAGTATATTTTAATGATTTAATGTTAACAATTGTCAATTTTAAAAAATAATCATAAGACAGAGAAAGTGTTGTATAAATTGTTTTGAAGTTGACTAGTAAATAAAATGAACTTTTCTATACTTTATTATTATAATATTATATTATCATGTTTATTCTCTGTGACTGTATGATTTATAAATATATGGTAAGTATGCACGTTTTTTTAATTAAAAAAATTAAGATGGGCATTTTACTATGAATAAGGTGTAGCCTTTGCAATTACCCTAATTCTGCCCCTTTATACTGTATGACTATGTTGTTTAAGAGGGAGACGCGTTGAAACAATTCTTGCACTGGGTGCTGTAAGAGCTTAAGTTGGCCTTGTACATATGTAGATATATATTTTAAGTGGGTTGTCTAAAATTTTAATAATTTTACTTACAAAACAATCATTACACAGAAAACCATTAAATATGGGATGTTTAATTTCTAGTTCATCTGAAATTATTCGGCATGCCATGCAATATTGGTTTTTCATTTTTGCTAGGAACAATTAAAATAGGTAGATAATTCAAATTAATCAAAATAATTACATTAAACACATAATAAAAATTCAATTTGAATGAGTTATTTTTCTGATGTATAATAATAATAACATTTTCAGCTCAGAAATATCAGTTAAATTTTTTTTTTAACAATAATAGACATCAACTCTCATTATTCTTAAAAAGTTTTTGCAGATATGACTTACATTAATATTTTTTTAAGGATATTTTAAGTTGTGCCTTGATTAAAACATTTATTACAAAATTACTACTAAGTAATAAATAATAATATTTAAAAATATGAATATAAACAATATTTAAAATAATTGTTGTAAAATAAAAATGATATATTTTTTGTTCATTAGAGCATAAATAATAAGTTTTAGTAAGTATACTATAGCCTATAGCTGTTATAAAATGCCACCAGTAAATCCCATCTTATATTATAACTATTACTTACAAATATCAGAACTTTCAACTTTCCTTATTTCTTCGCGTGAGCTTTCATCATCTTTTTTTTTATTTTCTTCGATTAATCTTTTAATGTTATTATTTGTCATTATGATTTTATTTAGGAAATTATCTGGAATAACTAACTCTTTATTTTTATTACGAGTTCCTGTTAGAAAGTTACATATTATATAGTTATTATCAGAATTATCAAACTACTATACTAATATAAATTAATTCGGAAATCAGTTCAGATTCCCAATATATTTTGATAATATTTTTAAAATTATTGTGTTCAGACATTTCTCTTAATAAGACGCATAATATGCTGTCAATCATATAAAATAACAACATACCAAAATATATGTTCACAGTTATTCGATTTATTCCATTATTTTAAAAATTAAATTAAATTGAACTATTTTATAGTTTAAGTTACTTAATAAAATATATTTAAATAAGTACAATAATTATTGAAATTATTGTTAATGTTAAATTATAAAGTAATTTAACAGTATAATAAAAACAGTATCTGTCTAATAATTTTAACAAAAATATTAATCATAATATAATAATTAATAATTATAAAAATTTGTTTTGTTCAATGTTCTACCTTTCATAATAAAAGGCAAATTTAGTAATGCCCAATTAATCTGATTAATACTTCTATCATTACATTTGGGGATTTCAAAGTTAAACTGTAAGGATAATATCTACAAAATATATGAATACAAATTATATTATAGTGGTTTAAATAATAAAATAAAGAGTTATAATAAAAAATGAATTACTTTAATTGCTTGTTTAACACCTTCTTCGCGTTGACCGCATAAATTGGACATACCATTTTTAATTTCAGATTTGAATTCAAATATCAAATTATTTCTCAACTAAAAATTACAATTCAAAAATAACCATGTAATGTATAATTGTAAACATCGTAATTAATATGTGGTTTATTAGTTTTTATATGGTTTTAAATTATTCTTTGTGTTTATAACTCTAATACAACACTAATATATAAATATTCAAATTTGTATTACCTGTGACATAGTGTCATTACCAAACCACCAGACACATGTTTTTCCAGGCTGATCTTCGAAATATGCTAAATTCATTTTCTTTGTAGAAATAATCATTGCTAAATATGTATAAAATCAAAACAAAATTAATAATAATTTAATAAACATAATTAGAGAATGCAGCATATTCATCTGACAATTGCTTAACATAAACAATTTATAATCAACAGCCTGTTAACATTTATTCATTTTTAATGTAAGAATGAATTTACTTATTAGTTATTATCAAACTCTGTAAAATAACAAAATTGTCTTAATTTGTTTAGTGATGTTTTTTCAATATTTTAATTTTTAAGTGAGTAATATTATGTTTTATTATATATAAATAGATATCAAAATTAACATTATTAACTGCTTAATTTTAATTAATAAATTTGCAATTGTATGAACTTTAAAAAAATAGATCATATGGGGGGGAAAAAAGGAAGTCGTAAAAAAATGTAACCCTTTAGCAGAAAATAGAGAAACCAATGAGAGGTACAAGTTTTCAAATGATTATAAATATAATTATAATTATAATAATATTTTTCATTTTTTAAATTGTTATGTCATGAAACAAATTTTGTGCTCACTTAGCATATTATAAGCAATATATATCATATATCTAAGCAAGATTGCAGCTCTTGGTTTATTAGTCAGTGAACAGCGAGAAACATTAGAACGATTTTTTAATAAGTTTAAAGAATATAACATAGTTTGTTCAAATACCAGAGTCTTTATTATAAAGACATGAAAGAACGTACTGTAATTAAATCTTTATTCTTACAACGTAGACTCATGATATTCCTATTCTATACTATGCCAAATAAACAAAATATGAGTAAAAAGTTTATCAAAAAATTATGCTACATCAAAACAGATAATGAATACCAGGATATGTATACTATTTTTTTAAGAAAAGTTCCATATTAAGTGAAAATTTTTTTTATATAAAATTTGGCATGATATCCGAGAAGAATGGGTTATTGGTTTGACATTAAACAGTGATATATTTTTCAATTCTACTAATAACAGGCTAGACATTTTCAATTCAAAATTAAAAACAGTAATACCTACCTAAATGGTTAAGTATTATAGTATCGCCATTGGATGGCTATCCTTTCATGTATGTTTGTGTCATAACATACTTTTTTTTATCACTCATGCTTAATATTACACTCGTTTAATAATAAGATAGTAAAATATAACCTATTTTAATGTAATATTTTTCAAAATTAAAATTTTAAATCTTATATGGACATTGGTACGGGCGCGTTTGTATCCGCAAGTGTTGTCTTTGTCCAACACATATTATTTAACATGGCAACGCTATGTAATGGATTCTTGCTACAGTTAGTACAGTTTATACTTTAATTTTGACTATATACTTTTTAAAAAGTATAT
Organism: Rhopalosiphum padi; assembly: GCF_020882245.1. Classification (NCBI taxonomy): domain Eukaryota; kingdom Metazoa; phylum Arthropoda; class Insecta; order Hemiptera; family Aphididae; genus Rhopalosiphum; species Rhopalosiphum padi. The sequence goes on from NC_083599.1 coordinate 57,005,566, forward strand.
AGTTGTATATTTGAATTTGCAGTGAAAATATAAGCTGTTTTCAAACGAAGAGTTTATATTTTAAAACTAGATGTTACATGTAAGTAGTGTATTGTCTCCGTTTTACAAACGTACAACATGGAAAATTTTTGTTTACCACTTTCAATAGTATGCTATAAGTTTTGATATTAGAGCACCGTGTCATTATTATCTAAAGCTCCATTGCTCCAAATCATTTTAAAACGATCATAGTTTACTTCATAAAAATAATAATATCGATAAAAGCCTATGTGTGTAATTTTATATTTCAATTTTATAATAGGTCAATTCACTCCAATATTAAAACTAACAACACACTATTGAAACTGTTGAATGAACATTTGGCATGTTGTACGTGTGTAAAATGGAAACAACACGTCATCCAGGTACTACGTCCTCTAAGTTAATTACAAAATGTCGTATTTCGAAAGTCAATAGTCACTACAGTAAATGTTACATGTTTACAAGATTAATAAAAATATAAGATGTATACAGATTTTATGAGGAAAAAAACTACAAGCTACATTTATAATTAATGAAGGAACCAAATAATGTATATACGATATAGAATAAATAAAATAATATTTGGTGTTTCATAGTGTTAATCTTTTGATATCATTAACACTTAACACTAACAAAGTTACTAAATTAGTGACTTACAATTTTTTCAACCATACATTTTTGTATAATACGGACATCAAAAAATTTTTATAAAATCAACGACACACAGTGAATGTTCTGTATCGTCCATAAATTTCGATTCACAATTATGATTTAAGATGGTTTTCACAAAAAAATGTTTTCATTTTTATAATTGTATTATTGCCTAAAAGTGAGCGTTTATTGATAAACATTAGTACAATTAATTTAAATATAAATAAAATAAAAATAATATGGACACAAATATGGCTTTTCGACAATTCTATTTTTAAAATAGTTTTTAAGTTTAAACAATAATTTACTGTTCAGAAATATTAAGGAATTGCAAAACTACTTAAAATGGTAATAATAATAAGTAACAAAAAATATACATTTAAACCACTTGAAATATTAGCGTAATAAAGATGGGTAATATCTACAGCGGATATGTATAATAGATGTGTAACTAGTGAATAAACGTTTACACCAACATTAAAATGATAGGTATTAATTTAAAAAAATATATACGCATAAATGCATAATACTTCAGTGTAAAATAATTATTAGTTATTAGTTTATTACTAGGAACAAAAAGTTATATTTATGCATATTTTTGTCTATGCCTTCTATTTATAGCTAGGTGAGCTATAAATCCGTTTCATAACCTAGCGAGCTAATTTTTTTGTTTTTTTTGTGCATATTTTGATAATTTTTCCTCTTATAACTTCTCATTCCTAGTTATTACCATATATATGATATAAGTCATTAACAAAATTAATAAATTACATACCAGCCCATAACTTGGATTTTTTTGATATTTTCGCCCAAACGATCTGGCCTTGTTGTTTTTCTGCATTGATTATCATTTTCTTACGTTCAACTTGTCTTCTCGCAATGTTAAGCCTATCGCTCAAAAATTGTTCAACTGATGATTGTTTTGGAAAAATGTGATCAATCGCTTCACGATTCACACCTAAGATTCGTACAAATGTTTTAATTAATCATTAATTTTTAAGATATAATAATAATATAATATTTATAATTGTAAAACATATTACAATACCTAAAAGACAAAAGTGTTACGAACTGAAAAACAGAACGAGAATTAAAAGACGAGAGCGCATACAATCAATGACGAATGAGTACGAACATCGACCAGCCGTCAAGGAGTAAGGTGTAGCGGTATGAACGAACGACGAACGAATGACGAACGACTAATAGTAACCGACCCGTCGACCGACGGGCGTCGAAGTCACTACTATAAATAGTCTATAATGATTTCGTCGATGGTCGGTTTTAACGCTGTTGCTACAGAGTTCTTGTGGCGGGCGCCGTCAGTGCGCTTGCGGACGAATAAAGAATGAGAATTAATTATTATTATAATACGTAAATAGAAATTTCAATAATATTATTACAACATGCGCGTCTGCGCAGCATGAGTATCGATAAACGGCGATCCAATAACAGAGTTTTAGGGATTTTCCATTGGCCTTTTTGTGGTGTGGCACAAATGAGTGTGTAAATCTCCTATTTTTTTTCGATACTAATGTTATACTCAAACGTTAAACTATCCAATGTGTAATGTGCCAATTTCGATTGAATTATTTATTCTATAGCTGTCTATAATCTATAATATGTAATATATTTAAGCAAAAAATAAATATGTCAAAAAGAAAGTCTAAAACCTAAACTAATAGTCGCTTATATTTTAAACCATATAATCGCCTATACTATAATATAATGTACTATATACATTATATTATAATTTTTACTTTAGATACCTACTTAGTACTTATGCTTAGTAAATATAGGTAGTTTCGTCTACTTTAAAAACCTATATTATCCATAGATCCACTGGTAATTACTCTGCTAAGATTTTTTGCAACAAGTGAAAAAATAATTAGTTATTTTGAATTTATGATGAGCATGTTTTAAATAAGTACTGAAAATTGCCTGTGCGACGTCCACTTAATACTACGACTTTTATTATTATATTTATAATCAATCGTACGAATTTAATAATAAACGCATTTTCAATCGAAGGAGACGGCGGCGTGTGCATTGTATGATATTTTTAGATCATAATATTATACTACAAATTATACTACTGCCGTCGTAACGACTATAAAACTATAAAACCGATTTATTTTTCGGATATTCCAAACCATATATATATATAACAAAAATAATACAACATTATTAAGTTCCAGTGGTAAATACTAAATCCGACGGCATGTGACGTGAGGTCATGCCGTTTTTAAAATAACCGGACGCCGAAACTAGAAAAATAATATAAAATTAGATACAAAATAATACTACTATAACATTTTTAATAATATTAAATTAATCAATTTACGAACTCGGACATTTTGCAAACAGACGCGTAAGGCGTGACTACTAACTACGTAAAGTTACTTACAGTATATGGAAACTTGAGTTGGGTACTGCCAATTGACGAATATTAGCAGTCGATACCTACTTATTTACATACTTATTTTAAAAACAAGTGAGGTATGCCCAATTATAAAATAGGCACCGATTTCAAACTTGTAATATGTACAATATTATACTCGTATCTTGATAAAAAACTAAAATATCCAAAAAAGCCAACATTCGTGCACAGATAAGTCTTTACTTTTAATTTTGACAGTAGAACAATATTCACTTTAATCAGGCACGGCGCTAAGGTGGGCAAGGGGGGCTTTAGCCCCCCTAGAAAACAGTTCAGCCTCCTCGCCAGCCCCCCACTGAAAAATATGTACGATGTATAATAGTCATAAAATATTATAAATTATAATAATTGAATTAATGAAGTTTGAACAAATAACATCTTTGGTCTTTTTATTATGGATTAACCTACTAGTATTGTCTAACAAGGAAAAAATGTTATTACCTTTATTGAGTACTAATTACTGGATGAAAATAAACAAACAAATGTATAATCATTGCATTAAAGTTGAGTCAAACAAATTCATCTGTTCATTACTAAACACAATTACTTTAATTTATATTTATGAAATGTAAGTAAAAAAAAACAAACATTCATTCACAAAGGTATGTAATATTAAAGTAATAAAGAAATTGTCATTTTTGTACATCATTGTTAATAGAGTTGTTGAAGGTCTGTGATCAAAAATGTTCTTAGATAAGGTACATAAAAAATATTTGACATTATTCTTAAAACATTTTTAACTATTCAAAAGTTTGTACTATAATAGTTAATAGCTATATTATGTTTAATGTTATGTTATATGATACGAAAATATTTATATTTTATTTTAATAACCTCATTGTTTGCTGAAAAAATCTTAACCCATGTAAAAATTGTTTGCCCCACTCTGGCCCCCCCGGAAAATAATTCTAGTGCCGTGCTTGAGTGATTGACTTTAATATTAAACTCGACAACACTAAATCGTCTAAATCGGTTTTACTGAAGGAAAATTTGTAATGTTGTATAATATTTCAATGTTAGTAAGACGAAGACAACACACACGGGATACGGGAATGTATAACAATAATAATTATTAGTGAATTTATTACCTATGTACTATGTACATAAATATAATATAATTTATTACTATATGCAAGCATAGTTATAATTACGCATATAATTAGCCGACCTGTCGACGACAGATATCTTATTGGAAACCACCTGTGTGACTGTCTACAAATAAAATACGTGTGTCTATAGTAATAGTGTCAACTAATGTAGTAATGTTTGGAATAATACTATGGAACTTCCATAGGTCTTATCAACCGTAAATATATTATTATATTATGGTATGCACAGTATATATTATACATACATATTATTATTATACATATTTTTATATATATTATTATTAATTATTATACATATATTAAATAATACTGATTTACCCGACACCCGTAAAATTGATCAAAACCGATCTGTGGACACGGACAGCGATCGCCCGCGATAAAATGATCTGTCTTTCGCTATCGGCCACTTACGGTTGTGTACCAAATTTAACTAATTTAAGATGCGATTTTTCATTTGTTCAAATTATTATTATTTAATTTAAGCCGTTGCATGATATGAATCAGAGTTTCGAAGGGTTTATAATGCCGATTGTAGGAGATCAGCCATGCTTTTGTTATATGTATACCTATATGTTAGTGTTAAATTAATGGCCTTTAAAAAAATACACGAAAATACAATAATCCAAGTGATAGACAAGTGATAATGTAATATTAACATCATATATTGTTGATATTAACTTATTTGACAATACCGACGTACCTACAGTAAAATAATTCGCATAAATTATGGCATATTTATGCCTTATGGTCTTTATGGTATTTTCATTTTCTGTAAGATATGTTCTATGTAAAAAGAACAATTATTTGCAAAATAAACATTATTATTATTATTATTATTATTAATTACCTAAGTAGTAAGTAGTAACTAATAAGTACCTAACTTAAAATTAGACTAAATATTTTTAATATTAATTAATTGCGTTTAGAGAATAATTACTATGTAATGGTGTTTTAAGTATGGATGGTATTAAATTTTTTAAATTAAAATTATAATTTGAAAATTTTCTCGTGATATTGATCAATTTCGTCAACATTTTAATTTTGAATACTCATAGTAAAAATTTGAAAATTTAAAGTATTTTCAATATTATTTCAAATATTGTAAAATAGTCTTATGATGACTCGTGCTTATAACATTCTGTTCTTATTTTAAAGCAATAAAACATTTTATCGACATGGATAGAAGAAAAATAAAAACAAATTTACAAGAAAAAAAATGTAACTGAACAGTCAAGTAATATTAACGGTATTTTTGTTTTTGATAATACAGCCGACCATGGACGCTGGACAGACAACCCAATAATTTTGTCATCGATAAAAATAAACTTATATACTTGTATTTATATCAATCGACAGTCATATTATTTATGTCATATAATATATTATGCCAATGATAATATTCGACATCGACAATAATAATAATATTATTATAGAACATTAGTACCAGTCGACCAGCACGTAGGACCATAATAATTACATATCGCGCTTGTACGTTATATCATTTATTAAAAAAAAAATCAATGGTTATGCACTTATACATTACAATATACTATAACACGGAATACCGCTAAATGCTAATAACGAATCGACGAAAATAATATTGTGTGGCTGGCTTATTATAGCTATATAAAAACCGTAACAGGAAAACAATTTAAAATAGATTAGGTTTCAGAAATGAAATAAATATAAAATTATTACCGTTACCGATAGCCAAATATGAAATAGTTGATATTTATTTTTATAATTATGTTTGTATAATATGATATTAAGTTGTTCCTATTGGAATAACAAGTGAACAAATTAATTCTATAACGCATTTTGAAGTAAAATTAATTTTTTTTTAAATAATATCTTCAAAAATATTAACTGATTTTAATATAAGTTCTATTCAAGTTAATAGGTATGAACTTAATTAATTTTTATTCATGAGTTTTGAATTTTAAACTGTTAATTACAATACCTATAGTCACTGACCACTGTAATTTATTCAATAAATAATAATTTAATCAATCATATTTTGACATTTTGTATATTATTAACCAAATCAATAATAATAATGTAATAACTTCTGTACTTAAATAATATAGTTATTATACAAGTTTCATATAAGCTCAGTCAACTGGTACTGGTTATAGTTGCATTACCTATAGTCTATACGATGGTAATACTAGTATTGGTATACCTTTGTATTTTGTAAGAAAGTTGTTATTTACATAAAATAAAAAGGTAATAATTTACAACATAATAAAATTAAAACATAATATTATATATTTTGACACACTATTGTGTATAAAAAAAAATATTGCACAAAATGTAAATAGCACAAAATTAGGTAGGTGATTTCGTACATTTAAATCATTTTTTTAAATTAGGTACAATGTAAATAAAAGCGATACACAAGAAAAACGAAATACAAATTATCACTAAATTCTTAGTCTTAACCTAATTTGATTATTTGTAATACCAAGAATATACTACATTTTTAATTTAAAAATAATGGACATTTTATAAATTTTAATTTAGTAACTATATCTTCACGAACAAATGAACAATCATTAGATGTCAATGTTAAAAATATGAAATCATCGCATGGTTAATCATAATTATAAATTTTAATATTTTATAACTTTAAAAGTACCTAATACTTAAAAAATATTTTGAAACTAATAACTTAGAATATACCTTAGGTAGCTTATTAGTTATTAGGTTTAGGTATTACAATAAAATATGTCAAGTTTATTAATCTAAAGATAAATGATTGTTATACTACAATACTACATAATTTATATAAAATTATAAATTATGATACAATTAATAATAGACCTGAAAGTGAAAGTTTCAAGCATTCAAGCTATAATTAGTATTTATTTTTTTTAAATATATTTGTACATTTTTGACTAGGCAATCTATGTTAATACATTATAGTTACGGAGAACACTATGATTCGTGATGTTTCTCTTAAGAAAATTAAAATTATTTATTAATTAAGTGACAATCTCAAAGGATAATGATTAATGACTAATGGGGTACAGAAATACATAAGCATAGAGCAATATATTGTAGGTGTTTAATTTTTTTTAATTGTAACTCTGCTTTAAGTGTGTCAATGTGTATAGATATAGTTGCGCATTTAATGTTTAACAAATTAAAAATGTGCAAAAATGTTAATGTATTTATATAAAATCACAGCAATTAGACTAGAAAAATATTAATTAAATTTAATAATTATGATTATAAGTTTTACTTATGAATTATGACTACATCTATATAATTAAATTATGATTTTTATCAAATTTTATTTTAAGATAATTTAATAATAAAGTATATTTAATTGGTCATTTTTGTCAATATTTTAAGTTAAATACAAAAGATACGATGATGGTGATTAATTTATCTGAATAGTAAATAAAGGGGTAAATAATTAACCAAAATTGATCCAACTAAAAATTACAAAAGTTAACACACTGAATGAAAATGTTTTTTTTTTGTTTATTGTTAGAATAGTAGAGCTATCTATAGTTAAAATATTTTTATGGTTGGCATTTTAAATTTAAACGTACATCAATATTATGTTGGTGTATTTATATAATTATATCACAATGCTTACTCCTATTTTTTTCCATATTCATTGTACACTAGTATATAATGTAATATATCAAAAAATATTACTTTATAATGTTAATCTAGGTAATTAAAATTCAATTACATGAATATATTATACTCTACTTAATTCACAAACTAAAAAAAAATATATTAAATAAATACATTACAGTACTTTATAAATGATAAGATATAGAAACCTTTCAGTAAATGCATTCAGTTTAACAGTAATTGCACAAAAAACCTCAAGTGAGGTGAAAAATAATTTTAATTAATTTGCACGAAAGTTTGAATGATTTCTAAAATTATTGAACGAATTCCATTTAGAACACATTTTAGTTAATTATTAGAGTTGCTTAATTAGTACTGACATCTGATCCAACTATAATTACTTAATTATACATTATATTATTATAAAAGTAAAATATTATAATTATCAAAAATTATTTATTAGATTAAATTCTTTGGCAAATTTGTTTGGTGACTTGGTGTAATTTAGCAAATACAAATAGAATTTAATATTTGTATTTTAGGAACATTGAAAATGTTGGCATCTCATAATTGTCAAATTATTATAATAGTAATAAAGTTTTACTAATTATTTTATATTATGAACCTACATCATGAAAATTTAGTTTTAGTTTTACTCATAATATATTACCTACTGTATTCATTAAACATTTTTAGAAAATAAAGCTTATTTTAATATGCCTGCAAAATGAAGATTTTATTTATACATAATATAGACTAGACAGTAGAGACTACACACTACACTGTTTGTCTAAATTAATAAATAAACCTGTGTAAATATAGACAGTATAATAATATAGTTATGGTGATTAGCAGACTAAACATGAATTTTAAACGTGAAATTTTAGTTTCACCATTTTAAAAATATTACATATTATACTGATGAAAACAATAGTGGTAGACAATAGTTAAACAATAGTTTAGTCATATTAGGACTCAAACCATAAAATAAATGTTATGAAAGATAAAAATATTAGCCTGTAATATTTCAAATTGAAAAAAAAAGTACAATTTTATGTACTCAACACTATTGTTGTCACAGACATTAGAATAATTAGAACAATGAAATAAATAAGCACGTTTAGTAACCAAACTGTAGTAAGCTGAATGGAAGAAAAAATGTAAAATTATTTGTATGGTTTTTTGGTTTGCGTTAGGCAACAACAGACTGCTCAGAGTAATTATTATTTTCGTTATAATATTATTTTGAAATTGGCTCATTTTAATTTTACCAGTCTTATTAATAAAATACGTAAATAGCATTAAATACAATTATTATATTAATTTTTAGATTTTAGTGCGTTTAGATAAACGGTACACACTACACACGTTCTAAATCGCGAACAATAATCGCTCAAAATAGTATGCGTGTACTTGGAATATTTAGATTTCGATATCCAAACAGGGAATAAACAGGCGTGTTCGGTCACGTTCGAACGCTAAAATTAAACTATGTATTTCCAATGTACATTATATACCACATATTCACACGAAATGTTTTCAATGCTCTCTTTTATAGGCACATTTATTTATTATTTCACATGAGAAAACGGCGTGGCATGACTAACGGCTAATGTACCTAAAAACATAGCGCGTTCACGATTTTAAAATGCCCACGCGAGAATTCGCTCCGTGGTGCCGTGTGTAACCATTTAATGATTATAATGTCAATTTTATCAAAATATGTTAAAATTATTATATCTAAGAAAAATTATTGCTAATAATTTAAAGCAAATTTAAGGAGAAATACATGGGCATATTTGAGTTGTGATCACGGGGGGGGGAGGGCGAAATAAATTGTTCTTGTATACAAACTAATCAAACGGAAAATTGATTAAATAAATTATTAATTAATGTATTTTTTAGTAAAAAATATGAGTGATGTGAGGGCAAAGCCTCCTCGTCCCTCCTCAAATACGCCCTTGGGAGAAAATAAGCATTGTACTTATTTATTTCCAAACTTTTGATTCTAATGTTTTGGCATTTTTAATGTCATTCACCGGGTGTATTGCAGACGACAAACAATTATGTTTCGAATTATTGATAATTTCTTCGATATCTTCTTTCCTATAAAATAAACATACAAATCATACAATATATAAAATGTATACATTAATATTTTAGACCCATAATCGATGGAACTGATGGAAGCAAATATATATATTATATATATACATCAAATGAGTGAAATAACAATGAGAAATTGAGAAAGGAATAGCCAGCGTAATTTCTAGTGCACTACAATTTGCTCGTCTCGCCTTACTTTAAATGCACTTTAAAAATAATATTCGTTTTATATTCGACATTATATACATCAAAATATTTACAAGAATATTCAACTAAAATACCTCATAGAAGTTACGAGTATAATTTATTTTTTTTCAAAAGACGATATTATTTCAAAAACATCATGCATAAAAAATCAGTTAACACGATCTACTGAATAGTATGTTTTGATATTTCCCTAAATGTGTTACATTTGAATACAATGATAAATTATTGCCTACGAAAAAACGATTTTGAATGAAAGAGACAGATGGAAAATTACATTATTATTTTCTCGAAGACACGACACTCAGACACCCGCTTTCGTTGTCTCAGTCTTAAAAGTGTGTAACATGGCAACACATTTGAGCTTTCAAAATAAATTGTTGTTTGAGTGAGAATGGACCTATTTTAAAACTTAAAGATGGTAATAATAAATTAAAAAATTGTAATAAAACTGAGAACTGACTTACAGACACAGATCATATTCTTACGGTATTATATGAAAACTGCTAAAAATAAATTTGACTTGTTATGCGCTTATATAAGATAGAGACTTTAAATGCCCACGAGTGGCGTCCTCTTAATTCGGTAAAGAAGCATAATATTTAACATAAATATTGCATGAAACTTACTAGTACAATAAGTACAATTATACTTATTTAAATATAGGTACATATTTTATGTATAAAATATAAATACCATATAAAATTAGTTTAAATATTTTAAAAAATATACCTAGTGTGTATAAAAATTATAAATACGTAATGTAAACAGTTTTAACTTTTTAAGTCCTTAAATTTATATTTTTTGAATTACGACAAAATTACTAAAACTGTGAGAAAAATTTGCTATTTTACATTCAAACATTAAATTTAATAAAAAAAACATCAAACACTTTAAAAAAAAAGTAGTCAAGTGGGTTCCGCTTTGCTGTACATTAGGTATCGAATAGGTTACTATTATGGGTATGTTAAATTTTAATTCATTGATATATCATATTATGTTACTATGTAAACTCCTATAGGAGTGTTAAGAGGACGCTACGTTTGCATGTGTTGTCTCCCTTTTACAAATGTAAAATATAACAAAAACTATTTTGCGCGGGTTTAAACTATCCAGACTGCAATAATAGTTAAGATTCCAACTTAATATACAATAGAGTATATACTTTTCTTCCACATTATCTGCGAAACATCGTTATTATTAATTTTGATATCACTTAAACAAAAAAAAGTTCTAATTGTTTCAAAATCCATTAGTTTTGTGTTTTTCAAACTTCAATAACTTTTTTTGTAATTTTTAAATCAAAAAAATAAAAGATATTTCACAGCCAAAGTTCTCCTTGTATGTAGTGAAAATTTTGTTTTTTAGTTATGACTTATGATTGTAACCTTCTCGGTTCTTTTCTGCGTAAATGCAAAACAGTTATTCCTTTATTACATTTTGTAAGACGGAGACAACAAATGTGGTTGTAGCGTTTACTTAAAGGTAGTAAAATACGTTATTAATTATTATAAAAAATTAAAAATTACCCGGCATGCATGAGAAATAAATTAAATAATTTATGTGGCAGGCAATTCTTTGTAGTTTCCTGGGTTGTATACATCACAGTATCATAGTTGTATTTCAATAAAAAGCTTTCCAATAGTTGAAGTATTTCCATTGCTTTTTTATTTGACAATGAAGATTTAGAAACCTATAAAATATATAAATGAATATTGTGAAATTTATATTTTATAAAGATACAAAAATTCCAATATAAAATATGTATGACCTATCAACAAGACAACAACAATTATGAACTTGTGCCGTTTTTCAATTAAAATAATTTTAAAAACCAAAACCAAATACATTATAATCAATCAACTCAATTACAGGATATTAAAATGTTGTTATAAAATTCCAATAAATTAAAATGTTTTAAAAATGTTGATAAGCATTAATTACATGTAGGTCATCTATAAATTATATAAATAATATAAAAAAAACTATAATCTTTTTTTTATTGTGTGTAATAAATAATGAGTAATGACAATATAAATTAAAATATTCAATTTGTTTAATTTAATTTAAAACTTAACTATTTATAAAAATATAATATTTAGTTTATAAATACGTGAATTGTTATAAATAATTATATTGGTAATTAGTTCTTAATATAAGTACTAATAATTATCATAAAATATTTATCAATCAACAATTATCTTTATTTAAAAGAACCAATAATGTTTAGTTTGAAATACGTTAAAATACTTTCAAAAAAAAAAAACATAATTTCATATATTATACTAATTAACTAACCTCAATTTTTAAAGGAACACTGAGGTTTTTTGAAGCTTTTATTAAAAACATCAAAACAAGATTACTTGATGGATTGTCATAATTTTTCTCCAAAGCACATTTTTTTAATAAAGCGGAGATGTAAGTCAAGTATAGAGCAAAGGTTTGCCGAGCCTGTAGATTACTGTAATATAAGCAAAGAAAGGTAGACATGGTAATAGTTAATAGCTAATAACTAATATAAAATATACTATGTTAACATGTACATGTGGGTTAATACATTTTAACATTATCAGAGAAAAATATTCAAAAAAGGACATTTAACCAGTGTTAATTAACTTATAACTTTTAAGCATAATAATATACCTGTAATATTATCAGCTCGTTTAGATTTATAACATTTATTTATTAATTTAGTTATTTATAGATATAGTAAATTATGTATTTATATTTAATTTCAAAATAATTAACTTAAATTTTTTAATTTAAAATGTCAGCATAGAATATGTTTTTTTTAATGTCCGTGAAAATAATACACTGAAATAAAAATATATCTAATAGGCTACACTGGCTACAGTGAGTATAATTTCTACATTACTATTTTTTTCTTAAATCTCAAAAAAAAATATATTTTTTATGAACAGGGACAAAGGAACAAGGTCATTTTGAGGAGTTAACTTAGTATATTAGTAATATTTAGCATGGACTTGTTTTGAAAAGTTTGATAAAATGTGCTTTTAAACAATCTATAATACTTTCCGAGTATCAAATATAGGTTTGAAATATTAAAATAATCACCTGCTAACATTTAGACCATTTAGTATGAATATTCAAGTATGTCCTATGAAAATAATTAATTGTTGTCTTTTGAGTTTTGACCATCATAATAATCATCAATAAGTTATAATTGATCATTGCTATTGGAACTAAATGAATAATTAATGTATCCAATAAAATTACAATATTGTTGCATAAAGTGATTCGTATATAATTTAAAATATTCTGTGCAGACATTTTGTTACCATTTGAAATTAAAAATAAGAACTTTTTTTTTTAATATAAAAATATATTAGGTTGTACATTTTAAACAAAATTTTAACAGAAAGTAGTACTAAAATATAGACTAAAAATATATCTATTGTATCGCAAAATGATCACTCTTTATTTACATAATTACATATATATATAATTAAATATGGTTAATAAGTAGCGTATAATAATTAATAGCTCATTCATAAGTATAAAATGTACATGTTTAAACATAATCTATACAATTTAATAATTTATACAATAATATTTTATTTAAATATTTACCTGAATACATATCCATCATTTAAATATTTTACAATTGCTTTTTTTAACTTTAACATATCAGTTGTTTGGTCTGCATCTTTATTGTCTAAAATATTAATATTATTATAAGATATTTTTTTATTCACTTATAAATGGTATATAAAATATAATTAATTGTATAATTGTATTAACCGTTAAAGTTTTGCTTGAAATCTTTTAAAGATCTTTCATAGCGATCTTGTCTGTTAATATCCATATAAAACGAAGAATTTTCGTTAAATAAATGATCATTTAAAAAATAATTATAATTCCTTATTAGTTTTATATAAAATGGCGGTATAGTAGATCCCCTAGGAATGCCATTGATATTATCTGTAAATAAAACATTATATTAATTGCTATAACATTTATTTTAAATTAAAATAACATTTGTACCTAAGTAAGAGGAATATTTTTTCCATGATAGGTTTGTAGGAAAAATCCGTATGAACCCTCTACTCCTTTGATTTTGATCTATTGTGTTTTTCAATAACCGTTTTTCATCACTACTGAGATTATTAATATTTATATTCGCATTTGTTTTCCTTGGAATATCAGATTTTGGTCTTCGAACATTTCTATAACAATAATCAATACATTACCACAATAAAAAACAAATGTCTAAAGTTAAAAATTAAAATTACCTGTGAAAGTTGAAGACAGTAGGGTCAACGATTGGAATACCAATTAAAGTAAATAAATCACATAACATTGAACTCTTAATACGAGAATCAAGTGCCGAATCTATCCCTAATGATGGAGATAGGTTAACTTCAAGCAGCCATGGTTTTAACTTGTTGTCCACCAAAATATCAAACCCGTATAGTTCTACAAATGTAAAAATAGTTAAAAATAAGTACACTCGTAAATTTACATAAATTCATTAAAAAAAAAAATAACATTGGTCTCTTTCCTTATATTTTTAAATAACACGAAACCAACTAATTTTTTTTTGAATTTAGGTAACAGAAAATATTTAAAATTATATTAAATGATAAAATTTTAGCTATCAAATTAACGCTAAAAGATTACTTGGCACTTAATATGTGTTTTAAATTGATAATTTTATTTTTAGTCCCTCTCCCTTTTATTTTAGAACTATTACTAATACAAAATACCAAAAAATTAATTACCAAAACAATTTTGACTGTGAGGTACAAAGCAATTGATTGCTGGTAACATTTGTGCAGTAGCGCTCATTATTGTTTTAACTACAATGTCTTCGATTTCAGCCATCAAAGTTTCAGTATTAATAATATATTCTTCTCTAAGATGGTTCAAAAGAGCACTCATCGACCACTTATGGCCTACATTTTCTCGTTCAGGATCCGAATTCCTAAATCATAATGGTTAGTAATAATATATTTAAATAATTATATATTATAATAATGCAATTCTTGAAAATCTTCTAAAAGTAAATTACTTATCTTCTCAAAAAGTATTAGTTAAGATTTTGGGTGAAAATTTCTTCATATTATGTAGTATATACTTTTAAAATTCGATGTACGTATACAGTAAAGAAAATTATAAGTGTATGCGCTATGGTCAAACATAAATATTAAATAATAATGCAATACAATAATATAATATATAGGTATATATAGCGAATAATATATCTTTTCTTATGTAGGTATTTATTTTTTAACGTCTAAAAATATAATATTTTGTGCATGTCGCACACTCTCACTGCGCATTTAGTACCTATTTACTAGTATTCACTATTTTACATTCAACATAGATTGTAGTTGTGTTTGTGTGTGATGCACTATATGAGCGTCCGCCAAATTTCAACACTGAACACAGCCATCGGCAATCGGTTAAACTTATTGAACATTTTTAAAGTTAATATAAAAATGTGCGGACATGAGATTGAGTTAAATATTAGGCTGTGAAAAATTCAACCCTCCCCCCAGATAACACCAACAAGACCTAGGCCCATTTTATTATTTTTATCATAGTTTATTCTAAGATAAATGGTTCAAGATATTATTGTGTTAGTAATTGGAAAAAAATTACAAAAAGTTAAAGTAAAAGTTAATGTTGAAAATTAAAATAATTGCGTCGAACTACTATAATATATTAATTAAACAGGATTCACTATTATTTTTTCGACTTAACAATTATAATGTATTCGTAGTTAACTTTTTCCAACAATATATTATCATTTTACTATACATACCTATAAAGTAATTATTTTGTATTGTCGATTATAGTATGAGTTATGACACTATGTTAAATAATTATACATGTTTATATTGGTTAATTATTACATACGTAAGTAAATGTTATTACTTTATAAATTTAAAATTAATAAAATTATATTATATTTGCTACTAATCATGTACACATCTTTGCAATAACTACAGTCTACAGTAGTGTGTTTAATTTAGTAAATCAAATTAAAAAAATTGAAATAATTTCATTTTTATATATACCATAACCATATAATACATTTATATTTATATACATAGCATATATTCTCCAAACATATATTAGCATATTTAATTTTTTTAATCATGTAGCCATACCTATTTTATTACTATAAAATATTATTGATCTTTACGGATAATTTTTTATTATGCTCATTAATTTTAACACAAGTTGGTATGTATATGCAGATAGAGTGATTTAAAAGTTTCAAGTAACTCAATTGGATATTAAAAATAGTATTAACCTTCCAAGTAAGTATAGATTTTCATTTTATTATTTATATTTAGTATTCACAATGTAGATACTGACGATGCGAAAATTCAAATAGTATTAGTAATTATTGGAATATTTTTTTGTATATATAGAGATTATTTTTTACCATCATAAAAGTTAATTGATTGATTTATACAATTCACAGGCAGTAATCGATGACAAAAAGTAGGCATCAAAAGAAATGCTTTGTTTAGTAATCTATATACGAGTATTATCTTAAATTGTAACATAGATATATAGATATATAGATATAATTCGTCTTTATCATCTTTGTATAATATGTTTATGATTAGACATTTAGATGAGTAGTAAATTCTATGTCCAAATGATTTCTAATTTCGTATGTATTTATGTCATAACGTTTCATAAACAAGTATCTAATAGAAATGTTTAAAATTATATGTACAATTTAAATATTAAACTAATTGATATATTATAACGACATAAAGTAGTACGTATTCTATAATTTAAGATATTATATCCAAAATATTTGTCTAAAAAATATGACATTTAAATGTGGATTAGGAGCATCGAGCATAATATGACGTGTTATCTAACATTTTATACTACTTTTATTGAAATATTCCATGAATTTTTTGTGTTTATATTTATATTTTTAAATATACAGCTCTATGCATTATACCTACATAAATTAATAATATGCAAAAAAAAGGTGAGGAGGTAAGTGGGTACTGCTCTGCTGTACAGACGTACTCATCAATGAATATATTAAATATGAATTCAGTTGTATAAACTATAAAATCACAGTATAGAAAAACGATGCTGAGCGAAAATGGTTCGTAGACTGCCACTTGTTACTAGTCTATTTTACTCAATATATAATTTTAATTTAATTGTAATTAGTACATAAGTAATACAAGAAGGTTAAATCAATTTTTACCAAAAATATAGCATTTAAAAACGTCATTCTGTATAAAAAATTAAAATATAATAATATATTTTAAAAATGTCAAGTACTCACAAAAACATTTTTTTAATTACAATAAAATAACTAAAAAAGTTGTTATTTGTTTAGAAATCTACTTTCACCAAAATTTTAACTTAAAATATCTGTAATAAAATACTATATTTTTAGATTATTTAGATTTTTTGGTTACACTATATGAACATTATGAACTATTTATGAAAAAATTTTTTTTTAATTCTCAATACTTACGTAGTTATAAAAATTGAAAATTGTATTAATTTTTGATTATAAAATAATTTGCAAATTTTTGAGAATATAATGCAGTTTGTTAACATTTGAACTTTAAACGCGTATAAAAACTATAACGAATGTTACATAACATTTTAAAAAATTTTCATCATAAAAATAAAGGTTAATAAAGTTTTTTGACCCAGGAAACATTTTTCAATCGATATATTATAACATATTTATACAAAAAAAAATCAAATTTCATCTAAGATCAATAAATAGTTCAAAAACAGTCAACATATTTCGTGTGGAAGTTCTCTTCTCAGTGAACCGGTCTGCGGCGAATAGTCCGACCGATGAAACTTTATTAACGGTCGCGACGAAGTACCTGCTTCAGATATTTACATAAAGATGTTATTGAATTTCGAGTTACGTAATAAGTTAACATAATATGGTAGGTATAAATATATATTGTTATAATAATTAAATACTAATAATATAATAAATGCAATATTTTTGGGAAAAAATATACCATCCTACTATAATACTAAAAGTAAAATAAATGACTAATATATCGTATTCAATGATATATTATAGAATTAAAATCTAACACACTCATAATAGTGACCCACTTGAAACATAATATGCACATTGCACACGTATTAATAGAATAAATCAGTCTACAGAATGCTGTATAATTAATTTAATATTTTTTTTAGTGCTCATATTATTTTTCAATTCCTTACGTTGTAATTATGCAATTACATGAATAAAATATTTATCGAGACAATATTTGTGTGGAGTGCCAAAACTTAAATAAAAAAAAAAATTGTCGGGTCGTTAAATACTGAATTAATATATTACGTAAATCTTAATTGGTTAATTTCAACAACAGTATTATACAATTATAAACGTAAATATGTTTATAACAATTAATAATTTTGATAAAATATTTTATTTTAAAATGACAAATTTGGTATAAATGCCAATCTTAAACTTATTTTATTTGAAATTATTTTTTTCTCCAAATTCATTAAATTTTCACTACCTAATTCGTTTACAATTATTACAAATTAAACACAAACAGATGTGAAATTATATTATACCCACGTGTCTTATTCCAATACGTTGTTTTGTACGGTGTGAGTATGGTGGGTGCACAGGATACGTGTCACGTGTTGTAACGTTTATAATAAGTAAATAAGATAATAATAAATATGTCTAGGACTTATCGATAACTATTTTTAATTTACTTATTTGTTGTTTGTCGTCTGTCAACGTTTTCTAAACTATTATTATATTTGCCGTTTTATTGTCATTATATTTTACATTTTGCCCGATTCTGGTAATATTTTTAATATAATATGGTACATACTCGTAACTAAAAAATAATTATTTTTATATTTATTTTAAAGAACACAAATTAGAGGTAAAAAAATCAAAGTCCCTTTTCAATTTAATTGTGTTGGACGATTTTTCTCATTTTTTTTTTTTAAATTTGTCTACTCGTCTAGCATTTAGTTTATTTATGCTTCACCATTGGTAGCTTACATTGTACTAAATATATTATAGTATACAAGGCCACTAGGGTCTAGGACCTAGGTTACCTTCTACAATTTTTATTTTATATTTATCCATATTTTTTATTTCCATTATAGGTTTATCATTATTATTGTTAAAATATTGATAATTGTATTTTATTTTGTACTTTATATTATAATTCATTAGTAAAGTCATTGATTATAAGCAGTATCGGCGCCAGATATTTTTATTAGGGGGCGATACTGGGCTAAACTTTTTTTTTGTATGGCATTTATGTATGGATACTCGATTACCTCCCATTAATTGGTTTATACCATATTTTCAGGAAAGTATTGCTAAAAATGTTTTGGGTATATAATATGTTATATTTCGGAAATTCTAAATAAATAATTAAAAAATACCTACTATATTATTATCACAAAAGAACTACAGTAAAACTTCAAATTTCCTGTTCTCTTTTATTTGTATAAACGAAAAATTTTTGTTGACAAATATTATTTAAAACATTAAAACAATTAAAACGATTAAGTAATTGAATTTTTCAGAACTGTTGATAATAAATTATTTCAATATATATAAAAAAAAAATATTTCCAAAAACGTTAATATTTTTTGAGAAAATGAGTATTTACCTTCAAAAGATTCACCTTGAAAAGTATGATACATAAATATAAATATTAAATTATAATGTACAAACTACAAATTATAACATAATATTGGATTACACTGATGTTAAAATGTATAATCTTATTATTTTTCAAATCATTTAATTTGACTTATAATTATTTTTATTTACCAAAACACCAAGCCGCCGTACCTGACTACTCTCTGTATTACAAATTCGTAATATAACAAATTTAGTGCTGGATACGTCGATTTGCTATGTTGCCATTTTGGACTGTTACATCCAAGCGATTAGGATTTTCAGTTACTACTTACTACTGTTACTAATTTTATCAAAATAATATAATTTAGAGATAATAATAATAAATACGAGTGGAACACTAGAAAAATACTTTAATACAAAAATAGTTTAATATTTTGCTATTAATAATTGCTTTCAAACGCAAAACTATCTATGGCGGGCAAACATCGCGTATTTATTAAAAATCATGGAATGCTCGTAAGCTCTAAGCCGGTACTCGACGAATATTCGTTAATCATTGTACTATATGAGTAAGTCAAGTCGTATAGGTATAGTATGTAATACGTATTTAATCGTAAAGAGATTATTTTTACTTGTTGTGGTTTCCCATCAGTTGTCGGTAAAAGCAACATACAAGAGTCAAAGACATTACCATAATCCATACGAGATTACGATTTACGAGTCGCTTACAAGTATTATAGGAAGGACATTATAATCACAGTCAAAATATACATGAGGTATAGCCGTATAGGTATTGGCCGGAATACACAAGGTGGTGGCATCGGTTTTACGCGTTTGACAGAGACAACACAATATGCTGGTAGGTACGACGTACTCAAAACAAAAGAAAACAAAATTTTAATTAGCTAAAATAAAAAAAAAAATTCAAAATAAAATATAATACCGTGCATTAACGAATGAAGAGTTTACCTACCTAATATAGCTTGGGCTGCTTTTGTTGACACTATAGTTGCAGAGATGCATTCGTCGATTATTGATTCGACTTCTATCACAAACATATTTAACAGTTGCAAATCTAACTAACCCTTCTTCGTACAAGTATACAACAAGTGGATTGAATGATGTAACTAATACGTACAGACGTAAATCCCACTTATATCCATTCACCAACAGTGGATTGTCAATATACTTGGCAACAACGACATTTTCCTTCAACGCCGATTGAGTGTCCTTAAATGACTGCAAACAATATCACAATATTATTATTCAGGTGTGTAATAATAAATGTGTAACTAATAATACAATAACAGCACACGGTTTTTAGAAATTACATAATCAATAATTGTTATTCCTCTTCCGCGAGATAAATCGAAAGGCTTTACAATCCATAAACCTCGATGTCGATACTGGTTCGAAATAAATCTATTGTAATCTTTAGGCATAATGTATGTTTCAGGAACAAAAGAGAACTTTTTAATTCCATTGCGATGGCTCATAGTTTCAATATTTTTGTACAATTTATCTTTACGAGTCAATTCACATGATCTAATAGAAAAATATATTAATTATAATATAGAGACTACAGAGTATACATAGTTGAAAAAACATTGAGAACTAAGAAAACTAATAACATTTAGATTCATTCAATTGCCAGAAACCCGCATTTTATTGTTGTACAGTATACACGCGTATAATTTTGTTTTTCTTGATTTCATGGACATATCATATTATAATAAATAAATAATATTATTTTTGTTATTTTTAGTTAAAGATATGCACATTGAGTATGCAGTTGTTTTTAAAACGAGCGTTTATAATAACAGTTATTATTTTATTAGCTATACTGCTATGGAACGACCAAACCGCAACGGAACCTTACTCGCCAGTGATAGATATATAGATGAAATGGTGTGCAACATATTACTCATATTAGTATAATATACTATATTATATATATATATATGTGTATTATATGTTGTGAAAGTTAAAAGCAGTGAAGGTTATAAATGTCATGATATAATATTAATATAATACATATATGAAAATCAAAATACAACCGTTGAAGTCGTTGGACTGATAGCAGTCATAGCAGTCATAAAAATATGAAAACTGGTATTTTGTAATTATTTTAAAAAACAATTATGATGACTACTATGCATCAATTAAAATATGATTTTTGAACTTTAAAATATCTAAAAAATACAAATTAATTGTTTTTAGGTAAAAAATATTATTATTGTTAGATATTACTTATTATATTATATTATACTATGCAGTAAAGTAAGTATTCTTTATTTCGAAAAGTATTAACAGTTTTGAAATATTTTTTTTAACTTGAATTCATCGTTAAACATTTAAATGAACTGAATAGAACAAGACTTTATGAAGTTTAATTTTAATTGTTTATAAAAAATTAACTTTTCGTAATATCGAAATTCGCAGATAAATATTGTGTCTTGAAAAATTGAAATAAAAAATAAGTATTGTATTTCAAAAAAGTAAAGAAAATATTACCGTGATAAAAATTACTATAGATTTCATTTTTTTTTCAAAATGTAATTTTGTGATAAATCAAATTTATAAAATAAAAATATTTTTAAAAACGTGGCAAGATGAGGAGTTTGTTGTTAAAATAATCGTACAGATGTTTATCATACTATGTATTATGGGGGGGGAGCACGTAATCATATTATTTTTGCCTTAAATATGATGATAAAAAATGTTCATAATATACATTCTTAAAAAATTATTATTTGTGTTAAATAATAGTTAAATAGTTAAACAAATTATGTTTAATACCTATGTCCTATGCACAATAAAATTAAACTATAAATTATAAATATTAACTTGTTTTAAGATGAAATGTTTACGTAAGGTCACTTAGTTATTATTTAACGGATAAGTTATTTACTTGTTCTAGTTATATTCCAATATTATTTTATGAAGGTGAGCCATTTTCTGATTACTTTATTTTGTAACATAAATGCGTAAAAACATACTACTCTTACAAAACCAATAAGATTTCTTTTTTCCATCTCTTTTTCATTTTATTTTATACTTTATTATAATTTTTTCTATTATTAATAAATAAAATACAATTGAACTATTGATAAAATAAATACATTTTATTTTATTTTAATTTTTTCCAGTAAAATAAATATTTACCTAGGGAAGTGATTGATACGTTGATAAGATCTCAATGAACTTATGACATTTGTATTAACATGGTTATTTGACCATAACAGATTAAAGTCATTTGAATCGGAATTGACCTGTAATAATATAAAAATAATGTATAAATAAATATATGAACTAAATTTAAAATAATTTATTTTTTTATTAATTTTTGATACTGTAAAATTGTATGGATGATAAACTAGTAACTCAGTAATTTAAGTAATAATAATTGATTACATAATAAACTCTTAATAGTCTTAACACAATATTATGTTAATTACAAAAACAATGGTAATAAACTAATAATTAAAAACTAGGTAGAGCCGGTAGAGGGCTTATAGAATTTGTATATTTTACATAATTACGAAAACAGTAGTGTAAGAAACAAATACATTTTATGTTAAGACAAAACTATAAAATTTTGTTTTGCATGTAATTGCATATTTTTTAATTTTTTAGAGCTTCAACTACAATCTTCTCTTTAAGTCCTACACTCCAGTTATAATTCATATGTATATTTTTATAAGTACATACTATAATAGTTAATTATAGTTTACTACATAATAATGTTAACGTTCATTTTTAGGAAGTTTAGGAATAGGTACACACTATCTGTTTAATTTAATAGTTTCTATATTAAAATGTTAAATAATAAATGAATAAGTAATAACACTATAATACTATACTATTTAAGAAACTATAATTGGAATATTGGAAAATTTTCCGGTTTAACACAAGCACAGCATAGTAATTATAAGCATTCATTTTTAAATGTACCAATATTGATCTAGTGAATAAATAAGAATTATCAAAATATATTTATATCTTTTACTGATCAAGTCTATATATTCAAGGCTTAATACTGACTTTTCCTTAAGATTTTCGATTAAATTTATATCAAATTAAAATATCCTATAAATTATAAGGTGAAATATTGAAAGAGTAGAAATTTAAAAATGTGTACATTTTAGGAAAAGAACATATAACAATATAATTTACACATTAATAACATTAAACACAATAATGTTATACACTAATACATTTTTACATTTGTGTACACACAAGTAATAACTAATAAATATAATAGTATAGCTCATTAAGTGTATAGTATATAATATACTTAATCATGTAAGTACTATGTATGACTAATACAATAATACCTATATACTTCACTCCGTATTTTACTTTTATAAATATAAATGATTCCGAAACCGGGAAATCCGTAAGACAGTAATGCTGTTTCACTTTGTGAATAAAATAGAAGACTATATTACGTAATGTACAATATTTTGCTTATGGGCTACGAGTCTACGACGCGCAAACGACGACCCATAAACACTACCACTAAACAATATCAAATAGTAATAAATAATAATTATTATACACAATATGATGAATAATTCGACTGTAAAAAGGCCGTTTTGTTGAAATTCAGAATGTGTTTAAATAGAGTTCGTAGGCTTATATATTGCTACATTTTCATCTCCATGGTTGTATAAAATATTGTCTTTTTTCTCTGTTATCGAGAGTCGAGACTGAGATTTGTTTGTCGAAGACAATATAATAAACTTTTATCATTACTTGTTATTTGGGGGATCAGTTTAATTTTAAGCAGTTATTTAAATTAACAGAAATATAATTTCGTTTCACGTACAAATTGGATTTGTTTGAATTTAGTATCAAAAAGATTTAATAGATTGATTTTTTTGTCATACTAATTAGTTATTAATGATATTATATAATATAGTTATAGTATACCTATACCAATTTATTCGATGTAAAATAAAATTGCAATTCGCACGGCCCGATATTTATTATTTCTAACTAATTGTTCAATTTGTTATTTGTTACGTGTGCAACGTATTTTTTATGGAGTAGTGGAAACTACGTACAACAATCATGAACTTGAATTAAACAGAGGTTCACCGACTACTAGTATTAGTCAATAAGGTGGTCCCGTGAATATGTCTGTGCGTCGAATTCGTAAATAACTCGGTAGTTTCTTTTAATTTGTTCGAAGTCAGGAAGATTAATAAAATCTGTATTAACGTTTTGTATTGTTAAATCAGAATCAATACATGACGGTGATTTCATTAGTAAGTTGACATTATAATATTATATAACATTAAAAAATTAAATTACCTACTTTAAATGTGCCTAACTATTGTTATTATTATCATACACTCCAGATAATAACAACTTAATATTATTTTTTAATATTTAACAAAAAAAACCGACTTGATAGTCATAATATATTTTATAAAATATGATGTACGAAAATAATAATATTTTATTATAGATGTTTTAATCTAGTTTATTTTTAATTATATTAAAACAGTTAAAACAGTACTACAAGAGTTAAAAAAATTATCATTTTGTGATTCAAATGGTATACACTCGTATTATTATTATTTTAAAGGAACCTACCTAATTTTTAAAGAACTTAAAATTTAAAACAAATTTAAAACTGGCGTCAACAGTAATTCACAATTTAATTTTGAAATTTATTTATATTGTAGTATTGGGTATAGACTAGCATTAATCTTTGCGTGGGTGTAATAACTAGAAATTATTAAAGTATAATATCACTACAGTTATATCATAATAAATTAATAACTATTAAATCTCCATTTATTTAAACTAACTAATAATGATAATAATAATAAACACAAACTTAACGTCATGATCTAAATATCTAATTGAAAGAGACATTGGTATTTGGTACCTCATAATAGATTAAAATAAATAACGACATCTACTATCTAGGTATTTAATACATGTATGATTCTTGTTGCATAATATATATTATATCACCAAAAATCAAAATCCAAAATAAAATATTACCCTATAAGTTCGTATATTATGAAAATGAACAAAGTAATTATTAGAGTAATTTAATTCTCAAGAAAAAATTGTATGCAAAATATCGTAAATAAACCATAGTATCAATCATTAATATTTTTTTTCACCTTGTGTCCTTGTTTATTGTTTTTGTACAATAAATATCTGGATTGAATAATATATTTTATCGATTGAAAACATAACAATTCATCAATATACAATAATTATTATTGACTATAAGTATATTTAATAATTAAAATACTAGCATTTCTTAATTATAAATATATATAATATAATACATGATAACCGCTTCAACATATTATACTTGGTAAATCACTGCGATTATAAACAAAATAGGGATGCATAAGATAATACTATCGTAAATTGTTAAACAAATAACAACTTATAACACGTGTTTTAAATTTAAAATAAAAAAAAATCATGCTACACTAACGAAATCTAAATCATAACTAGATTTATTATAGTAGAATAATATATATACTAATATACTAAAACAAAACATATTTTAATATATTTAATAAAATATTAATAATTCCTAGTGACAAAAACAAAATTTAAATACATTAAATTATTGTCAAAATTACTATTACATTTTATAAGCTGTATTTGGAACATCAATAATAAAGAACGACCAAAAATCCAATCAAATAAAGTAGTACAAAGCATTAATATTATAAAGTTTTTAGATTCTGCTTTTTTTTTTATTTAAATTTTTTAAGACAGTAAAAATGTTCATGTACTGAAAAAACAAATAGTACTTTTTACAGATAGTTTAATAATTTTCGGATTTTACTGTTTTACTGTTTTAAAAATAAAACTTGCTTTTAACAAATGCTGATTATTCTTCGCCGTTTTTATTTTAATCTCTTTTATGAGCAACGATAATATACGCGGAGACAAAGTATAGACAATAGCCACCTAACCAGTGTAACTTGTATTTTTCGACATGAACCAGTTCGTAATGTGTGTTATATAATAGGTAATATTTATAAAAAATAAAGTTGCGAATTATAAGAATAAATATTTTCAGCCTACTATATAAATGAAAAATTTAAATAGTTATATTTTGGTTTATCGTTTATCTACATTAATAATTTATTAGGTATATGTTTAATGTTTATAAATGGTTACGCATCAACCAAACGATTATGAATTAAATAAATATGATTCATTTATTCAAAATTAAAATCATTGGATCATAGTTCGTGTTTTTGTATTTCGTATATGCCAAATTAAATAATTCCTTTTAATTTTTATATTACGCCACGGCCGTTACAATGGTCATTACTCATTGGTCAACCAGTTGTAAACTTGTATCTTTATCAAACCAAACAACTGAAATAATTCGATGATAATAAAAGAATAAATTAATATGATATACTAATAACTTATTTTATATTAACTTTATAAATTGTATTATAAATAGCATTTGTGCTAATTGTAAAAAATTCCGTACAGATTGTACAATTTAGAAGCAAATGTAAACTAAAATTTGAATTTAACAAAACGAATATTTAAGAAATAAATTCAAACGATTACGTTAGAAGATTTATACAAGTATACAACTATAACCATACGATCAGTTCGTTGAACGACTAAATCATATTATTATTATAATGGAATCAGTTATTATAATATTATACTTGTTACATGCTACATCGAGTACATGGTACATCATTGTGTAATGTTGGGTTTCCTAAAATTTAAAATATGGAAATAAGATCATTATAATGGTATTATTTCATTTGTTGTAATACAAATATAGAATATAATAGTATAATATTTTATAATGTATAATAATGAAACCTTGACTTTCGTGATCGTTCATACTCTATAGCACATTATTGTTGATAGCGATGCTAATCATATTATTAAGTAACAAGATGACTGATAAGTATGAAAAGTATAAAAATATCTTTAAACATGATTAAGTATATACGTAATCTAAATATGTGAATGATTTGAGTAATTTTATTTTTTTTTAAATTAATTGTAGTAACTTACTTAATGGTTTTACAGTAATACAATTATGAAATTATAATGAAATAATAATTGTATTAAAAAGTGTATAATATTAAAATATTATAGTCGTTAAATAATGTATTATAAACAAAACATATGTAAATTAATAGTTTATACAAAACAATAATACATTTTAATGTTTTACTATTCGTCAGTCTTAGTAGGACCCACCTGTAGGAATATTCTGAATTTATTTTTATATAATGTACGTAGATACAATGATATGTATAATAGGACAGGGGTAAAAGCTTTAACCACAACAATAAATAAATAAATAAAATAGTTATTTAACTTTAAATTAAATATAAAATATAAAAATATTTCATATTATATTTTAGGTTTAAAATTTTAAGGACTATAAAGTATAAAAATTATATAAGCCGCTTAAAATACCAAATACTCTATTCTGTAGAAAATGTCGTATGTTTAATTTAAAAAAAGCTATTACTAAACGTTTTTGAATTTTAAATGTTTTTTATTATTACAAGCACTCTACTACCCAAGTACCATAAAAAAGGATTTTATAAAGCAACATTTATTGCTATTAAATAAAGTAAAAGTTTGCGTTTAAGCATAATAAAAGTATAGTTAGGTTTCCATCTTGAATTCTTGAAATTTAATTTTCGTTTTTAAAACATCTACATTAGTAAGGTGTTTATGATTTTCTTTTTTGCATTATAGACGTAATAACTGATAAATGATGTGGACCTAACGATATTAAAATTAATGAATAAAATAATTTAATATAATGATTATAATGTTATTATTATTTAAACGTGTTTTTTTAATAATTTTATTGTATTTCTTCAATCAATATTTGTGTAAAATAATTGTCATTTGTCTTATCTTTCAATATAATATGAAATTACGAACCCAACTCACGAATCACGAGTCACCTAAAAATAGATTGAATAGCGACGTTTTCCGTGTTGGCTATTGTTGTAGATTTTACCACGGCACACGCGTCTAATAATAATATCAATAATATGAATGTGGAGATATTATAATTTCGATTCGATTTCAATAAAGTCGTCGAAAATATAAACAAATATAACTTTAATATAAATTTAGGCGTATATATTATATATTAGGTATATAGAATACAAACGATGCATTGCTACTATTAAAAAAAAAAACAAAATAATAAATAAACGTAACGCTAGTGTGACGAGGCCAGCAAGTTAAAACATATTTAAAAATATGGCACGCATTAAACATATTTTACAATTTTGAAACATAAAAATATAATACGACGAGTGTGGGCCGTCAAAGTATATCAATAAACCTTGGGCGTTATCTGTAATAAAACATTAAACGGCGTCACTGAGCTCGGTAGTATTAACATTGAACGAACAAAACGTGAACCTGACCTGTGCTGATAAATGATTACGAGTCTTCGCGGAACATAACATATTATATTATACAAAAGTACACCTATGCACAATATTACAATAATAAATTTAGAATTCTAAACACATATCCGGAATCGTATTAAAATGATAAATAAATATCGCGGAAGCAGTTTTTGTGCAAATTAGTTTTTATTGTTAGGACGTTGGATATTTATTATGATATTCTAGCCTACGTAAAATAACAATATAATATTATGTCCGCCTTACTATTATAATATTATAAGTGCATTGCACGCGACATGCGTATTAGTGTATTACGACAAAATAGATGATGTTCTTTTTCTTATTGGGTTTTTACATTTTACTATTCTACTCTGTAGATTATAAATAATGCACACGTACGTCGTACGCCAAAATGTGTACGCCGCGTGCTTATTAATAAACAATAAACTTGCACAGGTATTTCAGCATTTCTATAGTAACATTGAGCTTATAGGTTGTACATTTTGCTCATGTCAAAATAATATATTATGTAAATGTAGTACAATACTATACGGTGTTTGACGATATTGTTGTAATTTATAATACGATTGGTGTAAAGGCATTTCAATTTTTTTACGCAGCTGTTGCGCGTATCCGACTTTTGTGTACGAGATAATAATATTATATATTTTTTTTAATTTTGTAACGCAAGTGTGAAACAACAGACACGGTAGCTTGTCAATTGTGTTCAAAGTCCTTTCTAAAAACATTTAACTTAACGAGACTTAAAAAAGTTAATACATACTATAGTTGCCGGGCCCACATTTACCGTCGGAGAGCACAATTTAATGCTTATGTCTCAATTTAAAAATAATTGTGATCACTGTTCTCGTACCTACTGCATTTTAACCTACGTGGCCAATGATGAAGTCGTCAAATACAATTATTTAGGTTTATGGGATACCAAAACGGTAACGAATTTGCAGCAGCAGGTCTCGCACATTGGTTCGCTATTTTATTTACAGTTCAAATTTTAATTCGCCTATTATTTTAAAAATGTTGGGTACTACGACAATTGAACAATTTCAGAGACCGTGTATCATATATCATAACGAGTGCATGTTAGGTTTTTTTTTAATAATTAGGTATCTATTTAGTATGTACTATTTACGTATTATATTTTTTTTAAAAAATAAAAACAATTAATGAACACTTTACAAAACTCACAAACATTATTATTTATTGGTATAATAAAATATGTTAGTACCTTATTTACTTAACCTAAATATAAATATTTACGCTTTATATGAAAATAATAATCGTCATACGAAAAATATACGTATAGTCTTTGTGTCGTCGTGTCGTTATTAATTATAATATTTCATACAATAGACAATAAATTAACATTTTGAAAATACAACTACGCGAAACCATATTATATAGATACTTATTTAATAAAAATAATGATCAGTTTTTAAACGAATTTAAAATGTTAACAAAAGCTTTAAATAAGTTACTCTAAAGTTTAAACGAAAATAGTAACAAGAATTATACAGTCAACAGCCATATTAGGTACAGTATTTCAAATTTTCAAATATATAATAAGCGTTTATATTTTAATATTGTGTTTGATCGGTACTTGTTATTTCCGTGTATTCAGAAGTATTAGCATTGATTTTAAATATTACTAATAAATAATAGGTTTAATATAATCAGTATAAACAACAATTCTAAGTTTTCTTGCAAAATAGTCGGTGAATGTTAGCCGCCGATTTTTTACCTACAATTTTCGATTTTCCATAATCGCTTCAAACAATATTTAATCGTAAATAATCACTAACTAATATTGCAGTAACACTTTTCGATGAATTTAATTATTTTATCAATGTGCACCAATAAACGCCATGGCATTTTACAAACTCGGCTTAGCCGTCGAAAGCGGGAAATTATTGCTTTCTTTGTTACGACTTAATGAGTTTATGAAAATGAATTACGACACACGATTTACTTTTAATAGTAATTTACTATTTTTGTGGTAATGCACTAATGTTGTATTATGTTTTATTCGAGATCAACACTTTTTTCGCCTCAAGAAAATCGAATAGGTAGTATTACTTGTGGATTGTGACATATTTGTTATTCACAATATTAGGAGAGAAAAATACACTTACATACCACACGTCGTATACAAAATGGCATAATATTAATAAAAAAATATCATAATTTTGTAGAGGGACCTTCGAATCTCAATAATTAACGCCGCACTTACGAATAAATCATATCATCGCGATAATTATTGATACCATAGATCACGATGGCAATCATTTATCCCTCGTTATCCGGTTATCGTAATTTGGATTCGGCTCATTAGTGACGGGAAATAAGTGTTTAAACGCGACGAACGATTGCGTAACTTTATATTTTATAGACATCTTTTTTTTTTTTATAGTGTTATTAAAATGTAACCCATGACGATATTGTAGTAACATGACGTGTTCTTACAGGTCGAAAATTCAGTGATCGAACAGCGAAAAGAAAAATGCCTTGTCGTTATCAACCGGGAAGCCTGGTGAGCCTGTCGGAGGACAGAGTCGTGTCCGATCTGGTACAGACATGTTACCAGATGCACGAGCTGGCCCGCCGCAACGGGTTCGCGTCGCCGTCGCAGACGTTCGCGTTCGCGCGACACCGGATCCGGCCGTTTTGGACCGCGGCCGTCCCCGCGCTCGTCCGCCGCCAGTTGTTGACCAAGTGCATGGCCACGCTGGCGGACGCGATCCGCGAGGGCCACTCCGTCAGCGCGGCGGCGGACAACGTACCGCTGTACCTGCTTGGCGTCATGCTGGACGGCGACATCAGAGAGCTGCGGGTCCAACTGTGCTGTTACTACGGGTGTAGCCATCAGACCGCTTTGCTCAAGCTGCTGGCGCAAGAGGCCCGAGGCCTGGTGTCTCTGGAGCTGGTTAGGCCGACGCTATTGCGTTTAGGTATATTATAATATAGTAAAACATTATTATGCGCCATATTTACTATTTTAGGGGCTCGGATGTTTGTGTACTTGAAATTACCAAATAAGCTTTACATAAAAAAAACCCAAAACATACACAAAAATAATTGCCTAAAAATATAAAAGCATTACTCAACTATAAGTTATAACTACTAAAACAATATAATTATATAATTAAATAATTTAATAAATATGAATATTTTTTTTTATCAATTATCAGAAATTATAGGAATACAATTAAAACAATAATGTAAAGATTGTGTTCATAATAAAGAAATCATCGGAGTTAAAAAAATTCAATATTTTAAATTCTACAATGAAGTACGTCATAGGATTTAATATCACGGATAAATACACGTATTACGTAAATGTAATTTTACATAACATACGTGGTATTTATTAACGATTCATTTAAAAAAAGAGAATCCCATCATGACTTCCTTATAATGTAAACAAATATATTAAATTAATTTTGTTATATTTGTATATTATCGGAGTAATCAATGTATTGATTATATAATGATTTGTTTTTTTCTCATGTCATTATCATATCATTAGCTTTTCGAGCTGTAAAAATGTTCAGAATTTCAATTTCAATATATTTTCTGGTAGTAAAAGGAATTTTATATATGGTATGTGATGGGAAGGAGGGGGGTCATGAATAAAAAGTACTTTTTTTTAAGCTATTTATACACTTTATACATATTATTTTAGAATTTTTTTTAGTTTTATACAAGTATAAATAAATCGATAAAAAATGTTTCGTTTAATAAAAACCTTGAAAATTTAACAAAGGTTCCTCATAAGTAGTTAATACTAAAACCAAAAAAATCTAAAAATATACACATCATTTGCTTTGTAAACGTTTAAAGTTTAAGTTTGGACAAAAATAAATTTAAATTAAGAAGAGACGAAGTGTCATCAGTGGGTGGCTTCTTCACTCAAGATTTTCCTCCTGTAATATTATAGCCTATATTCTTATTGTGCCTTGTGTACAGATTGTATATATATTAATAAAGAAAAAAAAAAAATTAAGAAGAACAATTTTATTATTTTAAAAATGTTGATGTAATTTAAAAATATTATTCATGGGTATTTGAAACTTTTACGAGTACATAATATACCATTATATTTAGAATATTCACTATGACATTTTCGTAGCATTTAGACTGATTTTATGTTGTTTTATTGTCTATTTATAACACGAATCTAGTTACACTGTACTACAATGAGACGGAGTCAATTAGGTTATTATGTAAATTATAAATATATATAAATACTATTATAATAAATAAATATTATTATAAAATAATATAAAATGCAATATTTTCGGCAAAAATTAATTCAACCTACCATATCAATTAGTGAAAAATAAATAACTATAATAAAAACATAATATGTAAATATATACTTTGTATATAGACTTTGTACATTCATAATCGTTTTTCGTATGGAATTATTTATTATTGAATACAAATTTAGCCCATACATTACAGCAGTCAATGATGAGGTACATGGTACATTAAACACCTACTGAACAGCAGATAGGTTGCCTATCTACTTTCCTCCTTTTTTCTTTAACAATGCATTAATTAAATATCTAATTTTTTTATTTAATATTTTAAAATATTAAAATGTACGTAAATTGGATTTATAATCTCAAAAAAAAAAAAAATATGTAGTTATATGCCAGAAAAGATATGAACGAATTTAATTTGTATCTAGGTTGGTATTTAATGAATCAATAAAACAAAACGTGCAATTCCATAAACATCCAAGCCCTAGATGTATTGTGCATGCGGCATGCCCATTAACGACGACGATAACTATTAATATTGTTATTATTTATTGTTATTGATGTTATAATGGGACGGTGGTCAAAGACGTCGATATCAGATATCTCGTTATCATCAGTCATATAATATAAATATATAACCAAACCGAGGACAATAGACATTACACTGTGACTGTATAAATGTTAAATAGTATATAAGCGAATAAGTGCATATTTTCGTGCATTCGTGTATAGTGTAAACTATAAAACATTGATAACTGTTTGAATATTTTATGGTAATCTCAGATCACTAATTTAACTTTGAAAATATTTACATAAATTAACATTATAAATATAAATAGAGAGATCCTAAATTATAATAGTTATAACTTTATAAGGAACGATTTAGCGTTTAGAAGCGATTTTGAAATAATTTTTTTTACCAAATGCTTAAGGTACAATTGTGTTTCAAAAAATGTAGATTTAATAGATTCAAAAATGTAACCGTATATGCTTATAAATGTATTTTGATCGTTTTCAATACATTTAAATATTATATTTTATTTTTGGGAATTTCGAACCAAAAGGTAATTTTTAAAAGACATAAGTTCTGAATTTCTGATGATGTGTGCTAATAGATACAACCTAATTCTAAAGAGTATAATAAAATATTTTTCAATACATTAATATCTGTGCCACAATATAATGAACAAATTTTTTTTCGAATTTAATAGTATAAATAATTCAAATTGTACGTTTCTAAAAACAACTATTCAAAAAAAATACATATATATATTTTAGTCCAATTTTAAAATTGTTTGAATATATTTTTCATAAATTTCCTGTAAAAATCTATTATGTTTCAATAAATTTATCATAATAATATTGTTTTTGTGATTCTTTGTAGAATTGATTAGTTACAGTATGTGGGATTAAAATTAAAATAATAATACTTTTATTTTGATTTTAAAACTTCTGGACATAAAACAGGACTCTTAAAAGCACTTTGTAATGAATTAAATTAACATTAAAGATTAAATAATAATGCATGCCAAAACTATTATATATTTTTTAAATTAATAATAAAATATTGGTATTTTTCAGATACACAATTATTTCAGTCAGTACTGTTATCAATGAGTAATTTGAAACGTTTAGTTTTAAAAAATATAGCTTGTGATAAAATTCTTAAAACTATTGGACAATCGTGTTCTCAGCTAGAAATACTAGATATATCTCATTCAAGTCAAGTAACAGATAATGGTATAAAACACCTTTTACTACAAATTGAAATTAAAGACAAAGCAAACAATTTCAACAAACGTAACATTCATTCAACACCAAGATGGTGGCACGTTATAAAAACTCTATCAAAGTAATTGTATATTAGTAGAATTTATTTAAATTTGTTATGCAATTTTTAAATATAAATGATTTTATTATTTTCAGAAAAATTAAAGTTAAGACTGGTCGACGAAATAAATTAAACGATTTATCGTTTCTCCTGGAATATTGTCAAAAACCAACGAAGTTATGTTCTACATTAAATACATTAAATATTGCCAATACTAGTGTCACTAGTAATGGAATTCTAATAGCTTTGCAGAATATACCAAATTTGGAAACTTTAGGTGAATACTGTCATATTGGTAAAGCTTTAGAATTATTGGATAAATCTACAATACCATCAACTAAACTTCAACTGACAATGGCTAATGCATGTCGCACAACTTCCTCAAGACTACAAGTACTTTGCAATACATGTACAAAACTCAATAGACTGACAATCACTGAACCATTGCATTCACCACTCATGTTAAGTCAACTCCCAAAAACACTAACAATTATAAACTTACAAAATGTTCCTACTGAGCACGCATGGTTAGATGGCTTGTACACATATCTTATGGGGCCACAATCACACATTTTACGAGAATTATTTTTAAAATTTCGTAAAGATGAAGTTTCACTAACAATTGACTTGGGTATTTTCTTACCTCAACTGACAAACCTCGAAACATTATCAATTGATGGAGTTGAATCATCATTATATTCAAATTCATCAAATATCATATTAAGAAATCTTGAAAAAATCCAACTCAGTAAAGTCGACCACCCAAATACTCTGCAACGTCTAATGGAATATACACCAGAACTGAAAGTATTACATGTTTACACTTGTTTGGGATTAAATAGCTTAAATTTCATGGAATTACTTAATCCTAAAGAGACAATTCCGGTAAAACAAGTTTCAAAAAGTTTGAACTGCTTGTATATTAATGATTTGCCACATGGAAATATTAGCACGGTTAAACATATCATAGATTTGTGTCCAGAAATAAATAAAATTGGTAATATCAGCAATTGGGACATTAGTCAAGAAGAGATAAAAGATTTGAATATGTGGAAACATCAAAATAATTTTAAATTAGAACTACATGCAAATTCTCATTGGTTCTGTTCAGAATGTTTTCCTATTTTATGATATTTCATAAATAGTAATATAATAATTTATTAAATATTGTTTTATATGTTTAGATTATATTAGATATTGTGAAAACTATTTAGTAGTTATATTAATAGTTGCATAATACATATTATAATATATACAAATATACATACTATATAGTTATTAATAATTATAATTAAATATATATTTAATGATTAATATTAATATAGTAATATATAATATAATAAAAATTATACAATGGTTGTAAAATATTTGTAAAATGTGTATCATATTATTTTAAAAAATAGTAGTTTTTGACTATTAATTGATATCATGTGATTATATTATACATTTACTGTATCTACCTGTATAATTTTGTATATTATTTTTGAAAATAATATATTTATGAAATATATTTATATACATAATTTATTGGTATTTAATATTTATTGTTAATAATTACTAGCGGTCCAATTGCGGATACTATTTAAAATATATATATATATATATATATATATATATATCTTGGTAATAGAATGTAAAAAAAAATATTGTTAATAGACCAGTAGATAAAAATAATTACCTAAAATAAATAAATTTTATTTCATTATAACATTAAGTAAAAATAAAATATCATTGCATAAGCCATAAAGCATAGTCTATCTTTAACCAACAATTTTATTTTATCTTTGGTTAAATAAATTATCCAACTAAGAAATACATTATAATCATAATTTATAATAATATTTAGCTGTTTTTCAAAACATTATTATAACATCAGAAGGCAATCAATATACAGCTTTAAATGGCTTTTAGAACTAAAAAAATGTATAGTTTGTGCACATGCTTAAAAAATAACAAAAGATATTTATTGTTTTCTATGAAAGTTATATATTAGATACTATTTTATTTGTTTGATCAAAAATGTTATGTTACGAGTCACCTACTAGTAGTACCTAGTACATACATTGATACATTATACAGTAATCTGTTTTCTAACCTTCTTTTACCATGCAATACATCATAGTAAGTAAAAAGTATTTACATATATGTCACGTTCTCAACAGGATCATTTTATGTAAACAAAAAATTATTTAATATTGTTTTGTATTACAAGATTAAGATACAAAACAAACATAACCAAAACTAAACTTACAAAGGAACCCAATAAGGTATGTCATATCATAAATAATTTATTTTACAATATATTATAAATATCTATTTTTAAAAAATGCTTATAAAAACTAAAAAATTATATACTATAATTTGTTACACTAAATGTCAAAAGCAGAAGTTAGAAGAAAAGTTGTGGATGAAAATTTATCTACTGACAAAAATCTCATTTAAGTTGGGGATAATAGCTTCACAGTTATTATTTTTTTAATATTAATTTACTAAGTGCATTTTTATAAAACAAATATTTGTTTAATTATATCTGTTATAGTTCATAACTAATAGTATATTAATGCCAGTTCTATCAGATATAATATATACCTAAAGGTATCTGGTATTTTCTATATTTACAAGGTTACATATTTTAATAATAAGAAAACTCAATATGACCAACAATTTGTATTATGAATTATGGTTTTTATTTAACATCTTCTTAGTTCTTACCTACATTAGTACATTAACATATTTGTTGCCTCCGACTTATAAATGCGTAATACAGTATATTAACATTCAATTTTATTTTAATATTTTAATTTTGAAACAAGTTATAAGCGTGTAAAATATTATAAATTAAAAATATTCATAACTCACTTAACAAATAAAATATATTCAAAAACACATCTGAAATATGTTGTTACCTTTGTTATTCTCATATCAAAACTAACTAAACTAAATGAGTACTGCTAAACATAAATTTGCTATGCCACACACTTATAAAATGGAAACAACACAAACATGTAAGGTGTGCACATAACAATATTTTGGTATAGATTTATAGTATATATACAAATTATAGTAACAAAAGAATACAACGATAAATAAGTCTATTAAATACAATTATCTTTAAATATATAATAATAATATTTATTTGGTAATAAGCAGAGTAATAAGTAATAACTAATAGCTATCATAGTTGTGTTCAGACCTTTGACGCAGAGGAGCAACCTGGTGTGTATTCAGGGGCCTAAGGGGTCTAGCCCCCCTTTTGAACAATTTTTTTTAGTTCATGTTTTTAAATTTTAACATTACATTTATATAATATTTTTATTTGATAATTTGATTAGTGTGTAAATCAGAGATTTCTAACCATTGGGAACCTCTGGTGTAAATATTAAAATTTGATTCATTATTATTTATTTATCATAATTTCCCTGTATATTTGCTACTTTTTTAAATGTCATAAAAACTAAAAACAAATAGAATGTGATTTAAATTGGGTGACTTCTTCAATCTAGCAATTCACTGTTCTCTATATATGTATATTCACTAACCACATACTCTAATTGCACTAAGCACATATTGAATATATCTTTAAAAAAATAATAAATACAGTTCTTCAAAACTAACGACATTGTAGTAATTTTAAATTGTTTAAATATCATTATTTTTAAGAATAAACAAAATATTTTTTACACTTTTATTCCCTAAAAATGTGTATTTTAATAACAGTATTATCAACTCATTAGGTAGGTACCTCAATTAGGATTATTTGGTATTTTTTTTATCAAAAAACAATAATATTATATTAGACATATTTCCATAAGCAAGATATTTAGATTTAATAATATATGAATATTATGGGTAAAATAAAGTTTGGTCTAAAGGGATTTTATTGTAATGATTATTAATAGTATAACTTTATATTGATAAAAAATGTAATTCCTGGCTTGTAATAGTTATAATTATTTTAAACTGTCATGTAAATATATTAAAGTAATCTCGATAACTCAAATAAAATGTATACACATTCAAGGGAAAATAAATAAAATTGTGATATCAAGGTTTTTGAGTTATAGAAATATAAAATGTATATGCTTAATAGTCATTATCAATATAAAATTAAACGGGTTGTGTCACTAACTTGAATTTTGATAGTATTTTTTAATAAGTTTACTCAATAGAAAGCCACAATTTTGTTATAAACAATGGTATATTTTGTTTAAAAAAAAATTAAAATCTTATATAGGAGATATTTATTAAGTAAAAATATTAATTTACATACAGTATACAAATAATAAATGTATATGTACAAAAGTTCAGGAAGGAAGCAAGTAAAAAATTCTAAAATGTAAAAAAACCATACTTAAAGCGAGATATTATGTACATAAATCTCTATTAAATAATATACTACCTGCATACCAAAATTATTATAACTAACAAAATTATCAATATGATGCATATAACCTATGTACTACAGATTCTACTGCTGCAACCACGCAAAATAATATTATTGAAATTATACCTAATACATATTTTTAAATGTTTATTGGAAAATGTACTTAATTTGTTTTTAATGTCTTAATACTTTACACAAACTGAATATTATGCTTATAGTTTCTCACCTCACGAAATCCATGGTTTGCGAGTAAAGTTAACACCAATTTTGAGTCAACGTTTAATAATTTAAATGACATGTTGACCAATTTCCAAGGGACATCATCCAATGGTTGATCCAACGCTGACGGATGAAAAACACACGTCTTGTTACTATTTGAAGAATTATTGAAAACATACTTTGTGTAATCGTTATTATTTTTCCCACCCTTTGTAGTGTGGTTCATTTTGCATCAGATAAAATTTACTAAATCACAATATTATGTACGACAATACAAATCTCAACTATAGTCTAAACGTTCATGATTGATTTATTAACAATTGTGAAATAATAATTTTTACTGTAGGTAACGGTGTATGAACACCATCACATTGATCTAACATGGAAACGCATAATTTGTGTATTCTATATCTATTATCCAAAAAATAATAATGTTATCATGCCTAGCATTGCCATTTGGAAATAATAATGAAAACTATGGTAATAAAAAGAAAATAATGATTAAAAATAAAACAATAACTATTATCAACAAAGGCAATGTTGTGTGTTTACGTTTTACAATCGCTATGGCTCTTATCACGTACGATATGGATACCATATACCTACCTATTTTGTTATACACGAAACTAACTAATAACTCTGGTTTCAATGCATTTTAAATTTTTAAATATTACGTATTCAGTATTCACGTATTATAATTCATAATATCATACACCAATATTATAATAGTTGAGAGAGCCTATAACGTATATTACCAATATATTTGTATATATTATATTATCGTCTCTTTCACGGCCACGAGACTGTGACTTGTGAGCTCTTATTTCCAAATCGTACCTGCTTAATGAGAGTAATTTTTATTGAAGTAAAGTGATTTACCGGTACACATTTCATAATTGCACACGGCTATTCAAATTACTGTACGTTATTCCTGCTAAATACTAATCTATGAAAAAAATAAATAGGCAGTAATCAACGAATGCATTTTTATTCAATGTAAAACGTTTTTTTTTTCACAACAATATTTCGAAGCGATGTATTAATGACGTTTGTTTATCAATCCTATCGTTACACCTATCGGAATCACTGTTGTAAGACCTAAGTTTTGACAAAATACCTACGTCCTATGGACGACGTGCGGCTGATAATAATTAACAGCTATTTATTTAGCTGCCATCTGACAATTATTCCTAGTTAAACAAAATTGTTATTTGATGAGATGTGGGGAATTTCTGAATAGCCTTGACGTAACGCGTATATTTTAGGTTTCAATGCATCACAGTTCTCACTCACACAGTCACACAGATGCAGGTTTCGAATATTATTTTGAAAATTAATTTGGTTTACATCGTATTCATCATATTGTTTTCATTGATATGTCAGTCTCAGCAACCAATAACCAAAGTTCCTTTCTCCTACAGTAACGCCGTGATAAAGTTATATATCTGAATCAATTTGTAATGAGTAATGACTACAATGAAATTTTGAACTTCATTAATACACTTCATACAGGAATTTTTAAAAATGTACATTTAATTAACAATAAAATAGGTATTATCGTTTATAAATTGAGCTCACTGTGTTTCAATCAACTAAATACACTCCTGACTCCTCTTTCAGTGCCAAGCGATATCCACTCTCTTGATACCTTAATATTACATTCATAAATAGTATTATAAATACTAGTATTTAATGTTTATACTAAAATATTAAAAAGAATATGTCCTAAGTTATATTAAATAAGTTAAGACTATATGACCACAAAAGTTATAGAAACTAAAAAAGGTAAAATATGTACGATGAAAATTGTAAAATAATATATTCATATGTATGAAAAAACGTTATATATTATGCAAAATAATTC
The DNA here is from genome assembly GCF_020882245.1 of Rhopalosiphum padi. NCBI lineage: Eukaryota > Metazoa > Arthropoda > Insecta > Hemiptera > Aphididae > Rhopalosiphum > Rhopalosiphum padi. The sequence goes on from NC_083599.1 coordinate 57,047,298, forward strand.
CGAGAAACGTCTATTATTGTTGATAAATAATAATATACACAAAAACAAATTTAAAATATAGACAATTAAATTTATAGATTAATATTTAAAATTTGACAAAAAACTGGTTGACATTTTTACATCTTATAATAAACCAAAATAATAGTGTAAAATTATAAACGTACATAACAACTTTATATTAATGAATAAGCAATAAATAGATTTACAATAAGTTAAGTCGACAACTTATTGAAAATAATAAAATATGTCGGTTTATTAGAGTGATAGTGATTAAACAAGTACGCATCACACCGTTATCGTCAGATTAATATTTGATTTCACTGGTGCAATAAATACCTATATTAAATAATATAGAGTTATAATATATTCAATATTATTTAAAAGACATAGGTTGAAAAAGAAAATAATCAATTTTTTTGAAAATATTAGATATGCATTATATGAGTATGAAAATAAATAAAATATACACATTTCCCCTATAATTGACAAAATATGCAAAATATACATTTTTGATTTTTAAACTCACCATTGCATAGATCGGAGCTTAGACTACTATAAATAGACAGTATGTGTATAGAACAATATTATGCAATTTCTACAACTTCAAAGTCATATTGTGATGGGCGATCACTAATGAGCAATAACTATAATAGGTCATAATATTAGCTTAAATATTGTATACAAACAATTAAAAAAAAATTAGCTAAATAATCTTAGTACCCTTTATTTTATTTTACATTTTATTTCTATCTCTATGACCATATTTTTATAAATTTAATTCCTAGAAACGTTTAAATTTCTCATCTCCCTTCCCATTCCCTATCGCAGGGCATTGAATGTGCACCTCTGAATATACTAAAATACTAAATAGTAAATTATATTATATTGTCTATATTGACTTCTATAGTAGCCAATACCTAGTAGGTAAGTACATTGCTTTATATATTGCGTAGGTATATTATAATAGTGTTTATGTGTTGACAAACAATATTATTGTTATGCACTTACCTACGTCGAATGTCGAAATACGTAGGTATACAGGCGTACAGTGTGGAATACAGAATGCAGGTGATACTCTTCAACATGCTACGGAGTACGGAGCATATGATTAAGACGTGTTCATTCAAAATATTAAATCAAAATAATGCTGAAATATTTATTTGATGTCAGCAATACATAAAAATATATAACACGTTAAGTCGTTAAATATTTAAGTTCACAACCTAAATAAAAAAAAAAAATTCAGTTTTCAATAATAATGAATGCGTTTATTTATGAGATATTCGTATTTCTCTATAAGTTGACCAGTACTTTTCAATCGGTTTAGCCTATTTTAATAGGCAGTAATAATTTGTGCACTGTGAACCAGACCTATTTTTAATTTTTATCGCGTTATTGGTCGCTGTCACGATTATCAATCTATAATAATTGTATACAATTAGCCGTTAGGACGACATCGGCTTGATCAATGATCGTGACAGATTACGACATGTGTGTTAAACCTTTTTTGTATAAAATGACATAACTACATTATAGTTGCTTTTCTGTTTCTTTTATAACTGTTTAAGAGTTTATGACCACTTGTGTCAATACTAATAAATTTAAAAATTAATTTTTCAAACCTAAAATAAAAATTACCAACAATTTTAATTAAAATAATTTATTTTGGGCGATAGCACAAGACAATTTTATAAAAGAAAATACTAATTTAATACCACTGATGAAATAATAGGTAGTAGCTATTACCAGTATATTACTATTATATTATAGCATTTTATTATATTGTCAAAATCTTTGAGTAACCACTAGGGCTTGAAAAAAATGAGAGAGAAACAATTTGCGCAAACAAAAATTGTTATTTTTACTACATCTAAAAATTATAATTCACCATATTGAACTAGATAATAAGGCATTATGTAATCTGCGCAATTTTGTACCTTTACAAATTATAATTAGTGTCATCATATTAAAATAATTAAAAATTGTTTTTAAAAACTTTTAGCAATACCTATTTTAAATAATTTATTAATCATTCAATCAAGCTTTTTTTAATAGATAGACTACAAAAAAAATAATAATAATTAATAGATAATTAATGTACATAAAGTAAAATAAAAAAATTAAATAATTTACGCATTTATTATTATTAATAAAATATGTTAAATTCAAGAATATTATTATTAATTGTCCAATTGTTCATGTTATTAAAATAAATAACACGGACTATTGTTATTTATCCACATTTTATGTGCCTAAAACAAATACATTTTATAAAATGAATTTAACACTTGTAGTGCAGATTTTGACAGTATAAAACCATTAACCATTGAACACATTTTAGATTCATGAATTTTCCGATCGTAAAATTTGAAAATAATAATAAATTTTTGTTTCTTCCCTTCCTGTTTAATAATATAATAATTAATTAATATGTACGATAATGTCTCTAGTCTTTTAATAGTTTTATTTGTTTGAAAAAATAAAAAATTTTCTTATGAAATGTGAATGTACACGCGGCACGCGATAAAATAAAGGTAAAGAACATGATACAAATTGGTTGGAATTTCGACAATAAATTGATATTTTTTACGTTAACTACTAGTCTAAACACTAAAGTATACGTATACTGATAAAATGATTAAACGATACATAAATAACTAACAAGTTAATCAGTCTCGTATATATCTTACTTATTTTTAGTAAATCACAACAATTTTTTATCGGATATGCGTTGATTTAGTACTTTAGTGCATTATGCTATAACTAATGTGAGCTAGGACAATTTATCTGGTAATAAATTCCAACAGTTATAATTGAAAGTGTGGCGCAAATAACATTACAATATACCTTTCGTTTTCTGTTGCAGTGCAGATAACCAAAATTAATGTTTGAATATGGCACAAATAACATATTTTTATATTTCCTCACAGAATGTACGCAATGGAGTGTAATTATTGACAGTACAAATTACAAGCATAAATATTAGCACAAAATATACTATATTATGTCTATATCCCTTCGATATTAGTGTTTCAATAAAAATAAATATTAATGCCTATTGACTGTACTCCTGTGGGCTGTATTATTGGCCTATTTGCCAGCAGATAAACGCAGAGGTTGATTTGTGAGTAAAACTATAAGAACAACTATAGTCTATAATTGCCAGTTGAATGTTGAAAAAATGACTTAAAAACCATAAAAATGCACTAAAAATGTCAAAAAATGCAAAATAAAAGTTACATTTTTTAATCCCTTGATGTATGAAATGAACATTTTGCTTGGAAAAATTTGCATTAAAATCCGTTCCCTAGTTATAAATATTCAATGATTAAACTTAAATGTAATCAAATAAATAATAAAGAAAATTACCAATAGATACAAAACGAGTTAGATTTAGACGAGATTGTCGACGATCAGCTAAAAATGCAAAATTTTAGAGTACTTCAATTTATTTTTTAATTGATCGTTCATGTAGTCGTAGTGCAAAGATTTTTATGAGTTAAAAATAACTTACTATTTTCATCGATACAATTGACGTATGTCAAACTACATCATGCTAGTATTGCAGTTGTAGTGAAATACTATACAGCATTATACATCTAATACCTAAATACCTAATAGGGAGATCGCCAGATTGGACATACGGTATAAGGTTTATGAGTAATACACTAATAGCTATCGACTATCACATGACCGTTGAACATTGAAACAGGGAATTATATTGAAGTTTTTTTTCGGAAGCGTAATATAATTAGTTGTACCTATACTGTGGTTAATACAGCTTGCAGGCATGACGTCTTTTTTTAACATATACTTACAGTGTGCACTGTACACTAGATTCAAGGTCCCAATTAATAATTATGATACATTTTTAAATACTAGCATCTCACCGACGCGACATAAAGCGATTTATGCACACTCAGTTCTTGCCCTCTTTTTATGATTAATGGTTAATGTGTATATATTTTATTAATTCTAGTATACTATCTATGATATGACTACTCACTAAAAATCAATAGAACGTGAATAATTTACCAAGGTTAGGTTAGGTATTTGGATGTTCCAAATAATTACGGATATACTACTTGGCGTTCTACGTGCCACTCCGACCATCAGTATGGCGTAATTTTGTTAAGTTTTTGAGGAAGGGGGGGATTAAATATAATATGTACATTTTACCTATTTCTCCCCTCTTGACCGCTCAGTATATTTATTATTTTTGTGCCATAATAATGGTGTTTCATACTGTAATGATATATATTATATCATTATTAATTAATAATTAGATTTAATTAATTTTAACATTTAGCAATTTAAGTGTACAAATTATATATAATTTAATATAACATTTTCTTATAGTATAATATAATTTTAACATTTATAATTAAATAGATAAATTAAAAAAAATAACCTATTATCAAATGTCATATATGTATACAATGCATAGATGCTTTGTGATATGCTGCAATCTATGTCCTGATTAATAGCATAGGCAGCATCCCACATGCATAAGAAATACTCAATAAGGCGCTCAGTCACACAACCAGTTAATATCCTGTCACTGTTCACATATAATGTTAATTATTAAATTAAAATATTGTTCATAATTCAATTTTGTACTCCATTAATTCCTAATCTAATCAAAATTCAAGAAGATCATTTCAAGCAACAAGTTTCGTAAGAGTTAAGCTAATATATCTATATTCAACATATACATTACGCATAGTCATTTATACACATATCTTACATAAAATGAAAAATTGAAAACTCTCTAACTCACACCCCGAATTAAGATTACATATTAATAAATATATAAAGTAATGAGCTAAGAATATCAATTAAAATAATATATATTAATTTTTATATACTAATATTAAATCAGGACCTTATACCATATTTTTAACTCATTACATTACAAAGTTACACTATTTGGGTTGTGTATAGCTTCTAGTATTCGCGTTTTTATTATTATATCTATAAAATATACTGTAGTAGTGTTAATAAAGACATAAATGTGGTATGTTAGTATTAAAAAAAAAATATGAGGGATGATATTATACCCAAATCCCTTTTGGGAAATACGTATAGGGTACAATGAATGTACTATGATATATAATGTAGAAAAATGAAACACAATAGGTATATCCTATTCGTATATATATAATATTAAATGTACAGTTACATACTAAAATTATATACTATGGGTTATTTATTATTAACCAACATCGACGTCGTTGAAAATGAAAATCGACGTACATCATGCGATCGAAAATTAAAAAAAATATATAGTTATAAAAATCATAAATATTATTATTTATTAATGTAAGGAAAAGATTAAAGGAAGCCGAAATGAAAAATAAGTTAAATACTGCCGTCTAACACGAAAAGAAGAAGGTTGAGTATAAACTATTGTTCAATATATTTTAACATTTTATGTACGCAAATATACATTTGCCTGTATGGTACAAATTACACCACTGGTAAACTGGTTTTATCCATTTATTATACCATGGAAAATCCTACAATTCGTGTCATGAAAACATACAAGGAACAATTATAAAATTGACAAACCAAAATGACACAAATAAAATATTCAAAATAATAGAAGTTTTAAAAATGTTTCAAACAAATACATATAGGTATAAAGATAAGAACATCAGATTTAAATAGACCTCAAAAAATAAGTAAAAAAACAGAATAAAAACAAAACTATATAAATAATAAAATATCAGATTATAACTTAAAAGAAATTACACAGTATGACTATGTGAAGTGTTTGAGCTTTCGCAATAAACCAAATAGATATTTATTTTATCCCGATTCCCGATTCACTAGTCACCAGATACACATATAGTAAGAGTGAGGTTTGTACATGTATATTCAGATGTATCGAAAATAAAAAATAATTAATAATTTGTCTGTCATATATATCAAAAATAAATAATAACCCAACGCAATTTAATATGTAGACTACAGAGCACTACGGTGAATAGTTCAATTTTGGTGTTAGTATTGTAACGTTTTAGTTCAGTACTTCAATCTAAAAATATAATATGATTCATAAATCATAGGTAAGTAAGTATATGTCGCACACTGTCATTGGTACACTCGTACGTTCATCTTGACCACTATTTAACACTGTGTATGTGTTAGAATGCCCAACAGCTACCCAACCTATCTCCATCTGTCGTCGACACATACGAGTACATGACGCTATTATCAAAAAATGTACAGCACAACAATTTAAAACACGTTACTCACAGTCGTGTTTCAAGTCATCAAGTGTTTACTAAAAAAAACAATTTGCTTATTTTCCATTTACAAGCAATGCATGTTTTCGCTGTCACATGTAATATCTTTTTGATTAAAATTTTCTAGTAAAAATGGAAAGAAAAAATAAATTGTATTTACTGATTTTACTGGAAATAAATAAATAGGAAGTTCTGAAACTTTCAACAGCTCAGTTAAAACTTGTTATAACACGTCACATAAATTAATGTTGCTAACTTGTCTTGTTACCTTGGTATGGACATCAGGCGGTCTGTCAAAACAATTTTGTTATTGCCTAAATCTCATTTTTAATAGAAGCAGTGGCAAATGTTATTTAAACGTCCGTATTTTTTTATAGTCATATTGTATTTTTTTAATATTATGTAGGTACGAACAGTGGGGAGAGCATACCTACTGTGTTGTCTGTGTTTTTGTCCAATGCGTATCATATAGCGGGTTGAATTACTCGGACGTTCATATTATTATGATTATCGTTTTATTAATTTTATTTTCGTTGTCAATGTAATAGGATGTCAGACCAGTGACTACAATAATTTTGTTCGCTCTCTGACCTTTTATCCTTCCAGTACTGCTAATACAGGTCTGAAAATAACTATCCACGCTAGCAATTTTTTTTTATATTATGACTAAATAAATAAATGATTTTGACCTTGAATCGTAAAAGGTTGTCTATAAACGTAACATACTTATTAATACAATAAAAGTATATAATATGTCGCATCCGCATCCACTATGTGAAATCCCTTATTTCATAAACTGGTGTACTCGTACTTCAATTAATTAAGTGTATAAGATAGGTACATTAGAAATTAATGTTAGAATTTCATTGAATAGAAATGTTTTTCTATCCAATTCATTAAATAGATAAACTCTATTAGGAATATTCTAAGTTATTTATTAAGTTATCATTAAACTACCGTATGGTTAATGTTTACATTAAACAATATAAGCTATTAAAAATTAAATACTTTTAAATTATTGAAAAATTTATTCAGTCAATAATTTCACACAAGTATAAGTAAAAAAGGTTAGGTTACAGGAAGTACAATTTCTTATGTATCAGTAATTTTGACTCGTCCAAATAAAATGCACTTATAGTGAAGTTCTATCGAATTAAAAATAACATACAGCTTGTAGCTTGCTTTAATATTAGGTATCTGTTATTCCCTATTGTGTAACACTCAAAAATTGTTATATAGTTTTTTTACATACTACTAAATGTATGTAATAAGTACTGATTTATAATTACCTTATTGAATATAATAAAACTTATTTAATAGAATACAAATAAAACTGAAAAAAACTCATTTACATAACAACAAAAAAAAGTGAAAATTAGAAAATAATAATATCTTTTGTTTTAAAGTCAAATTTATGAGGATAATTATTATGGATATTATGTACTCGTACAGTCGTACTGATATAGCTGTGTCGAAGTTTTATCAAGGTCCTACTGATCCACCCAACAATTTATGTATAATTGATTATTGTACCAAAGTGAAAAATTATTTATTAACACGTTGATGGACATTTCACTTTATTATTTTTCTACAAAACCATCCATATAAGTCACTTTTTAAACATAATTAAACTTCTTCTTTCATAAAAAACAGGCGCGAATGCAGAGTTTTTTTTTTGGGTATTTACCTCCCCCACCTGAAATATCAGGAAAAAATAATAAATTACCTGACCTACAAATGAATAGTATGAAATTTATGAACATTTTTTTAAAACCTCCCCAAATTTTTTTCCTGCGTTCGCGCCTGATAAGAGACTTGGAGATCATTGAAAATAATAAATATCACTGCTATAACAGAAATGACAATTTTTGGATAGTTTTTATACTACTATTAGCAGTAATATTTAAAAATGACCCCGGTATAAAATTGTAATACTTTTGCTATATTAAGAACAAAACGTTAACTAATTTTAAGGGTGGTATAGTCATTAGCTATAGAGGTGATAATTTAAAAATTTTTAACGTATTTAATTAAATGTAGATAATAATATATAAAATATAAAATATTGTAGCAGCTATCTTAGATGGTGCGTGACTTTTTTCTTATATTATGTAATTTGTAAAGTTAAAATCTATACCAAACTTCAAGCTGTGTATTGTGCATATTAAAAATATAATTAATCTTTAATAGTTATTAAATAATAATTAAAAAATTAAATTATAATATAATTTGAAATTAAATAATTATTCAAAATAAAAATATGTGTTTTATAAATTGATGGTTAAGAAGCAAACAGTATGTTTTTAAATAATAATATATAGTATGATTATTATGTATACATAATGTATTTATGTAAATAATTAAGATTTAAAACAAATAAATCAGGATTTATTTTATCATATTGCAGTTGATTATTATTATTTTTGAATTACTATTTTTATTTTTCGAATTTAATATTTTTGTCTTTTTGGATGTTGACAGTATAGTGAGTTGTAAGTATCTTTAGATAATTTAGAAATTGGATTTGTTATTTTTGTCAAAAAAGAAACAATACATTTTAGACTTTTTATGATTATATATTGTAGTACATACAATATATTAATATGCAAGCGTTTTTTTGTCGTATTTATTGATTATTCCGCTTATAAACATAGTACGGAACAAGTAGATATAATATCAACGGGAAGGTATTGCTGAGTAGATTTCCATACGAACAGTTTGCAAATGTGTAGTCCTTAAGACAAGTAAAATACGTAAATAGACAATAGTAATACATCAATTTGCTATAATGCCAGTGTGTCTAGTAAAACAAAATTGTATACATTTAAAACTAAATGGAAATCTGGATAATACGATATATAAAAAAAATTTCTATGGTAACTAGAATGTAATCGCATTATCTAAAATTTGTAATATTTTGTGTATATCGTCATTACGCGTCATTTGACTTTTGCTGTATATGTTTTTGTAATAAATGTCAGGACTTTGAAGTGCAGCACAATCATTTCAGTTAAGTTTCGTAAGTGCATATCCATTTTATCTGTGTGTGACCGATTAAACATTTAACTTAAACTATCCTAACCAAACATCGATTCCAGTAGCGGATTTGTTTTTTCCTTAGGGGTGGGGTAGGGGGGCAATATCCTTTTGGTCCAAAAATATAATCTGAACTTCTATACAGATTTGTAAAAGAAATAAGGCCTTATTGCCTTCTCCCTAAACGCCGCGCCTGATCGATTCAAACATCGATTTATTTTCAATAGAATTGTTAGAAAATGCCTCGTATAATAACTATAACGGGTCGGAAAAAGAGAGTGAAGGACAAAGATGATCGTTATTTGCATCGTAGCTAGAATTGTAAATTAAAATTATCATACTTTTAGAGCTGCATTTAAATGTGCACTAAATATAATTCTAAGAAATGTTGATAATTTAGAATTTATGATTGTGGTCTAATGAATTCAACTTGTACATTTGCAATGCTAAATATTATTTTTTTTTATTTTAAATTTTAATTCAAACACGAAACAAAAACAAAATATACCGATGTCAAATGCTAATTTTAATTGTACAAATAAATCACAAAACTGAAATAATATAGTTTTTCTATAATTTCGACAACTAGACGATACTAAATAATAAATCGTTATACATTTATTCATTTATACATAATAGTATAATACGATTAGATGTTTGAATTATTTGATATTGGCTATTTTTACTTACAACTATATTTTATCATGTGTAATCTCTGATGAAACATCGTAGTATTTTATATATTTTATTTTACCATAATTAAAATAATTTATAAGAAATTGAAAATGTTTGACATGTCTATATGCCAATAACTAGGAAAATATAATTATATACTAATCATAAGTCAGTTTTAATAAGAGAGAAAAATATATTAAAAATTTAGTAATGTAATAAACATAGATAGGTGGATTATACATGGATATTATATAAGTAAATGAATTCATTTGTAGTATGTTTTATAATAAAAATAGTTAAAATAATAATATAAAAAAATTAAACACATGCCTAATATTTTAAAATATTGGAAAATTAAAAACATCTTTCCTGCATAATTTTAGTATGTAGCGTTTGTGTCTTGTGTGTTGTGACATACAATTTAAAGTAAAGTATTTAAACATCTTAGTTATCGGCCTATCGATAGGTAGTGATTGTAATGTTTATAATAATATACCGAACCACTGAGGTTATTAATTAGTTATAATTTATAACTTATTGGTAAACTACATAGATATTAATAATTCATAATCGATACATTTCAAAATTTCAAAATATAATTAATTTTAATGAAAAAAGTTGTAAAGTATGTAAATAACAAAGTATTTAATTATTACACTTATTATACTATTTTATACTATATTATTAATGTATTTAAATTAATATTAACAGTCAAACAAATATACAATTATGTCATCAAACAATAAATTAGATGATGTGGTTTTAAAATCAAGATTGGCTCGTTTTGGCATAAATAATCCAATTACAAATACAACTAGAAATGTTCTGCTTAAGAAACTCATTCAATTAGAAATGGATACTTTAGACAAACGTAACAATCAATTGAATACATTTGTTCGTGAATCGATGGTAAATATATTTCAAAACAAATTACTATTATATAAAATAAAATATTATTAATTTCAAAACAAATTATTTAAATATTTTAATTTACTATTATATAAAATGGAATATATAATAATATGTGTGTGTGAATACGACTTGATAGTTTTAAAGAAGACGATAGACGGAATGAAAATGCATTAAAAAATTGTTGAAATAACTTAATTATGCTACAAGTATTGATATCCTATGTGCAAGGGCTATTATGCACCATCTTTGAGATTAAGATTTCTGATGAAAATATATATTATGTATTGCGTAATGTGTGTATAGTAAATAATATACATAGACCTTATATTAATAGATATTTCCATTTATACACTCAGATTAGTCATAGATGGAGGCCACTCTTCACGTTAATTTGTGATTGTACTATAATATTGTAGTGTATTACTAAAGTACCTATTTGTATTTAATTAATTGGCTTATGACTTTGGTTAAAAATGAATGATTAGGCTTTTATAAAAAATGTTATTTTTTATATACCGTTTGTATCTAGTGACGTACAACTGTTGACATATTAGCTATCTAATTATTAAAATTTATATAATGTACCACCAGGTTATTTATTTATAATTTTTTGGTAAGCTACATACTACATAGACATATATTTAACATAATATTAAAACATTTAAGGATTTTCCTAGAATGTAACGCACGGCAACCATATATACACATTGCGATAACCGGTATCAACTATCAACCATATTATAATCTACTTAATAGTTTCCCTTAAATTTAGCGTACCGCAGCTAAACATGCGCTGCTTTTCTATAGTTGCAAGTTGAAGTCCTACATGTTCAAATTTTCAAAGTTAAATCATTTGTTGATTATATAACTACCGATTTTCATTAACTTATAATACATTTTTAATAAATTTAAAAACATTTTTCTTATACCTAGCCACTTAAGTACTTTATTTTCGAAATGTTGGAAGGTGCGACGATGTGTATTAAAACCCGATTTCCGATTAAGTAATTTTTTTTACAGAATGTTAATTCATTATTTTATTTTATTTTACGACATGAACAAGTAGTAGTTGGTAGGCATCTATCGATAGGATTCATCATTAAACCATACTCTAGTTATTTAAATAGGTTTTTTTAGATTTTAGACATTTTTCGAAATGGATACATAGTTTGAATCATACATGACTTACGTGAATCATAGTTTCGTTTACCATATTCAAGATTCGAGTAGGTGTATCTCTGTTTTGTATCGCTGGTGGATGTTATGCAATCGATTTCAATGACACAACCCGAACGGGTTTTAGTATTTTACTGGGAAAATTTTTTTATTATTGAATCGATGCGGTTCTATTCTGTGGTCGAATCATAGAACACTGGGCACGTTTTCTCGGGGATACCGAGAGCGGCGAGAGCAAACGGTTTACTAAAAATCGTTTTGACGATTAACAAACTTCATATCACGGTCTTATAATAATATAAGACCGTGCTTCATAATATTAAATTAATAAAATGTCGTATTAACAGTATTAGTAAACAGTCAACCGTTTGCTTTCGTCACCGCCTCAAAAATTCGCTTATAGTATGATAACTGATAAGAAATATTTGTTTGGAGGAAGGATAGGACAGGACGGTGTTATCTTTCATATTTGAACCATTCGTCGTAGTATAATCGGATAAATGTTTGAAAATGCGTTCGTGAATTCGTGATAACAAAAGAGTTATAAAATTAATTTTTTGATTTTTACTTTTAAGTTTTAAGTTTATTCATTGTTGTCACATAATCGAATTGCATACAAATGTATAATAGATAGTTAAAATTCTAATTGTGTACAATTACGGCATACCAGTATTTTATTCATAACTCCAGTTCGTTTTGCACTACGTTGTATTGAATGTAATGTGACAGTATCGCTCTTTTGACAGTAAGTTACTTTGATTTGAAAATTGTAATTGCATGCTTGCTATTTAAACGTTTCGCCACTCAATACCGATTTCAATGAAATCATGATATGTTATAATTATGTGTCAGTAATACATCCAACAATATTTTGATTGCAAGTTCACAACGTTTATGAATTGTTGTTTGAATATCTAAATTTAATGGAATCATAAAATAATGTAATAGTGTCCGGTATAAGCATTTGTATATTTTTTTAATAATCTGATTATTGACGTATCTGTACTTTATACTTCATACATACAACAGAATAATTCTTCTAAGTGCAATACAATATCCTGGTCCCTTGATGGTGATTTATAATTTAATGGAGATTAATATTTTGATTTTTATGTTAACATGTTGATACAGAGGTGTTTTGATACAAATATGTAGGGTGACTATTTGATAGGTGTAGTATAAAAATTGTATGGCATTATCTCTTTTATAGAGCACTCTTTCAACAAATTTTTAATAGGGGACCTTTTTGTCTATGTTTTGAGGATAGTAGGATTGTTGATTCCATATAATTAGATGTGCTTAAAAGTGAAAACCTGAAAACGAAACAAATACAAATAAACAAAGTTTTCATATAATAAGTGTTGAGTGTAAATGTATAATTTAAAATTGTCAGCAATAAGTATGAGATATGTAATATTGGTATATTTTACTGTGTAATAATTAGAAACCTTGAAAACCATTATCTTTTCCAACAAATATTTCATCTAAAAGGTTACCATTATCTTCATAATATCTTTAAAAATATAAAAATTATTTGTAATTTTAAAATGTTGAAGGTTTTTTTTTAGAGAATCCAAAATTGTTTATCCAGTGTATTTTATTTTAAATATGGTCACCCTACAATTTTTTAGTTTATTATTTTTTTTAACTAATATGTGGTTTACATGAGATTAAGTGTTAAGTGAACAATTATTACAAATTGTTCAATTTAATTTGGTTTGTAATAAATATGAGTTTTTTGTATTTTTCCACTATAAAACTATAGTGTAATTTATATCCTTGGAAATAAGTGTTCATCATCAGAAATTTTTTTATATTTTGATAAATGCAAAAAATATAATTAATTTTAATGAAAAAAGTTATGTAAGTAACTAAATATTTAATTATTACTACAGTTACTATTATATATAATTAATCCATTTATATTAATAATTACAGTTAAACAAACATACAATTATGTCATCAAGCAATACATTATATGATGCAGATTTAAAATCTAGATTGGCTCGCTTTGGCATAAATATTCCAGTTACAAATACAACTAGAAATGTTTTGTATAAGAAACTCTTAAAATTAGAAATGGATTCTCAAAACAAACATAACAATCAATTGAATACATTTGACCATGATTCGATGGTAAATACATTTCAAAATAAATTACTATTATATAAAATAAAATATTTACAGTGGATTCCGCTTAATGTGGGCACGTTAGGACCAGCTCTGTTTGCCCACATTAAGCGAATGCCCATATTAACCGTTGTCCACATTAGGCGGAATCCACTGCATATACATTATACAAAGTGCGGCATAAATCGGTTCCCGCTGTTAATAATAATAATAATAATAATAATAATAACAGTTTTTCGATAACAAGACAGCGGGAACCGACTTATGCCACACTCTGTATATTAGATCAGCGGTTCTCAAATTATTTTCATTGTGACCTTAAGATTTAAATATTATCTTAAGGTGACTCAGTCATACTTGCTTACCAATGCAAGTAAAAAATAAAAAAATACTATTCTTTTAGAATATAAAGGACATTTTTTTTTTTAAATGCCATCGATATGCAATACATTTTGAATTTTGTAAAAATATGCAAGAACTATTAAATATACAGTATAGTTAGGTTTAACATAAAATAGCTAAAAACCTTGAAAGATAGCTGAAAGTGTCTTGTAAGTTATTAATGATATTTTAATTAATTTAAAATTAATTTTAATATTGGAAATTTAAGAATGTTGTTAATCATAACTAATATTCTGTTCAATATTATGTAAAATGTATTGTTTATAGGACACTACAACAAATGATTTGAACGAGTATGAAATCCGTGATGGAATCTCCAAGTATGGAATAAAGTCAGTCCCATTGACCGATTCTACTCGTCCTCTAATAAGCACTATTATTAGAAAAAAAAATGAACATTCTTAAGATACCTTATTTGCTAATTCCATACATTTTAATTTTAAAGCTAAGCATACTGTTATAATAACTTAATAAATATATTTAAATTACATCAAAATATTTTAATTTGTTACTATGAATATAAATTGGAATGTAACATAGCATTAGTACAAATATGTATTTATGTATAATAAAATGTTATATTATGTGTACCTACGTCCTACATTTACAATATTTACTGAAATAAAAAAAATAAAAATTGAGAATGATTTTATTCCCTTAAAATTGTTTAATGTACTATCTATTTATATTTTATTTATTAATTTAAAATTAATTGCAAATATTGTTAAATTGTATGGCTGAATCTAGTATTAAAAATATCTGTGTATATTTTTGTTTGATTTATTCATTAGGTAGTAAAAAAACAAATATTTACCTTGTTAATGATCTTTTGTAGCATAACAACAGTTTATTATGAAGTAATCTTTATATAATATTTATAAATATTATAACAGTTATAAATGTTATAATATAATCCAGGATTTGGGACATATACCATTTGCATATCCATTATAGATGTAGTAAAACATAGTAGGTTGATATAAAAATAAGACAAATAAGTTTTACAGTACAGAGAATTCAAATACAAAATTGTATTTTGTTTATTTTCGCATTTTTAAAGGTTTTTAATATATTAAGCATATTCAATGATTTTTAACAATTTATGGATAATATGATTGTTCAAAATGTATTAATTAAAATGTTGAACAATTAATTACAAAAATTTGTTTTTAAAAAAAAGTTATATTATTGTCTATTCGTGCTATCTTTCATAAAAATATTGCACATTAACATGATCTATAAATACTCAATAAAAGCAATATTAAAACGTTAAAAAACAATGCAGTTATCGGTTGGATAATCCTAATAGGAGAGATTTTTGATTGAAAATGTATGAAAACATCTAATAGTCCAATGCAATTTCAAATGTTAACATTTTATTAACAACAACATATGTATATTAGAACATTGAAAAACCAATTTTTAATAAATTTGATTTATAAATTTATAATAATCATAATACTAAAATGCCCAATAATAATAACATTTTTTTTTTTTATATTTAATAAATCCTTTTTTTGGTTTTTTTTGTTATACATGTATATTTAAGTACATCTTAGTATTTTTTACTTTAAAATACTAACATAATACATATAATAAATTTATTTTATTTTTCATGTTCATACATTTACATTTTTGGATAGTGATTGCTTCAAATATTTTTAGATTTTACATGATATTGTTGTCATGATAAAATTATTTTGTTAAAATATCATTTGTATGTGACATCACATCATAAATAATAAACACATAAATATTTCATAGTTGTATTACATGTATTCCAATATAGAATTTTAAATATTTATTTCTTTATAAATTCATTATCATTACGATTTTAACAATTTAATTTTACATTATTATTTCTTACTTTAAAATCTGATAATTTATAAAAAAATATTTAGTTCAGTAAATAATTAAATGGTTTTAATTATACATAAGTAATATACTATATTTTTAAACAGTTTTTTTTCTATGTATATTTTGGGGGTTTTTCATACGTAAAAAGGGCACATTTAATTATTAATTCATGTTTGGTAATTTTTAATTGTCTTATACTATGCACCTAAACAATATATGACATTATCTAAGAAATTATATTAATTTGGATATAGCATGGCTAAATTTAACAAACCATTATTTATATTGCATTCAATTCTGATTTTTGATTGAATTTTAAATAATGTAAGAAAAATAAATTTAAAAATATTAATATTTTTGAATAATTTATACATTTAATACAGATGTTAAAATTTGAACTTTGAAAATCATAATCCAATGGATGACAAGCTGTTAAAAGTTTCTTTCAAGTAAAAAATAATTATCGGAAACTTTTAATCTCATGAAGTGTGAAAATTTTTATTTAAAATAATTGTGTTGAAACCACTTTAATAATTCAACAAAATTAATTGAAAGCTTATTTTAGTATTTTTATTTGAAGCTTATACAACATTAGTATTATAGACAATTTCTGTCAGTGGGTGGGCATAAATGGATATTAATTATAATATTTGGGGAAAATGTATTAAATGTTATAATTAGATTTATATCTATGATAGTATATTGTTAAAAAATTAATAATTAATACATTTCTTTAAATTATTTAAGTTAAACTTGTATAATATTACTTTAAGAAAGCTACATAATTTACATTTACATACAAGGGATCACCCTCTCTGTTTTGCTTCTCTATAACTTTTTTGGCAAAGTAAAGGTATTATAATTGTATGCAATATCTTTTTATGCATGATTTTAACTGATAAGTTATATAATTATATTGAATAAACATTTTTAAAATGTTTTATTTTATTAATTCATAAATATTTATCCGTGTGAAAGTTATCTAAGTCAGTGGTCTTCAACCTTTTTGGACTTGCGACACACTTTTTTAGTCAAATTTTTCGCGACTAACATAAGCTTTGTAAAACAGCAAAAATTGCTTAATGCTTTGCAGTAGTACTATTAAAACTGAATACAACACAACATTTTTTAAACTCTTTTCATTTATTAATTTTCTAAGTTTAATAATTAAAAAAATATTTTTTTACCTTATACAGTTTTATAAATTTAATTTTTATTTTAAGAAGAAGACTTATCAGGACCCAACATTAAAGCTTACGCAATCCAAAAATTGGTCGCGATCCACCGGTCGAAGACCACTGATCTAAGTTATACTCTTATGAATGAAAAAAAAAAATTTATTATTTTCAACATAACTTCATCATATTATTTTATGGATTTGTAATTTAATTTATCTTAATTTTTAAAAACAATAATTATAACTAAAAATTATGTTATGTTTTTTTGCAGGTTACTGAATATTGATATGACTGATACGAATGACCAATTTTTAGTTGAAGATGATGAAATATTAGCTTCTATATTAGAAGAAAGTTTAAGGTAAATTTAAAAAAAAATACTAATTATAAATGTTAGATTGAAAAATTAGATAATTTATCATTGTATTGTTTATTTATTAGGATCTATTTTGTTTAGCAATGTTTTGCATATTTAATTATTATGTATATCAAGTATATTATATACATAAAGTATATTGTATACTTGAATTGCATGAATGATATTATCAGAGTACTCACTGCTATGTGGTTAGTAGGTGTCAAATAATAATTGTGTAGATTATTGTAATGAATTTATAAATATGTCAAATTTTAATCAAGTAATTTTTTACAAAAATAAATTCTGAGTGGTGTGCCAACTTCTATTTCTAAGGATATTTTATAACTTTATTATTTTATTATAAATTTATTTTGCTATTGGTAGGTAGTTTTTTTTCCAAAAATAAATATCTTAGTATATTATGTCATTATTGTTATTAATTTAAGTTAAAACAGAATAGATGTTTCTTGTTAGAATGGTCTTAATAAGATTATGATATAAATAGCTTAAAACTAATCTAAAATGTTGAACAATTTATTGTGTATATAAAACATCAATATAATATGTAATAGCATAAAGTGTTAAGCTCTAATAAATTGCTTTGATTGATATTTCTTTGAATTTCAAAAAAATTGTTAATCATTATTTGACCTTAAAAATCAAATATTCTATGTTTTTGTATTACTATTTCAAGATTTAGGTATTAAAATAAAAAAATTGATGCATGATTAACTTAAAAATAATTTTAAATGTTTGAGATATTGACTGCTTTGATCGAGATTTAAAATTTTGTTGTTATAATGATATAATCATGACAAGAAAATTCTAGTATAAGTATTTGTAAAAATTTGAAGCATATACAATTATTTATTTTTTAATTAGAACAACCAAACAATATCAATTTTCATTAATTTTTCCCAACTATTTTGAAAGGTACTAGGAAGCTTTTATCTTAAACTTACCAAAATACCAATTATAGATAAAATTTGCTACTATAACACTGATATAAAAATAAATAAACAATTTTATTTCTTCATTAATATTAACAAATATTTGTCTTATAGACATTACAATGAAGTGGAAGTACCGTTACGGTCTATTACTTTGAAAGAATTATCATCTACACGACCTAAACAGTCTATTGATGTGAACAAAGTACTTCCTACACAAACTATTGTCGAGGATGAAGTACCACAACAGTCTATTGGTACAAATTCTGTACCTAAATTAAGTAATGTTGCATCACCAGTAGTAATAGACTTGTGCGAATCACCTAAAAAATGTGCTGTTGTCCAAAGCAGATTATCACATTTTTTTACAAAACCTAAAAGTGTTAAAATATGTGATGAAAAAATTAATAGTGAATTAGAAAATCAAACTGAAAAATTATCTATAGAAGTAAATTCATCGCCAGTACAGAATAATGTCAGCATTATTAGTTCGTGAGTAATTAAAAAACATATATGCATTTTACTTAATCGTTTTAAATTTATATTGTTATAAAAATATTATTGTATATGCTTGATTTATTCTCTAGACCAGCGATTTTCTATAAAGAACCGGATGCAGATGGTTTTCATTTATCTTCTGGTTCACATTATGTGTACCCCTCAAATTTTCCAGTCAGAGAATATCAAATGACAATCATCAAAACAGCTTTATTTCATAATACTCTAGTCAGCTTGCCTACAGGTATTATTTTGTATAATATATTGGATTATTTAGTGGATTATTAAATTACTGACATTAAATTTTTTCCAATATCATTATAGGCATGGGGAAAACATTTATAGCTGCTGTGGTCATGTACAACTTTTACCGATGGTATCCAATGGGTAAAATAATATTTATGGCACCAACAAGACCATTAGTTGCCCAACAAATTGAAGCATGTCACTCGATAATGGGTATTCCTAGGGACATGACATTTGAAATGACTGGTAAGCTGTGATTAATTCAGAATATTTTATTATTAACTTTTAAAATTAACTTTTTTATGTGATCAAAACATTTTTAAGAATTTTTAGAGATAATTTATTTTAGTTATTTGTAATATTATTCACATAACTCAAAACTCATTTCACGCATTTAACGATTTATATTAATTTTTTTATGAAAATAATAAAATATTTAATAATATTTAATTAAATTCTAGGTAATATCCCACCCGAACAAAGATATTTAGCTTGGAATAAATACAGAGTATTTTTTCTTACACCTCAAGTTCTAGCTAATGATTTAAGCCTTAATAAATGTCCATCAGATACATTTAGATGTATTATTGTTGACGAAGCACATCGAGCTACCAAAGATTATGCTTATGTTCAGGTTATTATACCATATAAATTATAAATAAATAATTATACAATTTTGAAAAATATTAATTTGATTATTGTTTTGTATACTGCAGGTCTTAAAGCATTTAGCCAAAGAAAACCGAGTAATTAGAATTGTTGGGTTATCAGCTACTCCTGGAACTAATATAGATGCAGTCACTGAGGTGATTCAAAATTTAAACATATCAAGATTAGAGTTCAGAACTGACGAATCTCCTGATGTAGCAAAATATACAAATAAAAAGGATGTTGAATGCATACCAGTGAAACTTACAAATACTATTTTGGAGATACGCAACCAATTTTTAAAGGTTAGTGTTGTCACTCATCTTATTATAATATTACTCTTTAGTCTTTACTCATAAAAATATGTTACTGTTAATAAAATTAACAAAAAAAAATTTTTAAAAAATTATTTTTGTAAAACTTATTTCAGGTTTATGATAAACACTTAAGACGATTAAAACAGTATCATGCCCTCAATGGGAATGTTGCTAATCTAACAAAATTTCAAGTGAGTACAGTTTTATTGATATCATTGGAATATCAAAATTAAAAAATGTTTAATAGTTAAGGTTGCATTTTAAATCATTTTTTAGTTTATGTAAGTTTTTATTTTTTTCAGATACTTGGTGCCAAACAAAAATTTTTAACCAGTAATATTGCTCGTGATATGCCAAAATCTCTTGTTGGATGTTTAATAAATGATTTTACTATTTGCATGTCACTGGCATATGCTTTAGAGTTGTTGACTATTTATGGTGTTAAAGTATTTTATTTACAATCATTAGGTAATTCAAGCATTAGATGGTATATAATATGTTATAAACTTAGAATCATATGTTTGTTTTTGTTTTTTATTTAGAAATCAAGGAAAATCATAAATGCTTATCAAACGATGCGGATTTTCAAAATCTTTTGCATAGTATTAACAACGAATTGAATTCTCAGGTAATTAATTTATAATAATTAATTTTTATTTCTTCGATTGTTTTTCAATTTTAATTTTTTTATAGGACTTGACTTGGAGTCATCCCAAACTGTTAGAGTTGAAAAAAATTGTTCGAAACTATTTTGGCAATACAAATGTAGAAGCTAGTAGTAAGATAATAATATTCTGCCAGGTATAGTATTTAAATTTTAAATTTATTTTACAGTAGTCATTTTATATAATAATATTATTGTGTTGCTTATTAAAATACATTTTAATTGTTATGTTTATAGTATCGGTTGGTTGTAGTAGAAGTGTTTGAACTTTTAAAAACATTTGGTTCATCTGTGAAACCAGTCATGTTTGTTGGGCAATCTCTTAAGGAAAAAGGGGGTCTACCACAAAAAAAACAATTGGAGGTAAATATGAATAAAATATTATGTTACTAATTATAGTCATTGTATAATATGTTGCTTATTCAAATTTTTTGGAATAGGTGATGAGCCGATTTAAAAGTGGAGATTTCAATGTATTAATTGCTACAAGTGTAGCTGAAGAAGGTCTAGATATTGGGGAAGTCGACCTGATTATTTGTTTGGAGGCTAACAAATCTCCAATTAAATTTGTACAAAGACTTGGCCGAACTGGACGTAAAAGATCAGGCAAATGTATTACTTTACTGACTGAAGGAAAAGAACAAATCGTAAATATTTTGTATAATATTATGTTCATTAATACATTTATGTATCTATCAATAAAATTATGTTATCAATTTGCTTTATGTACGGAAAAGCATATAAAATAAAATTAATAGATTTTGGAAATCAATAGTATTTTACCTTTAGCTTTTGATAAAAAATATAGAAAATACTTTTGCATAAATTTAAAATAATAATTTTATTGATTATTATTATAACAAGTATAACCACCTCTACAACCTTATGATTAAACTGTACTGAAGAATAATTTAAATAATTTTTAAATAAATATATTTTATTTTTATGTTTAGAAATACAATTCTAGTGTTTCTTCTAGCAAAACACTCGTAATCAAAATGTTGAAAAGTAAAGTAATACTTTCAAAGTTGGCTCCTGCAGGACCGAGATTGGTGCCAAAACGTGAGTGTCTTGTATTTTAAATAATAAATATATGAAAAATGTATTAACATGAATAATGTTAATCGTTTGTAATTAATTACCAACATTCTGTGGCATATTGAACTAAAAAATTAAAAAAATGTTATGTTAATTAGATATCCATCCAAAATGTTTAATGATTCACGTAAAAAAACCAGAAGAGTTGTTTCCAGAAAAGAAAAAACTTAAAGGCAAAAAAAAAGGAGTTGAAAATATTATGCGATATGTAGAACCTAATGATGGTCAAAATGAAGTAGATGAAGACGGAGAAGACGGACTCAATATTTTCCAAAATAACATAGGTATAATTTTTGTAGAGTACAACATTACTCATCAATTTTTTTTTTTTAAATTATAATTATTTTTTGAATATAATGGTTATAAGTAATAGAATAATTTTGGGATTATTTTATAATAGTTTACTTACACAAATAGTATGATGATAATTATAGTAGCAACTACTATTTCTTTTCAACATCTCGTTTTACAAAAGTAATAGCTAGAAATTTATATTATATTATTATCTAGGCATAACAACTCTCCTTTCTGGGAGGCAAAAATTCAATGAACTAAGGTGGAATGTAAATGAGGATTCTTTTGGGATCATGTTATATTTTATCTGAGTGCCACTGTTTGGCAATAATCTATTTTGTAAATAAATGTAAAAACAATAATATTTTTATCTATACACATTTTTTTTTTTATTGAGATATTTGACTTGTTTTTCTCTACTTTTTGTTGTGAGTCAGACACTTGACACATTTCACTGACACTTGACAGAATTAAATTTCATTCAAAGGATATGTATAAACATAATAAAATATATTTTAGTATACACTATTTTTCATTATATTAATATAATAACTGGCTAAACTTAAACTCATTTTCTCAAAATAGTTATTGATGTATTGATACTTTATACATAATATAATGTAGCAAATCCTGGGTATTGTAATGTTATTTAATTTTGACCTTAATTTTGATAGTATTAAACAGCAGGTTTATTTTCTAACAAATAATTTTTATTTCTTTTAATTTGGTTTTATGTTGATATAAAGTATTTAGTGATGTAATAATTAGTAATATTGTATAGTTTGATGCGTTGTTAAACTTTGATGTAACATTTGTTTACCGTCTATTAGCTATGATCCATGATTAGTTTATGTCCATATTCAGATTATATATGTATATTGTCTAAAGTGAATTTTTGTTCATGAACTTATCATTTCAAAATCTACTACTCCGCTCTGTTAATCTAAACTTTAAATACTTATAAGTTATAACCATACATTATTCATCTGAATTTCAGTATTTATGTAATCAAATACTCCAAAAAATATTCTGCATCAGAATATGGAATTTAAAATGTATGCTCTCATTAAAACAAGGAAAAACAAAAAAATTATTACGATAAATATTGTTTGTTTTATTTTAGCTAGAAATTATAAAAGAAAAATATTTGTAAAACGTTAATTGATTTTGAAATAATGATTGATTCGTAATAAAATAAATCACGTGGTATATGTGCTAATATTTTTTATAGCAAAATAAGTCATCGAAAAAAAATATGTATAGATGTATATTATAGATATAAAAATTGAAATTATGTTTCAGATAAACCAAAAAGAAAATCTAAAAAACGAAAAACTGTCGAATTAGATACAATTGATAATGACTGTAGGGAAGTAAGATCGCCCGAAGAAATAAATTCAAACTTAGATTGCGAACACAATTTGAATGATTATAACGATTATAACGCACCCAATATTAACGCGCACGGTGTAACCGATAAGACTTTAGACCGCTTCGTTGATGAGGAAAAACTGTTTAACGAATGGATGCAGTCGTGTGTTCAGACCAATAAAATAGTGATGAACAGCCCGTTTTTGGAACTGTTAAATTTGTTTACTGACCGTGGACAATGTGATACTGAACTTTTCAACAATGAATCGACGAATGACATGTTTATGGAGCATACTGACTTAGTCCAAAGGTCGATTGGTCCATCGATAAGTGAAGAGCGCACGATCCGCGTAAACGATCAGCCAATGAGAAACGTCGATCGTTCGTTCCTATCGAGAGATAATCTACGACTAGGTGGTTCGCAGGTGGCCAGCACATCCGCAGCACGTGATATCAACTACTACACGGAAAATACAGAACTTGAAGACATATTTGACGGACATATTGACCAGTCTAGTGTTATGCGACCTATCGGTATGCGAACGTCCGAAATTTGTAGCAGTAGCCACAAGACGGAAACCGACAAAAACAACTGTTTGGGTGAACTCGATTTCAACGATCTGTACAAAAGTCAACGTGCTAACAGGCACTCCGATGATTTCATGGCGAGGAATACGGATTTCCGTGTAAGGCCGCTTACTGTAGACGACGACAATAGTGATCATTCAGTCGAACTTGTACACTGCGTAGGTGACGACAACTCTTCAGCGGATATCGCGACAAGAACCGTCGCACCAAGCGACGACGAAGATGGAGACGATGAAGTCATGGGAAATCTTGATTTCGAAGAATTATTCAAGAGCCAAAGAGCTGACAGGTTCATCGAAAAGTACAGCGAAGAAATCACCGCTGAAATACCAGAGGTCAATCATTCGGCGGTCGTGCGTAGTGATGATGGCAAAAAAGTCAAGATGGGCCATAAGGGAGAAATAGATTACAGTGTATTGTTCAAGAGCCAAAGATCCAACGGATACATCGAAGACTTCATGGTTAGGGAAACGGAATCCCGTGTTTGTCAGTCAAATGCAGGTGATCACGTTGTACGCCACTTAAATGATGACCATTCAATAGTGGATATCGAAACAAAAACCTTCGTATGTGACGATGACCAAGACGAAGACGACGAAATCATGGGGAATATTGATTTCGAAAAACTGTACAAGAGTAGTCAGAGATCCGACATCTGTACAAAAAAAGAAATCGCTGCCAAACAACAGAATGTCGATCGACCGATCGCTAACGGTGGCCGGAGAAGTCCCATCGTGTGTGGAGGCGCACATAAGGTCGGGATATCTAGTAATCAGTCGATCGGAAAGATAGACTACAGTGTATTGTTCAAGAGCCAAAGATCCAACGGGTACATCGAAGACTATATGATTAGGAACACGGGAGCTCAAGTCCCGAGTGCTGTCGATCGCGATGTAATTTACGTCGACGATCAGGATGAAGACGATGAAGTGATGGGGAACCTTGATTTTGAAAAACTTTTCAAGAGTCAGAGGGCCGCCATGGTTACGGACGGAAGTGATAGAATATCCGCCAAACGACCTTATGTCGAAAACGGTGGGCGGAAGAGTCCCATCGCGTGTGATGACGAGCAAAAGGCGAAAACAGTAGAACGTTCGGGCAAAGTCGACTACAGCGCACTGTTCAAGAGCCAACGGGCTGACGGGTACATCGAAGACTATGCTGAAAAGATTGTAGCAAAAAGAGCCTGTGAAAAGGTCGGCGTGGCGGACCGTTTGCCGGAATCGGATGTCCTGCAGGTCGTCAGCCTCAACGATGACGATGACGACGTTATTTCCATAAAAAGCTCTCCAGAATTTTTCAGTTGCAGACCGCCAAAGAAGGTCGTTCAGACGAAACTGACGGGTCACGTTCGGGCCGATCGTGATGTCGAAATCTTCGACTTGTCGTCGCCGCCACCGAGATCGTTGCGTACCGCGACTGCATCCTCCGTCTGTCGACCGATTTCAGAAGATAGATTTCCGACTGGTGGTGTCAGGTCGGGACCTGTCGGTGGCAATGGTCTGCTTCAGTTGCTCGACGACGACGAGGATGACATGGATTTTATGTCTATCGATTACAACAACGATGTCGATGCTGCTGCAGAAGTTTTCACGCAGAAACATCGAGACGGCGATAGCGATGCAGAAGTTTTCACGCAGAAACATCGGGATGGCGGTGAGACGAAGACGGCGGCCCGACTACCGTTACCGTCCGTCGTTCCGACAGCAAAACCAGCGGTTGAAAATGACGTGAAAAAGCGTGTCGGCCACTCTACACAATCGTACGAAAACAGCATGATGCCGTTCAACATAATGAAGGCTGCACGTCTTGTTGATTTACTTAAGCCGGGCTTGAGCATGAAGAGGAGTACAACTACGGCGGCATCGAAACGATTGGTCGACAACGGGTCAACGTCTACAGCGTTCAAGCGGCAGGTCGATACCGGATCGACGTCTACAGCGTTCAAGCGACAGGTCGATACCGGATCTACGACGCCTGTATTCAAACGAAAGGTCGACAACGGACCGACGACGCCTGTATTCAAACGACAGGCCGACATCGGACAGACGTCGACGGCTTTCAAGCGACAAGTCGACCACGGGTCGATGGCAGCGTTGGCGTTAAAAAGAAAATTCGATAACCACCGAAGCCCAGCCGACGACATGTCGCCCATACATGTCCCAAACGGACCGCGGCGGCGTCCTCAGTTCTCGCAGTCTACTCCCAAAGTTGGACGAGAAACCGCCACGGCTACGACCACAGTCACTACCGCCGCCGATACGGTCAATTCTCTGTTGACGTCTAGCAGTGATTCTGATGCTTTCATCGGCCGCGGCCGCAACGAAAAAACGACCAGCCCACGCCGCCGAGTCAAGAAAAAACGACGACCAAAACCGAAAAAGGTCAGTATTTGTGTTAAACATACTACTATCAGTAATAACATTATTATCCGACTCGCTTCACTGTCCGCACTCGCTAATTTGATATTAATAATAATATATTCGCAGTTTGCTAACACACATTTTTACAAAAAGTTATTTGAGAGGACACCACGCCCGCACGCGTTGTCTTTATCTTAAAAACGTATAACATGGCGTATTTGCATTTAGTTGAAATTAGTTTAGTTAGTTTAAATTGACTTATGATCAAAGTTTTTTTTACGATATCTTAGTTTTTAAGCGAGGAGTATTGAATATTTCCAAATATTAAAATGTAATAATCATTTTTTTTGTTCATCAGTAAGACAGTATAGTAGCAGGAACGTCGCTTTAATTCAAACTAAACTATAGTGATTTTTTCAATTTTTTTTCCGATTTATGTTGATAAAATATTTGTTCAAAAATTTGGAAATAAAATACAAGATTTTACACAGTTTGTTCTTTAAAACATTTTAATATACCTTAAATATAATATATTATCCTTAGAAAAAAATAAGAAATATATGAGAGATTTATAGAGATTTGTTCAACCACGAGTTATTATCCAAAAGTCGATGAAATGGTTTATATTTTTCAGACAGTCCTTAGGATTATGCTTAAATATTATTTTTAGTCCGTAAACGGATTTATCGATTTATAAAATTAATAGTTTATTATTTTAACTTGGCGGGTAACTTAAAAAAAATATTTATTAAATATAGATTATATATTCTATATATATAAATAGAAATTTCCTAATGCTTATCAACTGAACCAAATAGTTTAGGGTTGTATTAATACCTAGTAATAAGTTATTACTTTGTTATTACTAATATCAATATTTACATTAATGTGTGAAATTAATAATTATTAATTAATGATTACGCCTATGACGGTCACAACATTAACTGATAGGTTGTATAAAACAATGTATAAAAAATTTAGGAACTCAAGATGAAATTTTTACTGTACTTGTTATATTCAAAATTTTTTTAATAATAAATAATAATAAAAATATTTTTAACTAAAATCATTTTAATTAAAATAAATTATTATTGCTCTAATTCAATTTTTTCAGTTGAATCGTTGAATTTGGTTAATATTTGTATAATATCATATTATTGATTATTAATTTCGTGTTTATTTAATTTGATGTAGAAACTCTTGTTCATCGACGACGAAGCTGATGTCAGCAATTGCTACGGCGACGGAAACACCCTCAGCACGACTAGCTCTGAAAACGACGATGACGATGATGAACAAAATGAATTTGATTCCAGTTTTATCGATGATGACCACGAAAAGTCCGATCAGAAGAGCATGACCAAACAGTATTTACAATCGGTCAAGTATGTGTTACGCAGGTTCTAATATTTCATATTATTTTAATCCGTTATTGGTGTACGCGCAAATAAAAATAAAATTTAATGCAATTAGTTCTGGGGTTGTAGAAATGGGTTCTAGAATCTAGGCCACTTATACCACTTTGTACGGGCGTAGACCGTTTGGGCAAATCGACCCAAAATGTGGTCTGTTTTTCTCAATACTTTTCAAAATAATCGGAATAAATTAAAAAAATCGGTTTTGTTTTTTGTTGTAATTAAAACATGATTAATTATCTATACTTGAAATTTTTTTTTAGTATTTTGTTTTATGTATAAAGAACAATAATTTTTAGGGACGTAGTTTCGCCCTCCAAATTTGCGCTAGTGGTATTCGGGTTGAATCTTATACATTTTACAACTGCATTGAATAATTTACAGTCGAATTACATACGAAATTCACTTTGTGGGAAATAATAATTGTTGTATAATTAATTTAGAGATTTTTGTTTAGGAGTCAGGCTAATGTCCGAGGAGTTTTCAAGATACCTCAGCTGATGGGACATCATTACAACATCGACGTTTACTCTCAGATGGACGACCGGAATGTGGATAATAATTACGAAGAGGTAACCGTTTAGATTTAGAAGTTTGATTGTTTACGCATATGATTTTATACATATACATAACAAATATGAAATAATCGTAACAAAATTCTGATCAGTTAAAACTATTTGGTTTTATTTGTGTAAAAAGATTTATTTTTCAGTAACAAAAATTGTGTCTGATTTACTTCGCTGTAATTCAAAACATTAATATAATAATCTTTGAAATGTTCACTAATATTATTAATTTTAATATCATATTATTGTTATTATATTATTTATACATTGTAGACGAAATTCGATCACTTTTTGGGGTAAAACCATGTAGTGAATACTTTTCGGTTAACTTCGTGGCGCCTTTTCTCGTGATTTGTGACTATACTTATAGTACGCCACAGTCGTGTATATTTATAATAATAATATCGTTGAGTATAAATTATAGTTCCATAAAAATTGATGAATTTAATGGGCTACTAAATGTAAAATTATTTATCATTATAATATTATTAAAAAAACATTATTATCAAGAACGTTTTACATAGGTATTTCTTTTTACAATTTGCGCACATAAAATAGAAAAAAAAATCGATTAGCATAAATAATATTAATTAAATAAATTATAAATTATTATTTAAATGAAATGTATTGAATTTAGTTTATTGCAGAAAGAGCCTAATATATCATTAATAGTTTCATTTGTATTTATAAGTGTATGATGTCGTTAGTTTAAAATGTATATTTAAAAAGCTTGAAATGTCCCATTCAACAACTATATAAATGATTTAATTATACATTTTATCATTTGGCTATTAACCTCAATATTGAAAAATATCCAAGGGTTGGGTAGCCGAGTGGGCCAGACCGACACCGAGTGCAATAGCTCACTAAATCGATTAAAATACGTTAAACTATACCATATAGTAGTTTAGGCGACCCGGCATAAGTGAAAGAAACAATTAAACTTGGATGGGTTGATGATAATATTGATAATATAATAAAATAATTATTATTCAGCAATAATATAAATATATTGATATAATGGTTGGTTTTTACTTCTTAATCGCGTCATAATCAATGTTCGTTATTGTCAATCGACAGGATTCGTTTTGCGTGGAAGACGCATCAGATTTAAATAACACGTCGTCGACGACCAACACGAGCACGCATCGGACGTCGGACGAACGGCCGTCCAAGCCGCCGCCGTCACGGAAACGAAAACGCATACTAATGTCGCCGCAGAGTACGGACAGCAGCGACAGTTCCGAAGAGCTGCTGCAGTTCCGCCGGAAGCGCGGCAAGGCGAAGACTTCGTTGGACTTTAGTTGACCGCGGTCGGGCTATGGATTTTGGTCCGGTTCGATTCGCCAATCTTTTTATATCTGTTAAATTTTTTTCGCGTATGTTTATTTTCATCAGTAGCGTTTTTTTATTGTACCATCCGCTGTATCCCCTTACAGATACGATACACTTGTCCGCGATATCGTAATATTGTACACTTACGAGTCGTGGGCGCGACTGACCGCGTATCGCTATAGGTTAATTATTTTTTCTCATTTTTGTTTTAGTAATTTAACTGCACATTCCTATTTCCTATATTATACTTATACACCACCATTATACCTATAAAAAATGTTTATTTGTTTTTTTTTTATATACATATTTAATTATTAAATATTTATTTGTGATAATCAACAGAATATTGAAAAACGGATAATACGTGTGACGTTTTGATCAGTTTTAATGTGATAATAAAAATTAACTTTAAAAGTAACGACCAGTTTTTTAGATTTATAGCTAAGCGAGTACCTTATTATGTATATTGGCGTTTACTGTATAACGAAGATACGAGTTTTATGTTTGGGATACGTTTTGAAGCAGACTGATTTGCTATTTGCTTCAATCGACATTCGTTAGACAATAATAAATGTCTTAAAATGTTGTATTCAAGACTTGCAACTCTAGTGACAATTGACCAACAAATAAACAATTTTATAAATCAAAAGAAAAAATATTATCAATTTATAGTTTCAAGAATTGTCAAAATATTAGAGCTTATTAAAATGACATAGAGTGGATACCATTCTTCAAAATTCAAAAGTTTTAAACTATGTTGGAGACTTGGCAAACATAATATTTTTTTAAATACAATTTGATGTGTTTTTATTTATTATGTAAAGCCAAAAATTTTACCAATTCAACCTCTCAGAAAAAAGTTTCACTTCATCACCTATACGTGTACTCAAAACACATTTTTTTTTCAAATAATAATCATTATTTTTTCTGAAAATTATTAAGTAGATAATACAATTTTGTTGTATCTAAATTGAAATTTGAATAAGTAGTTTTTGAGTTATTAAATGTTGTGTTCTAACGATAGGTCCATATACTACATATACTAATATACTAGAAGATATGGGTACTATAATAATTTGGAAATTAAATTAATTATTAATTTATATTAATCTATTAACATTTTATAATTTATAAAAATTTAAAAGTAAATAATAATAATTAACAAAACAAATAAATAATGAAATAATAAACACTAGATAAAATATTACATCTATTTTATAATTTTGTAAAACTATTTTTAAGAACTATATTATGTTTAGTATACGTATTATACATTTGTATAATTCAGAATTTACTCATTCAAATTTTAATTTAGATACATTAATATTTTCTAGAATAAATTATCTGTTTCATAATTTATAATAAAATGGAATGGTTTTAATTTGAAAAAAAAAGATTTTTAAGACACTCTTTCAATAATAAAAGAATAAAAAATATTATTATATAGGTAGTTGTGGATAAAGTATTTGAAAACAGCTCGTATTTTAAGAAATTAAATAAATGCATAGTTAGAGACGAAAAATATAGGTGAGCATGTTTAGTGAATAGTTAACTATAGGTACTATAAAGACGTAAAACAACTGTAAGTAGTTGATAGAATGGAGTTACTCTATAGAAAGTTACATAATTGAGTTTATATAGGTATCTATTGGTTATTAATTATTATAAATTTAGCTCAGATATTACGTTATATTATAGATTGAGCGAATCTAATTAGCTATTGTTGTACTAGTAACTATAGTGTAAAACTATAAAATCAATTTTATGTCTCCCCCTTCCGCCATATAAATTGGCAAATTACGCCAATGGTAGATACTATATACTACTATGAGCTGCTTTGAGATCCGATGTTCGTTAATCGTTATACACAGAAATCAAGTACATACCTATTTGAATTCCAGATATTTCCGTTTCCGATCGATTAATCGACTAATAAATAATGTTCGAAAACAAGTCTATAATATTTGTGAAGAAACATAAAGTATAATAATTAATAATAATAATGACAAAGACGATAATAATCATAATAATAATAATAATAATAATCATAATAAAAATTATAATAATAATAATGATCATAATAGGTAATAATAATAATAATAATAATAATAGTAATAATAATTACAATAATAATAATTAATAATAATATATAATAACACGTTTTTCTCATGATGATAAACGCCAGATATATTATATAGGAGACGAAACACAATATACAGTTGAATATAATGAATATAATAATGAAATATAATAAAAGATTTATAAATTTATCGGTTATAATATTTAGGTAGTGTTTTTTTAAATAAAAATTGTTCGACGTCAGAACGCGGTGCGCGTATTGAAACGGAGTTTAAGTCGTCTACAGCTAGGGTTTCAATAATTATAAGTAAATAACATTCGCCCATCCATTTCGAATTGGCAAAAGGTGCTGTCATGAGATTTTGGGAAAACGCGGTCGTGAAGAAAACGAAATGAAAAAATCCCGAAAGAAATCGCCACTAAGTTAGCAACGACGAGTTCGTCATCGTTAAGTCCTATGTATCGATCATCTTGTTGCTCTTGGATCATTTCAGTTTTGTCAGATTTCAGTGTTTTTACACCCTGCATGGCCATTGATTTCACTTTATTTTTTTACTATTATTATTAAATTTATCATTATTTCTAAGTCCTCGAAAACCGCCTTAGTAACGTTTCTGCAGTCGACCCGATAGTCGTTGAAAAACTTTCCGTTCGTGACTTTAACGCGTGCAAAAAACGGCGCTTTCTCTGTATTCGGAGGAACTACCTAACGATTTCGGTATTTTAAAATGTTTCTTTTTGTATGTCTTTGAAATCGCATACGCGGCACGCTGCACGTTTCGTCGATTTTTACAAAATGCACCGTTTTCAGTACGATGTACAATAATATCGTACTGGGCTTAGGTATATATAATAATATTATATAACATTATCGTTAGATTAACAGTTTCTATATACCTATTATAATATTAATGTTATTTTAAATTTAAACTATATAATGTAATATTGTAATGTATATAATATTATACTTATATCGTTCCTAATAAGACTAATGAAGATTCTCGCAGTCATAGCACATAATATGATGACGTTTATACTTTATTTTTTTATTTTTTTTTTTTTTTGCTAACGTCAAACGACAAAGCGATTATCCCTACGTTATAAATATAATAATATTAAACATCTACTTTCACTATAATAAGAAGAAAAAAAAACATAACGTAAGTATATCGTTATAATGTTATAAATAATGTACATAATTTTTAACACACGTGCCAGTGAACGTAACTACACACTCGCGCACACCCACACCGCACGCGTATATCGGGAGGTGCAGTGTTTTTCACCGGGGTGCAATCGGCCGTCGAACTCACTGCATGCGACACTGCAGCGATAAAACTCGCGAGGGTGGTCGAACGGCGTGGAAGGCGTTTCAGACTTTTCGATGTTGTTTCGTCTACGTATATATATAAATGTGTGTGTGTGTGTACTTATCACAGTATACCGCGAGCTCAGTAAAGCTCAGTGTCGCAACCGGGTTGTCGGGTGGGAGGGGGGGAAGTGTCCTATATACGATCTCGAATTCCGAAGCAGCAGCAGCAGCATCAGCAGGTGGGTTAGACCGTCGTCGGACTGTTATACGTACAGTTTAATATTATTATTTACAAACGCGTCTGTGAGCGTATTTAATACCTAACGTTTTCGTACGCGAGTGGTATATCTGTTGTAGAATGATACAGTGTTGATGCGTAAACACGCCGCGGCGGTGATGGTCGTGCGCGAGTGTGTAGTTCATATTATATATAATATAGTATATAAGGTACCTATGTACAAATAATAATTTCGTGCATATATATATTTGGTTTTGCCAAGTGGCGTGTATAGGGGGTATTTAGGGGTTCAACCCCCCCCTGAAATGTATGGTTGGTACGGGCATTGATTTTGATTGTATGATTAATTGGAATTTAACCCCCCCTGAAATTAATTTTTATATACGCCACTGTATGTAGCACATTGTATATTGATAAGTTAGAAGATGACCGAATCGTGGAAAACGCGTAAATGCCACCATACATACATACGGCACATTGTATTATTATATACACAGGTACCCCCTGTACGTTGTGCGGCGACGACGTATGACCTAAGGTCACGCGTTGCGTGCGTATATATATATATATATAGGATATAATAGGATATAATGCGGGTGTATAGTTTAAAGGTACATTGTACACATAATAATATAATATGACGATGTGTCGTATACCGTCGCGAAAAGGTTTGTACAACAATAAATTTGGAAACGAAATCGGAAAGAAAACACGCGGCAAACCGGGAAAAATAAAAATTACAATGAAATAATTTACAAATAAATATAATATAATATATGCGATGGCCCGCGGCGACGGAGACGAGCAGCCCGCCGGAAACATTTTCGGCTGCGTTCATCACCGCGCTTTGACGCGTCCCGCAGCTGCACAGCTTCTCGGGCCGCTTTACAGGTAAACGCGACGCAAGTTGGACGGAAGCGTTATCACGTAACACTGCGGACACAGTTTTTTAGCACCCTGAAACGGACACACGAGAAGACATTATCAATATGGTAATATAATATATACATTTTTTTTTTTGCTACGGGTACGACGGCCGCGTAGCAGTCGTATTTTTGGGTTTATTATAATATCGTATATGTGGCGATCGCCGAACGCGGTTTAAACCATAATTGCGTACTCACCAGTATTTGTAGCCAGCACACTTCGCAGTACACGTGCCAGCACGACGTCGACACGACGGGATCTTTGAAATTTCCCTGGAAAAACGAAACGTTGCTTTTAAGACATGTTGTGTATAATATACGGACGGCGGAATACTGCCCGTTCGGGTCGTGTCGCGGAGACACGAGCGCCGCCAGAACGTTTACCGAGGAGTCGCTGTACAGCGCAAACTTATAGTTTTTTATTCGAAATATAATACGCAAGGAATATTCTATCAAATCACACGAGTCGTTACACGACCACGAAAATAATAATTGATTATTTTCGATGCGTACAAACTAGGCATATATGTAGTGTATAGTGTAGTGTGTGAATGATTATATAAAATCCGATATTATAATACTAAATAGTGCGTGCCCTTATTTGCCGGTCATCCTAGCTACACGACAACTTGTGAACTTAATACGCGCGATAAAAGAATTTTTATCTTTTTTAAATATACGTACACAAGACATTACACCGACGACTGACAGACGTAGTTGTGTTAGTATTCGTTAATGATTACGTGTATAAAAAACATTATTTTTTTTTTTTTTTTTAAAGTGAGGTTGCAATTGCACTCCTCTTGCAGTGATTATGATCGGATTCACACAAAAAGCCATTATAGCTGTATTTAATTTGGTATATTATTTTTTTAAGGGTAATTCATAAAAATAAACTAAACAATTTGGATACGTTTTAAAACTATGGATCAACACAATACGAAGATTATAACTTAATACCTAATTTACTGTGTATTACAATATTCCAGCAAACAAATATTTATTTTAAATTAATTATGCAATTGACGATAGATAATTATTTAATTTATTTAGAACAGCTAAAAAAAAAAAAGGAAAGTTTTCACTATAATTTACAATAATTCTATCTCAGTAAACAAATTAAATACAATTATATTATATTAAAACATTTAATTTATTTATTTGTATTTCTGAATGTACCTATAATGTATATCCCATGAAAGAATTGACCGACTAGTAAAATACTAAAATATATCATCTATAAGCAAGGTTATATTAATGTATTATGGAATGTAGGTAGGTACACTCAGGTAAAATACATGTTTAAAATTTAAATACTTTACTAACTCTATGTCGTTTCTCATTTTATGAATTTTTATGAATGGGTTTTGTAAAATTAATTTTGTATGTACAACACTGCGTACTGCACCGAATCGCGCAAGCTCTCATACCAACGCTTTACTGTGTGGCTTCATTTTTAATTTGGCGGGTGGTTGGAAGGCAGCAGCGGCGGCTTTGCATTTGATAGGTATTAATGACTTTGCGAAGTATTATTGTACACAATACACACGGCAGTCGTCGCATTCCCAGGCTACACATGAATTGCGTCTCGAAATAAAAAATTTGATAAGTGGGTACACGAATTGCTTCCAGCTTTATCTAAACGACTACACGAATTGCGTGTACGGTTTTATCTAAACGGCTACATGAATTGCGTCAGTTTTTTAAAATGTCTAACGTCTAAGTGAAGTTGATTCAAAATTTATGGATGGAAATTTTAAAAGTTGCCTAAAATATTTACACAATCCATGGCTTGAAAAATAAATAAATATGTACCACTGGTATCTTTTTACTTTCTAGTGAAAATATAGGTACTTATATTAAAGCATTTACACATCTCAAAACTGAATTTCTAAAAAATAATATCAATTTTTCACCTAAAATAATATTTACCGATTTTGAAAAAGCAATTCACTCATCATTATTAATCATTTGGCCATCAGTTAAAATGAAAGGATGCAGGTTTCATTTAGGTGAAAGTTGGTGGAGGAAAATTCAAATGGTTGGTTTAAGTCAAGAATACAAACAAAAGGTTAGGAGGTTAGGTTTTCCTTTCAAGTTTTTACCAGTTTTTTAATTTTTATATTTATAACTTTTTTATTATTATATTGCATACTCCTATAATTTAAACCTACACGTTTTCAGTTTACTAATTTCTAATTGCAGAATAACGACAAAAATCAATATTTTTAACTGATAGTCATAATTTGCTATTGACAGTCCTAAGTCTGTATATTGTATGAAAGGGAAGGAAAATAATTTTTTTTAAGTTTGGACGCAATTCGTGAAGTCATTAAATATGGCTGAGACGCAAATCGTGTGCAGCGCATTCGCGAGATACAGACAAGCTTACATTCGGTGGCTATCATAATCATAATTCAATTTTTTATTAATTATTGGTTACCTACTACAATACGATCTTTTTATTAAAAATATGTGACTGGATACAGATATCGGACGTCATATTGTCATATTATTACACATAAACGCATAATATGGGTCGTTGCTGGGTCACGAAAGGATTTTGTCAAATCGGTGTGGCAACGGTACTCACTTTGCACAATAGACAAGTAAACTTGTCGCTGCCGGTCTTGGACGCCGACTCCAGTTCCCGGATCCGGGCTTTCAGCGCTTCGACCACTTGACCGTTGTTGTTGAACTGTGCACAGTACTTGTCCACGTCCATTTTAGCTTTTACAGTCCCCTCGTCTTGTGTGTTTTCCTTTTTGATCGACACGTCCAGCGGCCCGACGTTTTCGCACGAGTCCATCGCCTCCATTGCGCTCGGATCGTTCAGCCTGCACACCATAAAGATATTATATTAATTATTATACCATCATTATATTGTTTTATGATTATAACAAGTACGTTATTGTCGAGACGCGTCGTCACAAACGCGTGTTCGTATCACCGTAAATGTAATACGTAGTTTTAAAGGTAGTAGGTACCTCCTAATACAGGCAATATATTGTATAGTTAGTTAGGAATTGGTGAATTATGTACGGACGGCTGGCTGAGGATAATGTTCAAATAATAGGGTTATAATATTGTGTATAATTAAAAGATATACCGTAAAATAATAATAAAAAAACTACGGTGCATATAGATGACGCCACGCCGGGCAAAATATATTATAAGACGGCGGGTATCGATATTATTATGATGGCCGTGTGAGATGATGGTTTGTCTTGGGGTGGGTAGGCGGTAGGCAGAAGGTGTCGAGAATGAAAAACAAAACCATAATAAAAAAAATATAAAAACGAAAATCTAAACGGGTTTGTTGGAGGTTTCGGGAAATTTCGAGCGACGGCGCTTACTCGGCGGGTGAAAGTCGGCGACTCTCCGAAGAAGCGGTAGGAGGACGTGACGGGACGATTACGTCCCGTTCGGCGTACTGGTTAGGGCCGTACTTGTTGTATAAGCTGCCGCTGCTGCTGCCGCCGTTTTCGTTGTCGTTGTCGTCGACCACCAACACCGCGTCCTCGGCACCGCCGGCCGAGTCTTCGCCACCGGTCGCCGACTGCCTGGGCGGCGGTTGCTGGGCCGCATTTCCGGAGCTGGAACAGTTGATCGCCACGGCTGCGGCACCTACGCAAATAAATGAAACATATTTTTAGAAAAATAATTTTCTATCAACGTCCATTTTCTGCTATGGTATATACATATACTGTAGAAAGTCGTCAATATAATTGTGTAATGCATATACCTACGCATGCGATATATTATAGGAATTTATATATATTTTAGCGATTTAGCGATTACAATTAGTCAGACCAGCGAATTGATATGAATACACAACACAACATATTTATTATTTAACAGCGCCACAGAGGTATGAAGCAGTCTCGCTGGTGTCGTTCGTCGGTTGCACGCGAGTGAGCATCAACTGTATCACTGTATTTTAGTAAATTGTGTACGCCTATGTTTTTAAAAACAAATTGCTAGTCAAATTTAATTTTGGATTATAGTCAATACCTCAGAGTA
Source organism: Rhopalosiphum padi (assembly GCF_020882245.1). Classification (NCBI taxonomy): domain Eukaryota; kingdom Metazoa; phylum Arthropoda; class Insecta; order Hemiptera; family Aphididae; genus Rhopalosiphum; species Rhopalosiphum padi. The sequence goes on from NC_083599.1 coordinate 57,086,204, forward strand.
TTAGCTCATTACGGATGATACAAAAATGACCTTAAAAATTACAAAAATAATAAAAGAAAAATGTATAGTATTATACGTATTATTCATTTCATTAGGTGATAGGTACTAATATTTGTATAAAAATAAAGTGTCTTTCATAATTAAGAAATTAGGATAATCGGATGATTGGTTTGGTGGATTGGTAAACGGCATTCATGACTAATTAAATAAGGGTTTTCTTGTACTTTTATAAACACGTATATTGAATTTATGTGGCTCTCAAAAATTTCCCCTGATATGGCTCACAAAAAATATTTATTAGTGACCCCTGTTCTAAAATCTAAAGGCTTGACAAAAGAAAATATGCTGGAGCAATTAATATGACTGCAGTTTTAATAACGGTTTTGGGTTGGACTGCTGGAGATAGATCGCATAATAATCTGAACAGGGAATTCACAAAGCAACGCACACCCCTTTTTATAATAACGCAAATAATATTCATATTATGGTTTTTGGAATGTGGAGATATAGTTTTTAAAAATATAGATATTAATTTTATAATAACGGTATGAAAAATCTAATTATTTAAGAATACAAATTTTAAGTATAGTTGAAACGAAGACAATTTTTACAAATGCATTATTAAAGGATACAATTGGAGTGAGCGTGTGGCTAGAAAATCACCATGTATACTTATGTATTAAATACTTAATGACTTATACGTATAATAATATATTGCATACTTGTATACATATAAGTCGTTTGAAGGACTTCAATGTATGACGAGAGTAATAATAATATATCTGTTACACGCCACACCTCCTTTCAACAAGTAATACTTATATTTTAAAAATAATTGGTGATTAGGAATATTATTATTGTTATTTTCTCTTTTAATTATATGTTGTATGACAGTGAATCAAATTTAAATTATTATACTCGACGCATAATAAGGAAAAGATAACTAAATGGCAGTATGAAACGTTAAATTCAACTTGCATATTTATGTGGAAAAATATTTTATTAATTTATTTTGCATACTATAGTGACGATGTACTATTATGATAATTGATAATATAAAATATGTACATAGCATGTCGTAACACACGTTGGTTATTCTAATTTAATTATTTTCAGGTACGTGAATGAATAGGATATCATTAAATAATAGTAATATAGGTATAAAATATATATGATGCGTGGCAGCAATTATTTATTGTAAAAAATATGTTCAAATTGTTGATGGACGTATATAGTGTGCTAAATTAATGTACAATTTGATATCTTTCACTTCTGAGTGAAGTGAGATTAGGTAATTAAACTAAAATAGTGAACTGTAATTTTTTGTAAAAGTAAATGAAAACAGAAGACTGTCATGGTTCTGTATATTTTTTTTAACCTTGAGTTGCCTATGCTGAATGATTTTCTTTTGAAGAATAAAATTATGCTCGTCAGTCCGATAAACACCCTAATGTCAAAATTCTCATTAAAATAAATAAATAACCACCACGTCACATACAACGTTAACATACAATAAAGCTATTGTTGTTATAAATAATATATGTATATATATATATATAAACTTGTCAACTATATGGGCAGTCTCGTTGATTATGTTTGCAGTTTTTGTGAATAATTCATATATTTTGTATTGGAAAATTCGTGTGGCTATTAATAAAAAAAAATAAGTAAATATAATGTGTTCAATAGCGTATATATAATCACACGATCTACACGGTATTTATTTTATGTTTCGCTCCGTGGACCGCCCCTTATTTATATTGTTGTCGCCTATCCGTTGCTTTATTTTCTATGAATAAATTATCTAGAGGATTTTGTGTAAAACTGTGGCGGGTGGTTGGCGGGCTGTAGCTGCTAAGGTTTATGTTGTGGCAGTTAAGTGGTTTCTAAAAGCGATATCGTCACTGCCATCAACCGATATATATATCTATAGTTTTGAAAATATTTTAAGTTAGCCTATGATATGATCTAGGATTTAGAATTTAATACGTTTATAAAAAGGGGATAGTTCTGCGGGATCTGCAATACGTTTTATAAAAATGTTTGATTTATATTTTGTTTTAAAATTTAACGGCATTTATTAAGTTGACGTTGCATTACGCTAAGATAAAGTTACCTAAGTATTAAAATACATAAAAGGACCGAGAGTAAAGAAAAAAATTGGTATTTGATCATTTTGTGTGGATTATAGAACAGAAAATTTTCTATTAAATATTTTGCAGTCAATTTTTGTCTGAAATAGTCAACAAAATATTACATCAAATATTTCTTTGGTCTGATTTTGTAAGATTTATAAATGCAGAAAATTATCATACAAGTAAATACATTTTGTTTAAGAACTTTATGCAATTGAGCTCATATATATCAATGTACCGTATGGTTAATATAACATTTAAGTACTCGTATATGCGAATAAACAGCATACAAAATAAAGAATATAACCAATTGTAAGTATCAAAGATTAATAAATAAACGATTGATTTAACTGTTTGAGTTAGTATTATATATACATATATATGGATAATAACACGATGGAATTACAATGTATTTTATAGTGCTGGAAACATACACCGAAATCAAACGAAGCAGAATTTTTAATGTTATGTGTCAACGAGCGTACAATTATTAAACATGAAGTGTAAACGCGTTTCAAGGAAGAATTGCCGATCGATTATAAAATATTAATTCTTCCTTAAATGGTATACGTGCGTGTCAAAGTATATATAATTGTATAATTGTTACGATTTCCAAACACCATCCACGGGGTGGACCTATAACCTAGATACACAATTAAATACAACTCATAGGCAGAGAGAGAGAGAGAGAGAGTGAGCGAGTAAGTAAAATAAAAATCATAGAAAAGCTGATGGCGAATTAAACGCTGTCCATAGTAAGATCGGGTCTCACCTCTGTTGAATCCGCCACCGTGCATGAGCATCTGCTGTCTCATCCTGTTGTGCGGCTGTTGACCGTGCCAACCGCTACTAGCACCGCCGTATACGATATCGTACATCGTCGTCTCTGTGTCGCCTTCTACGTCCACGTTCTCGTCTTCGTCGTCGTTACCCGCGGTTGCCACTGATGGGTGACCCTGGAAAATAACGTCGGCGTGCGGAAAATATAAGTAAAAACGTCTAGGCAAACGGTGCTAGACGGTCGTCGTAATAGGATTTAATATACCAAAAATATTTTTTTAAATACGACTGAACGGGAAGGGGGTGGCGCTGTGTAGCCGAGGGTGGGCGTAGGGCATTTTTTAAATTAAAAAGCCATAAAGAATTCGATAACGATTTCGTACGCGTGCATTTAAATTTTAACTAAATTAAATTCCTTGTATTCGATCGTCTACGCTTTGCAACCGAGAGGCGGGCCGAATTCACTTTAAGGCACAGCGCAACCGTATGGGTGTGTGTATAAAGGGAAGTTATTTTATTGGTAAATCTTTAATTCACAAACTACATTTTGAACAACTACGTACATCATCTTTTATTTTATAAAATAAAATTGTAATTATTAACTATAAGACTACGTAATTGTTACTGGCGATGGTGTTGCATTCAATGTTTATAGGTTTTTGACGTTTAAATTGTAAATTTGCATAAACAATGTTTCGAAAATAGATAACTACACGTAATCGGAAATTATTTAATGCAATTTTTAATTCGTGACCAATGATCACTTTGCAAATCGATGAGCTTTCAGTCACAACTCATAAATAATACGTGATACGTCAAACGCTATACGCTATATTTTTATACGTACTTTGTTCCTCAGGCACATTTCCACGTGAGCGTTCATCTGCTCCTGGGTGGCCGCGGCCACAGGCTCATTGCAAACGGGACAGCAGCAGGTTGCCGGCGTCGGCGTCAGCAGCATCTCGTCGGGTTTCCGTTTCCGATTTTTGATCCTCAACCGGTTGTGTCGATTGGCCTTGACTTTTTGATATGTCTGTGTAAACGGAAACGATAATGATAATAATAATTAATATATTTTATATATTATTGTCAACGGTACGTTGATAGTAACTCTGCAAATATATAATATTATAAATGATCAAATAGACAGTAGGTAGTCTACGCGAGAAAATCACCGATAGCTACTTCGGACAAACATCAAATAAACGATAGGGAGGTTTTGAATTTTGAACTTGTAAACGAAAGGGACGTGGAGGATAAGTAAACAGAGAATCGATAAAATATTTTAAATGGAACGTTTAGCATACGCACATTTATTAACAGCGAACAAAGATGAATAATCGGCATTGCATTAAAATAATTTGGACCTAAATAATCCATAACATTTTTCCTAAAATGTTATTTTGTATAATTAACTAAACGTCTAAAACATAAACCCTAATTCAAATCTTCTTATAATGTGAAATATTGACAATGTATACAAAATCTTCACAAATATAGAATTTTGACATCAATTTATTTTTTAAATTAAGATTTGATTTAGTTTTAAATTCTTAAAATTTATTTTTGTAGATCATTGAAATTTATTTTATCCCGAAAAATCGGGTTTTAGAACAGGAAGGTATTTGTCGTGTCAATTACGACATATCGAAGACGTTTTTTACTGCAGTCATCGTACATAACACTTATGCCACCATGTCAGTCATTCGATTGATACATAAAAAAACCGGCTGTTAACCGGAGATTACCTACTACACATTGAAAACTCATACCGGCCTGTGACGGCAATTTAAGCGCGCTAAAGATGACTCGAAAGAAACTCGTCAACGCTAGGCAAAGCGCAGTCTTGTTATAACGATGTGCAGAAAATCCCTCGTGTAAACCTTTTTCGCGTTCACAGGAAACTGCATATGTCTCGAAAAACGGATATTTACAAACCGGAATCTCATTTCTTGGCTTATAGGTAGGTATATATAAACGACGCAGGGGTTGTGAAAACGATTGAAAATGTAATCGAAAGAAAAAATTTAAATCAATCTTCTAACGAAAATCGTTTACTCGATGACAAAAATATATACCATATGGCCATATTCATAATCGACGTACAGCTATGAAACTATCGAACCGATTGATTTGAGAATTTGCATTTGAAAAATTGGTTGATGGAAAATCGTCATTATTATTTCATTTGTATAATATTGTTGTCTTTGATTACGGAAAATAAAATAGTACCCATCATGATTCTATATAGTTCTATATCCGGTTATTATTATTATATTTGGTCAAAACAATCCAAATACAACCGTGTTAAAAACCCGCACGTAAGTATTACGTACACGGTGACGACGGTCATTAAAACTGGTCGAATCTACAAAAATTATTTTACTCGTCACGGGCAACGTCGTGGTGCCGTACGACGATCGGCTAGTGTCGCACAGTAAAACAGGCGTTGCTGAACGATTAAATACGATATAATATTATATTATACATGAGAACACCAACCTCCCATCGGCCGTGTAGCGTGGCGTCTCTGCTGCTGCCGCCCGCGACCGGCGACAACCGGCCGCCGTCCCTGGAGCACACCATGAGACCGTGCATGTTGTGGTGACCGCCGTCGCCCAGCTTGTCGGCCGCACCTCCTCCACGGTGCCGGCGCCCCGCCGCGGCCGCTTGCTTGTAAAGCCGTTCCAGTTCCCAGATGAAGTGCGACTCGAGCTCGTGGGCCGTGCGGAGCGCCGTCCCGCACACGGGGCAGCAGCCGGCCGCGGCCGCGGACATCTGCAGCTGTTGGCCGCCGGCCGAGGATTGCTGTTGCTGTTGCTGCTGCTTGATCGACGACCCGTTGTTGTTGTTGTTGCTGTGATTGTTGTTGTTGTTGACCACGGCGGCGGCCGTCGTCGCGGTGGACGTCGTCGATCCGGCACCGCCGTTGGCCGCCGGCGTCGGCGTCGAGGCCGTCGTCATGGGCGGCGACAGTTTTTTCCCTGCGGAACACCCAAAAATATCGTTAAAATCGAAAAACGGTGGTCTGGCCACGGCGGCCGGCATGAGCCGCAGCTGCGGTGGCCGCGGTTGCGGATGTCGCGGCTGCTGCGGCGGCTGACGTGCGCTAGTGAAATCGGTCATCGCGCGGCGGACACTGACGGCGACTAACTGACTCTGGACGCGCGCGCCGACGACGACAATACGCGGTAACGCGATCACGCACGCACGCACGCACGCGTGCACGCACACCCTCCGCCACCCAACCCTCGTCGCGCACAACCCTCATCCGACGGCGATCGCGTACCTACAGGGTGCTTGTCGGCGCGTATAAAGCGGCAGATCATCTGCATAGATGCCGACTGCAGTGCAGGGGCGGCGATTTAAACTTATATCGGTATCGAACCAACTCGGTAATATACTGTTCTAGACCGCCGCTAGAACGAAATCCGTGTGACCACGTCCCTCTGGCTAGTATATCGCGTGTTTCGCATTAAAGGGTCGCGTACGGTGCAAATATTCAATAGTTATGAAAACGATATCCGTTGCGACGTGGCGTGCCAATCGATCACGCGTCCTTCCGTATAAGCAGAAGTTCGCCGGTTCACAAAGTTCGTGTAAAACGTATTTACCAGGTCAATTATTATTATGTTCTGTAGGTATACGCACGATATTATCATGTCGACGACTACGACTTCATTCTATCGCGAGATGCATCACATGACGGGGGCGACACGGTGATCTTAACGCACCGTATACGCAGAGGCGCTCAACTACTCGCGCGCCGCAGTCGTGTAACCTGCAACCAGCTGTATATACGACGACGGTATTATAAATATATATACATGTGTGTGTTACGAGAGAGGACGGGTATTAAACGCTCTGGACGACACTGTAATAATATATGCTCGCGACAATGCTCCCGACGACCTAACCTACCCCACCGCTAACTCCTCGACCCCCGGCTACCGCTGTTGCCCGCGATCGACGGCGGTGCGGCAGTGGTCCCGTCGCAAAGTCACACAGCGTCATCCCCATTGTTGTCCGCCGTCAAACTCCGTCCTGAGTTTTTATCTTCCCCCCCGTCGTGTACGCACGCGATTATCGTCCTGTGTATATAATACATATTATATATGGTACATCATATCATTATACTAACGCACACACTCGTATATGCGTGGTTGTCGTGTATATATATATGTGTGTGTATATATATAGGCGGTAGGTCGTGGAATATGTATTTTTACAAACGCGCACACACACACACACACACACACGATTTTCATAAGAAATGAATGACGACAAAAGACGAAGCCGAAGTGTATATACGGTAGACGCACATGGTTTGTATAAAGGAGCACAATGCCCGCGGGCACATATTATTCAGCGCGAGAGGAAATTCCGCCGCCGACGAACCCTCGTCCCAGCCGGTGTGACGCCAACGGACCAGGTGTACCTTTATACAGCGTACGTATATATATATTGTAATTGTGTATATTTATATGTATATATATATAATTATATAGTGTCACAAATATGCGTTTAGTTATCGTCATATGTAATATAGTAGGCCGTTGTAGGCAGGTACTCGGTCGGCGGTGACCTTATTCGACGTCGTGATGGTACGTCTTACGCTCTGTCAGTGTGCGATACGTGTGGTTCGACTGCGTTCCACGATAGAAAAATTGCACTGGTTTTTATGACACATCGAATAATATTCATATCGGTGTTCGGGTTGCACAGACGTCACACGCGGGACCCCCCATACGATGAGTCTTCGCGCAGACGCATTCCGAAATGGGATTATCACTTTCGTCGTCGGCTGGAAAACTGCACTCGCACCGTACAATATAGGTATACCTATATAATACAATGTCAATATATCGTATTATATACCTTTTATTATTATTATATGACGTATCCACCTGCCCGTGGGTTAGGTGGATACAAAAAAATAGAATACAAAAATATAGAATATTCTGTAAAAGGAAGAAACGACGGACGTGAAACATTTAAAATTGTAGGGGAGGAGGCTATTGCGGAGCAGCTACATGATTGAGAATACATATCGTGTGATGTGAGATTGTGGAGGTGCACTCTGCTGCAGAAAATTCAATATTAATTGCCAGATACTCAGATTACACACGGGAATAGCAGAATTATTGATCTGTCGATTCCGGAATAATATACGTCGTATTTTATATAATTTAAAGGGTAAAGCCTAACGCTATGATCTCGGTACATATTATATTCGCTTTATAATATTTTTGTCTATGTCAGTTGTAAGACACAAATGATGTTGCATTATAATGAATGCCTTCCAGTGATAATTTAATTCTACCCAGTATATGATAGGTGATCGTGCCACTGACCAACGTATTCTCACGATGGCCAAGTTAATAAAATAAAATTAATAGTTATTCAAAATAGGCATCACATAGAAATATTTTTCCCTGTAGTAGTACAATAAAAGTTGTCAGGTTAGATCAGCTAATAAAGCTAGTATATAATACGATATCAACGCGTTATCATAGTCGTTGGACATACTATAGACACGCACAGATTAGATGTGTATATATGCTCTATAGGGTTGTATCTAGATAATTTGTCGATCACTGTTCGGTTAGTTGTTATTTAAATCGTCAAATCCTACAAATACACTCTGTATTCATATCATGCGAAACCGGTCGCTGGGTATACATTACTATGTATACGATACACTCGCCGCCGTCCGTAGATCTCACCCCGTCGCGGATTCGTCGAAACGCACGCGCGCGCGAACACGTTAGATAATATGATATATATACCCGCGGGCAAAGGTGTTTTGTGCGTTAACGAGGGGGTAGTCGCTGCAGTGACACTAATGTTCGAACGACCTTTTCCAACGGACCCAGCATACAATAGTCGACGCTACTCGGTTCGCTATAATATATCACAAAGACTTATTGGGTTTAAACACCAGTTGGGGAGTGTTTTATTTTTTTTTTCGAGTAGCTCATTTGTCGCCGCAATATCTATTATACTATACTACCTACTTACACAATTCTATAACATATAATTTATTAACATCTAAATAGGTAACATCCTATCAGGCCGAGTCCCCCAATATGTGAATATCAGTTACTTCCTTTTATCCAATCACTTTCTAGTTAAACGATTTATGTTTAGTTAAGCGCCTTATATAGCCTTGTCTGTACATTTATGTATCCTCCCTAAGACTAAAAAATAAAGACGGAGACTATTAAAAGGTTAATATCAGTAGAATACATATTAACTCCATAGGGGTATTTATAATGTTTGTATCCGAATAGAGCCCATTAAAAAATCAACAATCCACTCATGAGTAACATATACATACATATAAAATATATTGTGAATGGCATACTTGCACCACTCACCACTGTGAGTATTACATATATTACATAATATATTTGTATATTAACCGGCCGCTCGACAATTATTATAATCAACCAACAATACGTGTATGCTTGTCCAAATCGAGGTATTTTATTACAGGCATTTCATAATAATACGATTTAGCCCTATAACAAATTATAATTTATAAAATATAAATATTGGTAGTTCGGTAGTATATACATGGTAAAGCCAGGTTTAGTATAACGAAACTTGAACTCTGTTGAAACTTGGCTCTGATATTTTTTTTACCTAGGTATTATAATTAAATAAACAGAACACAAAATAGTGTAGGTAGTGAAAATATGGCTTAAGATTTTGCACAAATAATCATTTTTTTTTTGTGATGTATAATTATGGTTAGTGAACGTAAAAGCACATATATGGACCACGGCGGTCGCGTTTACGATATCTTATGAACCTTTTTCGGGTCACGTGCCAACATTTTGTTTTGAAAAAATTAAAAAAAAAATTCACGTGCCAGAAATAGATGTGTTGTACCTACCTCGTATGTTCAGTATTTTTGAGATATTTGGAATGAACTACTTTTTTCAAAGTACAAAATATTAAGTTTGGAAGCAGTAAGTTCTATACTATTATAATATTGTATATGTATATAATGCACTTTTATAATTATATAATGGTGTAACAATTATGTTACATGACACCTATATGTATATCATATTATATTAACTCTACATTAAAGACACGATTCGATTAACTGTTAACCGACACAATCAACTGTAAGGCTTATTGCCAATACACATATGTGTGAGTAAGGTGAGTTCATTGTAGACATTAATTATCAACATATTTCATACCGATCTCCGTACGATTACCATACAGCCATTTAATACTGATAAAATGAATTTACTTTCCTACTTTATAAGTAAGTATTTGTTTGCAATAGTATTTGGAAGGAAATAACACCTATACCTAATAACTGTATAGTTAAGTCATGTTATTTAAATACATTCAAGATACTTTAATCAATCTACCTATAGTTACGGTAATTATATTTATACAGGGTCCCACACCTTGCCTCTCCCAAAGTACCGTATATTTAACTGGTTATCTTTCGTTAAATTTTGGTCAGCGACTCAACGTAACCTAACAGATTCGTCCATATCTGTACATAGATTTTAAAGTATTGTTTCAGTAAGAGGTCTGGAAATTACTATGAATTTGATGATTGCGAATCAGACTTTTTTATTATGTTCTTCATATTATATTATTATTATTGCAAAGTTTTCTGTTATTTAATTTATATAGTGTCAGCATAATATGTTTATTTTATTTATTTCAGTATATTTCCGCTTCAGTAATCCTGGACTCGTCGACGAAGCAATAGAGTTGGATAAGCAACTATCACATATATACTTAATATGTGTAACCGTGGTCATCCGTATTGTGAATTATTATTTTCCCACCTCTAAAACTTGATTGTTATTTGTTGACTGGGGGCACAGTCTACATGATCTATATCCCCAAATTATGTAAATATTATGTTCTAAAAAATAAATAATAAATGAAAGAATAAAATTGTGAAAATAAATTGTAATAACTCACAACGTACGCAGTCGTTTGACCCAAAGGGTACCTACCCCTAGAACCCCAATTTTGGAACGAGGCAGCTGCTTCTAGTAATGCGCTGAGCGTCATCGTTATCCCCGATCGAACGAACGTGCATAAAGCCGTTGTATTTTAGTAGTGGTATTGCCAATGTGTGTGTAACATTGCGCGAGAAATCGACCAAATGCACCTTTTTTGCACATATAGTCGTATCTAGCGCACGGCCACAACGGACAGCTGCCCACAACAAATTAGTCGCACAGAGTCACAAGTTAGCCCTCACTCCAACAGCATTTTCACTATTATACTTAGATTATGACTTGGTTATCGTTTAATCGCAAATGTTGGTTGTTGGTGTCAATTGCAAGAGTTGCAAGAAGGCACCACGCAGTCACCACTAGTACACAGCGTTTGATAATGAATCGTCATCACCAATCGAAAATATAGAAAATCGTTTTAAAATAGTTTAGATAAATTTCGAAGTTGCAGCCTGTCATCAGTGTCGTACTGTGCAATACTGTTATTCTACAGCGAGCATAAATTTACTTAGTTATATTAAAAATTGTGTCACGATGACCCAGACTGGATTGTCTTTAGACGTTTGTCAAACTACACTGAACTGCAGTCTCGGTTTTTTTTTTTAAAAAAAAAGGATGAACATGTTGTTAGAAGCGAATGTTTAAATTGCTCTCGTATTAGTTTTCTCGATCTTTTAGAAAAACAAATTGCTAAAGTTCCAGAGAATTTTTTTTAAATAGATACCAAATAACAATAAAACCATTCGCCGATAGTAATGAAAACTACTCTATTAGGCTTAAACAGTGTTCGACGGATATATATATGTATAAATTATAAGACTGGTATAATAATTGTGACACCCGTTATGTAATATATTATAGGAATTTATAGAAACTATTAAATGATGATCGATCGCGAGTCTCCTGCAGCCTCTCGACTCGGGTTCGATGATCACGCCGGGCGCTTGTGGTACACCGAAATAGCTTTTGAATCGACGTGGCTGCGGTGATTTGGGACGCCCGCCACAGCTAAAGGGATTTTCTTACGGCGGCCGTGGATAGGGTCGGGGGCGGATGCATTTCAATTTATTCTGTTCCTATATACACGCACACGCACACCATCACCTATACGCAGGCAAGCGTAGAACGATGCGGCGCTGCGAGTTTCCTCCCTCGTATAACTATTACGAGCGAGGGATTTACACGTCGTCGTGGATGTCGGAACGGGGAAAAATGTGGTCTTATACTTTTATCCGGTCTACTCTCCGGGCTCGGCGGGCGGGCACCGATCGCGAAAAAAATAAAACAAATTCGCTCACGTATATATATTATTATATGCGCATATCGCCGCGGCCGTCACGTCTTCGGGGAACCGTATACATATACATATTATACACGTCATCGCCGTTTGCGTGCACACCGCGTATGTGTATAATATATATATATCGCGGGTAGGACACGTGTGGAACAGTTTCAAATGTTTTCCTATATTCTAAGCGTTAAGGGTAGGCGTCGAGGGGTGGTTGTCGGGTATGTATACTTGTGAAATATCGAATACACACGCACGCGCGCGCGTATATGTATATATATATAGACGAGCGTAAAACAAAGATATATAAGTACCTATATATATACATACAGTTACTGCGGGGAGTTCCGCGCGCGCACAGTGCAGGTGCGCTTCGACCGCGGCGAACGGAAGTGCAGAACAACGCGACTCGACCGGCCGCGAGTCACTTTCCCACCCACCCACCCACGCGGGGGACCGAATCGACACGAATTCGTTTTCGGCGGCGACCCGCGTGGGGACTCTCCTCCGCCGCCGCCGCAACCCCGGGCCCGTCCGGCACGCGGCGGAGGCGTCGGGTTCCACCCCTCCCGCGCCGCCTCGACCAATGTGCCGACGGCTTTTGTTTTACGTGGGCGTCGTCGTCGGGGGCGCCTGCTCCGACCCACCGCCGCCGCCGCCCCCCGACAAGCTGTAAGTCGTCGTAATTTCCCGGGCGACGGTGGCATAACACACACACACACACATATATGTACCCACACGTATCCGTGCAGAGGTACACAGTACGGTTATATCGTATTATTTATGTATATATACACATTTTGCACGCGGTAGTTAGGTTACGGGTTTTGACGTTACGAGTGTTGTTTATGTCATCATGATGTTTTCATTTTACTAATATATTACGCAACCACTGGATTTACTTTTTCGTAAAAACGTTTATAATAGCAGTTGCCATTTGTTTCTCTAGTTTTACAATGTCTGCGGTCGTGCAGATAATATTAAAAATGCTATTTGAAATTCAGAGCAGACTTAAGTGGAGCGGTGTGTGTACAATATCGGTTTTACAGAGTTGTGCGGTTTTTACGTTTTTTTTCATTCTTTTGCGCCTGATGTCATCACGTTACGGAGTAACTAACGTTGAAGGTGGTTTTTTTCTAGTTGAGAATATTACAGTTATAATTGCAGATACTATGTGGAGTCAAAAATAAATGTTCGTTACGCTTCAAAAAGGATTAACCGTATAGATAATTGAATACTTATTTATATGTATAGATATGGTCTAATTTTTAAAATAGTTTATTTAAGTTATTCTTAGACGTTTAAAATTTTAGACAATTTTTTTTATATAGATGCTCTTTTTTTGAAAAAACTTAACAATTTAAAGCATTTTTACTCATAATGTATGCTTACAGCAGTTATCCCTGAAATAAAAATAACAAAAATACATAGTTTTGATTTTTTTAATAAACGTTTAATGTTCAAATTCTGACGAAAAATGCCACGTCAAAGAAGTTTGCTAGTAAAAAATGTATAATATTTTTAATTTTATTATCAAAAGCTTAAAAAAGTAATACAAGATGTCTCAAAAGGATTTCTTATTAAAATTTAAAACAAGTCATACTTGATTTTTATGGATCGTCTGAAAATCATAAATAATTGATGAAATTGGAAATTTTCAAATGTAAAAATAAAGGTATTTTGTTGTTATTCAAAAAATATTTATCGTAGAAACTTGAAACGTGCATTCGACTATTTCACTAAACACACACACACAGAGAGAGAGAGAGAGAGAGAGAGAGTAACACGTACACGACTAGTACATGATGACAACAATAATATTAGTAATTTCGAGGACACGCATAATCTCAATATCTGCAGCGGAGGCGGTGTAATTTGCCGGAATCGCACGTAATATACACGGGGCCAAAGTTTGGCAGCGGGCGGGCGCGCGGTAGCTGCTTGCGCCCGGCTAATGCGGATTTGAACGGGACCGACGACTGCAGCCATACGACGAATGCGACGACCGCGTCACAGATGTTCCCGAAGGATGACGAGGAGGAACGCGTCGGGCGACGGACGGTGCGCGTTATATAATAATTATGATACGACATCATTAAACGGATGCCGTACGAAAAACCGTCGCGTAACGGCCGCAATTAGCGAAAGGGTTTGCGGCGCGTCGTACACACCACACACACGTACAAGCACGCGCACCCCACACACACAGTCGTCGTCCCCAGTCGGCGCACAGCGATACCGAGACATTTGCCGGCGTGCGAGTATTATTATTATTATTATTATTATTAAACGCATCGCATATATACGTGATGGTTGCTTTAATGGTTTTCGGGGCCGTCAGATTTAAAATCCACTGCGTCGTGCCCGGATGGAGAAGCTCGCGCCGCGTGCTGGAGACGCGCGAACGGCGAGTGGTGGGTGGGTGGGGGGAGGCGGGAAAAAGGTCTCGGGATTAAAATCCGCGAGGGCCGGCCGCAGATGTATACGCGGAATTACGCCGTCGCGTACGCGCATACTAATGTCATACAATAATAATATTATATTTTATTCGAAACGTTATATTGCGTGCTTGCCGTCGTCGCGCGCAATAATATAATATCGCATGTATAATAATATGCGCGGCGTGTTGGCCGCGATCCGTGCGGAGTGCATCGCGACGACCGGTCAGGTCTCGGTGTCGGGGGATAATAAAACCGCCGCCGCGACCGCATCGACGTACACACTCGTCCGACGATGGTCGAATTCGGTTGCTGACGTGACGGTATGTGTGTGTGTGTGTGTGCGTGTGTGGGGGGGAGGGTCGTCTCGGCCTACGTGACCCTCCGGCGACATGTATTTTCGTTTTCGGTCATAAATTATCTCATTCGCCCCCGCTCGTCTACGAGTGTAATTCGTCACTAAATATTATTGGCGTGACACCGTTGCCGTCATCGTATTTTTACTTGTTTTTTAAACACGACGTGATTGCGCGCACAACGAAAATGCGCTATAAAATGCCACTATTTTTTTTGTATAGGTATAATGATTTGCTAACATTTAGTATATTTCATAACTTTTATATAATACCTACGTATATTGAAGTATATTTGTTTATAAATAATATGTTTGTATCACATTATAAAAGCGGAAGACGAATTTCTTACACGTTGGAAGTAATTAATAATTGATAAACCTTATTCAAGCACCGAAAATACGAGACATAATTTTGCGCAATTATGTCGTGTTTTCTCAAGTATAAATTGGTAAAAATTCGCAATCGTATTGTACCGAAATTATTCCAGACACCGATTTTCGCGCATTAGTTTTCAGTACGTAAGTGTACTTGTGCGTAAACCACTTGGGGTGTTAATAAGATTCCAACCGGTTTCCCAAAATATATCAAAAAGTCGTATATGTTTTCAAACGAGTTGTATTATATTTACACACGCATATTATACATATTATGCATATCACATATTATTTTATAGTAATTAATATTATAAATAATGCTAATGTTGTATATTTCTAGATTACTATAAAGTAAAGACGCTGAGTTAGCATTGATACATTGGTCACAGACGACAATACAATATCATTTTGAACTGTTTATCAAACACATTTATAATATTCAAAGTATCGAATATGAACGTTATTAGTATTCACGTGAACAAAAAACAGGATATATGTCTGCAGATTTATTTTTTAAATTTCAAAATTTTAAAAATTGAACAGAATTTCATTTTAAGACGACCGTGTAAATGTATTCATCTCACTAAGTATATTAGTAAGTAGTTGTAGAATTGATATAAAAATGTAAATAGTAAATATTATAAAAGTACCTATATAAAATTATTTATATTAACGAAAAACTTACAAAAGTGTATGATACAAATGACACAATATCATCGTACAAGATACTTACTACTTACATTACAATTGCATTTAGGTATACTATACTTAAATACTTAAATTTAGTAATATCAATATTTATGTAAAATCTGCAATGTTTCTCGTTTTTGTGTAGTATATTAGACTTCAAACACAATAATATAATAATATATAGGTTGGTTATTAAAAAAAGTTTGGCGTATCGCATGCACAGTGCACGCATATAGAATTAGAATTAATATTGTAACTAGATTTACAGTTCGTCTCGGATCGACGAAACGTTATACATTGCACAATAATTATTACGACGAAGCGATTAAGTATGGTAGTGTACCATGAGGATATCGAGGTTGTAAAATGTATACTCAAGAGTCTAGAGTATAGAGTATACGCGAAAATGTTAAATCTTACTCCTGTACATTATATATTATAATATTATACGTACGACATACTTCTCGGTGCTCCTAAACAACACGTAAGTATATTAATATATATTGTGCATGCGTTCGCGGCTTTGTACTTTCCGGATGTTTTCTCCACCGCAGACATCCACGCAAAACTCGTATTCGATACCCCCTCCTCCCACCACCACGTAAACCCACCTCGTGGATACAACAACGACGACGACGACGACGACGACGGGAAGAGAAAAATAACCGCACCAGAAAATAAATATACGAGCGGTGTAATCGAATAAATACGCAGACACACGCGCACGCACGCATAATATATATTTCATTATAATATTATATTATTATGTAGGTACTTCCCGCCGCGTGAGTTATTAACACGTCGGGGCCGCGAAACCCAAACATCATTCGCGCGCGCGATCGCGTCGTATTATATGATACGTTTGCGCGCGTATATTAAAATAATATTACTATTATTTTATCTCGCCCGCCGTTTCCAGCCACGTACATAATAATAATAATAATAATATAATATCGCGATGACTGCTATGGTGTATATTATACGCTCCTCTGGCCCTACTTCTCGCGATCGCTCCGTAAAATAAACACAGGGCAGGTATAATAATATTATCTACATATAATATCATGCAGTTGTATTAAATTGCTGATTATGTCTGTGTCGGGGATGGTAGAGGGTGGGGGAGTTGATAGATCGATCGGCTTTGATTTTCAAGCTCAAAGTTAACATCAAACATGCAACGGGAAGCTGCGTACAAGTGTAATGACGACACGACAATACGGAGTAGGTAACATCAAGTTTAAAATACTTCTATAGGCGTTAGATATTATTATTCATTATATATTTTACGTTATATGAGGTATGTTTATCGCATGTTTTATTAATTATTACTTATTACATTATATTTAATTAAATATAATAATTGTGCACTTATAATCATTTTAAAATAACATTGAATATATTATTTTGGTGCTATATGTATATAGTATATAGCACAGTACAGTAGATTCTTATTATGTCAAAATTTTCGTTAGCTTGAATATACAAAAAATATTTTTATTACGGTAAGAATAAAAGTATAGCGATGGTGATTTCAAGCGTTTGTAGTCAATAACTATTTGTAGTCATATGATACGATATAAGAAGTGAAATGGAAAATAAGCGAAATTTAAAGTTTTTACAATTAATTTTTACATTCTTACAAAAATAAAAGTAATATTAAACAAACTTTAATGACAGATTTTTCAAAAAAATTAATTTATTCATTATTATAGTTTATTGATATGCACCTATGTAGTTTTAGTAATTTAAGCATTTAAATTGTTTTTTTAAATCGTTTAAATCCAAATTTATATGTAATAAACTAATAACTAATAAGCTTTGTGATTCTGCAGCAGCTATATACATGTATACAGCACCGCAAAAGAGGTCTCTACACGCTAACACTCGTATTCATATTCTCTACAAAAACAACACACGACGCTGACGTTTGCGGATAGTTAAGTCACGATTATATTATTTCTTGCATAAATATCATAAATCAATATAAAACTAATACTGTGTAAAAACATATAAAATTGTATAAAACTTTTTAAGGTCTTATGAAAAGAGCTTAAATTTTGAACGCAATTGTTTTTAGGTCATTAAAATCCTCACCCTAATATTCACTCTTTTAAAGGCATCACAGAGATGTAACTATATACATAAACATTAAATAACATATTATAGAATATAGATTATAGATAATAACACATTTTAATATTTAACATGACAATTATAATATTTTTTATGTTCTATGTTCTAACCGTCGTGTTGCGAGAGTATTTACTATTTAGTCACTAAATACACTACATTTTAGTGTATAATTATATGGCTATAATGTTATTATATTCTATACTTGTAGAAAAACGTCATCTCAACGTCTATTATTAATAATATATAATATTATAATATGCGAACAAGGATAAACGATATGTGTTGTGATAGAAACATTAGGAACATAGTAATTTGCAAGTATCGCTTACGTCAGTGTATAATTACTGTCGTGTATACGAAGGGGTGCGACGGGCGTAATGACGTTGTGAAATCAAGTCGTATATACGTTCGGTGTGTTATGTTATACACACGCGTTGTCCCGTAGTATTAGTCCACCCTAAAATCCGTACGGAACTACTCGACGGAATACTCCGACGACGACGACGCGTGACAGAAGCGGTCAAAAATAATTGGTTACAATACCGACTTTGCTGCGGCAACAGAAAGTCGAAGCTAATTCTTATAACAGAACTTTTCGCCGCTGAAGAGAGAAAAAATGACTTCGTAATTCAATACAAATTGCACGGAAGCGTTATCAGTAAGTACACGAGCCACGTGCAGCCCGTGCAGGACAGAAACTCGGATTTGTGCAGCGTGTGCACAATAACTTACCTATTATAGGTCTATCTCGACCAATGAATAATTGTCGAGAATACAGCCAATTTCATTTCGTCACCTATTAATATTATGTAACGTATATAATTATTATTATATTAAAACAAATGAAATAGATTTTCCTCGTTTCTATGATTCTAATAAACATCGTACCTACTCGACGCGTAGGTTCTGTATCTAATAATCAAATAGGTAGTTTTAATTTAAAAATATATACTCGTACAATAACGAGGAAATATAACTTGGAATTGATTTATTTGAAAAACTCCTAGTTAAATTATTATGATTAATATTTAAACAACAAATTTTAATTTATTATTAACTCTTTGCAGTCTACATAGTGAATGTGCCAAAACATATTTTCAATACAAATCATTGTTTTGATATTCATATTTTATTTATACATTCTTATTGTGGAGCGTTATAATATATATTTACTTTAATGTAAAATAAACCCCAAGTTCATCAAAACTTTATTAATTTTCGTTTAAACATTTAAAACGTTAAACGAATAAACGAATTAATTAAAATCCCGATATAAAAATTATTAAATATCAATGTACACACTATATACACAACCAGAATAATATTATATATTTTTTATGTCGTATACTCGTAGTGATCGAAGATTGAACACAAGTTTTTCGGATTGAAATACAATTTGACAGTTTAGTGATAGGTATTTCAACGATTCAACGTATATCATATTAAATTATCACATATGTACATATGCTAGACTCGACAATGTAGTAATCGATTAGAGTTGCAAGGGATTTAAAAATAACAAAATTTCGGATTATAAAATCGATTGTTGGATGATTTGATGATTAAAACACAGTTTTTCAATTTTGGAATTATTAATAACCGATTGGTACATCCGGTAAAAAATGTTTGCAGAAAGGGTAGATGTGATGACGAAGGTGGCAATGGATGGAACAAGAGGTAATATATATTATGTATATATTTATATTTAACTTCGGGGATGAAATAAAAAAACTAATAATAATCATAACATAGAAACTAAAGCCTCGGCGACGGGTATTGGTGAAAAATGATTGTATCGTTTCTCTTCGCTGTCCCACGTCGTCGTCGGATTATGCGTTTTCGTTTTTTCTTCCCCCTTCTATATTATGACATATACCACTGTGAGTGATTTTATTCAATTTTTACGGTAAACCCTGTGTGCGTGTTCGCATTTTTGTTTTGCAAGTACAGCCATACACGCTCACACATTCATATAAATCACATAATATAATAGCTCATCATTTGTTCCGACACCTTCCGGGACGGTGTAAACCTGCAAACTGTTATATTGCTGGAGTGGGGAAAAGTATTGTCGTCGTTTACCGCGACGTCCAGACGATTGCTGTTTCACTAACAAAAATATAAAGAATAAAAATCTAAAATATAGATTTCATCAAATTAAATTTTTCATTACATAATGGTTCGCAATTAATCCTACGATTATTCTGAAAACTACTAATTCTCAACTATATATATTATATATATTAATTTAAAATAAGGTAAGCTACTGTTTTCATCACCCATAAAATATTCAGTGCGACTAACATGGTTATATTTTATGCCGCATAATATTTAAATGTTATCGTACCGTAGGAATGGCTTGGTTATTATTTATTATAATATATATATTATATATATATAAAGTTCCCGAAAAAATAGTTTTATAGCCATGAAATCTGTTTTTAAATAATTTAATAACAGTACCCATATTATTTTTTAATATTAAATATATATATGTATATATATATCAGCAGTTATAATAAGACTAAATAAAAAAAAATAAGGTACCAATTGGCAGATTATAATGTATGGATGATAGAAAATTATCATCATTATTATGCTTATCCGCGTAAAAATATAATTACGACGAAAATACGAAATAATACCAGATAATAATTAATAATGTAAATATTTCTGGAAATTTATACCCCACGTTATTATTTATAAAGTTATTTTCGGATTCTATGGTATTTTTCCACAAACTCATTATACAATTGAAAAAATACACCATCGTGTCGTGTGGACATGGGACTAGTCACACTTACATAAAAAACGTATTTAGAAGCTATTGCATAATATTATAGATATAGGTATAGCTAATGTGTTGAATAAACCAGAGGTTGTGGTTAGTTCAAAAAGAATTTGAAACGTCTCACTAACGAATCATATAAGCGATTTAAATATCACCTATTTTCCCATTTATATTCAATATTGAATAATATCTTAGGGTCCCCATCAATCGCACGAGTAGTCGAATGCGCCGGACCGGCACTGCATAAATCGGCCTATTTAAGCATATTATACCTTTATGGAGTTGATTACAAACTCCCTCGATTATGTAATAATAGACCGCTACTGCTCGTGCTGCTAAGCAAACGGCGGCGCATATATTTTATCATAGTAGTCATAGTACCATCGTTAAATATTATAATATACTGAACCGCGCGTGCCGTCGCCCAGTTCAACGCGTGTCCTACACGGGCGGATAAATCATAGCTACACACCTACGTGATATTATACTATAACACAAAATGTGTCGACGAGCGGGTTGCCGTTGCCGGTTCCGAAAACGATTTTACGCCGTTTTCATGTATCCGCGGTCAAACCGCGCGTGATACGATCTGCATCTGAAACAGCGGCGCGGGTTATCGAACCATGCGGGTCGTCCATCGCGGTCCATGAGCGGGTCGTGTAGTCCAATCTCCGATCTATACACAGTTTTTTAATCGAGATTTACGGCGGGACGTGTAAACGTGATTTGTCGCACTCGCCACGAGATTCGGTAACGCCGCGTGTTGCGTACTATACACGGACGACAGCTGGAAGAGTGTCGTTTATATAGTAGGTACAATGCACTGGTCACAGCAGCCACACTATGTAGTATCACAACGATATGCACGTGTGTAAAAAAAGTAAGTTTGGGGCAGAACAATTTATTTACCGAAATCGAAACCATAACATACTACTGTTTGTTTTTACACAAGTGTTCAACTAATTGTAGCCTGTAGGTACCAATATAGTTAAATAATATTCGGTAAGTAGGTATATAGTAACATAAGAGATCATATATAGTAAAAAGGCGATAGAAATTGTTTGAAAAAAATAATGTGATGGTATTCCTGTGTAATTGTAATTCATGGAAATAATATTCTATTATAATAATATTAGTTTAATTTTGTAACCTAAATAATGTGATGACATTGACAACACGTCAATAAATTACACAATAAAGAAAACGTAGTGTACTTGTTCTTATATTATTCGATAATTTGAGTAAAAAATATTTTTATTTTACATATGTATTGCATTTTTTCTTTATTTTAAAAGATTTACAATCGTTGTCCTCCTCTTGCCCACTACAATTATTATGCCACTATGTGTGTGTGTGTGTGTTTGTATAGGTGCCTACGCGTGGCCACAAGTAATAAAAACGTACGAATCGGATACGTTTGAATCGCCACATTATAATACCGTCGTATACGCGTCTCTCACCGTGTACGTCTTATTATTATTATTATTATAATATTATATCAGATCGTTATCGCGGTAACGTATACGAAATTATAACGTCATATTTTATCTCGGGGCGCTGTTTTTTAGTAATATTTTAATATTATATTATATATGTATTTGTACGCTTTATGATATACAACGTGTTTCCGTAACATCGCAACATCAGCATCTCGCGCAGATAACCTGGCGCGTGTGTGTTATGCGTACATCATCGTTGCACAGTGTCACGGGCACCCCGCGCGGTCGTCTTTGTCATCGTCGTTGTTGTCGACGTCGTCGCACGATCGAATTAGTTTTCACCGGGATGAGCTCAATAAGGAGCTACGATTCACGTAATAAGGAGCTGTGACGGCAGCTATTCCTCGCGTGGATTGTCTTGAAATATTTTTCAATTCCTGCATGTATATGAAATCGGAGATGAATGATGGATAATGTATATAAAAAGTTAAAATCAATGTTTTTGTTTTTTGAGTGTATAGGCCAAAACAGATAATGTCGATCGGAATCAGGATTTTTCATAGTGCAATTAAAAAAAATTCGGTTCGGGAAAACTATTTGATCGGTCTTCAAATTTGTTTCTTTCAGGATATATTTAATGTTTATAGAATATAAATGTGTTTAATATTAATATGCCCATAATGCGCGCTTATTTAGAAGTTCTCTAACATGTTGTCCTCAAATTAGTAATTACCAAGCAAAATAACTTATTGCACTTAATAAAAATATAATATAGCATTAAAAAAAAAAATTACATAATTTTTATAGTTTTTTTAATCTAATAACTCTAATAAACCGCTTTTATTTTCAACAATATTCATTATGTCTTCGATATCAATTTTACACAATATATTTTTCTCTACATGGCATAATCAGTGGTTTATATGGTACATGCTTTTGAATATTATATGAATAGCCCGCTGGCTACTACTCAATACCTGCAACTGCAACATACGCCGCTGTCTATTGGTATAATACGTATCCCTATAAGGCTATAAATAATTCTATAAATAAATAAATTGTAATTGTACGACGAAGTTACTATATACTTATATTCGTGGTATTTCTCATCGTATATAATATGCATTATGTATACTAATACGTAAATGCCTAATCTATTGCAATTTGATTCAGTGGGTACTGGGTGTTTAGAATCGCGTGCGTGTAGTTGGGAATTTCATTATTTAATATTAATTGAATGTTACCGCCACTGTCATATTAATATTACATTCTAGCCATTCTAGAAACAGAGTTGAGAGTTGGTAAAATTACAACATATTACTATACGTATATAATATACATTTACTTGCAAAATAATATGTATTCTATACAAAAATTAAGTTTCGTACTTTAAGACTGGTAAACTATTTTCAGAATTTCAGATGACGGTAAGCTGGTGCATTATGAAATGTTTATAGATTGTCATACATTGATACTGATTTCTCATAATTGCTAGGAAAGCACGATTTCGCATCGTTTCTATGGTTATATATTAATGGTAAAGATGCCACTTACGTCTTTTGAAGTGATGCCTTTACGCAGAAGACAAAATTGCAATCGCCTACGAGCTTTATACATATACACATAATATACATATATATAGTAGGTATAGCTCCTTTGAGTTATTTACATTGTATCCAGGGGGATTTTCACTTGTCATTGATTAATCTACCATAGTATATACATAATGCTTGAAATAATATTTAATTTATATCCGTTTGTAATATTTTTAATTTAATGTTCGTGAGTATAATCCGTAATTACGCTTTAATCGTTTTATTATTTAAAAAACTATGAAATATATTTTAGCTTGAAGGCTTAGAGCGTAAATTGGAACAATAAATAAGTATATAAGCAAACGAGCAATAAGTAAAATATTATGCTTACAGCTTCCGTGTTTAGTGTACACGTATCCAAAGACGATTTCGGGCAGTACGATAATAAATTAATAATACTGTAACGATACTATTCGCGGTTTAACGCATATTTTACCCGTAACAGTTGAGCAGCATACCATCGACGAGCACCGCGTCGAATATTATTAACATTATGTATATAATATAACTTACATTGTTATTGTTATTTATGGTATAATATGACGTGTTGGTTTTTATTTTTTTTTTCGTATTTTATATTTGTGTTTTTTTATTACGTAATTATCCTTGCACATCGACCGACCGTTGACGTTTTTACAGCGTGTGACAGTATACAGCGGCAAAGGGTGTATAGTGCACGCGAGAACACGGGCGGCGACAAACGACAATGCTACTGATGCTAAAAAAAAAGGGCGTGCAACATCCCTTTTTCAAATAAATAGATGAAGTGTAAAATTATAATATACGCGTATATATATATACTCACACACACATAAGCGCTGCACACGGGGATGAAACGGTCATATTTTCCCCACTCTTCAGTGGGAAAAAAGGCACACACACTCACCGCGAGCCTATTTCTCCTGCCTCGCTCTTGTTTATTGTTCGGACGAGGAAATCGGCGATGGCGAGGGCGCGCTATATATATAACCGAAAAGATGTAGTGTTTTTTTTAATGTTTTTCGTTCACTTGCCAGGTTCGAGGGGCGAGGGATGCTCTTCTATATGTATGCGAAAGTATATAGGTGAATATTGCATATCACACAAAAACATGGACGGTTATTGTGAGTATACTTTTTACTAGGTGTGGAAGGAGGAAGAGAGGTGATAAAAGGTTGACATAGTTCCTCCCTATTATACACAAAGTTAATTTGAAAATCAATCAATTTTATATGTTTTAATAAAACAAACATTAATAGAAAATATGTATTGAATTTGTGTTATAATCAACAGCAATATAAAATATATGAAATTATAAAACCATAAATTAATACATTATTTTTAATTCGAAGTACCTTACGTTGAGATTTTTGATTATCAAATACTTTGAATACATTATTATAATTCAATATTAATAGATTAAATTTGATTGAATTGTTAAAATTGCTAAATATTAGTACGGGTTATTAATTTATCGTAATAATTATTATTTTTAGACAATTCATTTTTATTATTTTAAAAATGTTGTTCAAATTATTTTAAACGCATGTGATTGTGATACAAATAATAAACTCATTATTAATATGTAATATCAATCATAACATATGAGGCTGTCGTGACGTACTCGTGTATGTGTTTTGCTGCTACCAATAGCACACAACACTATATACTTATTTACTGTGGTAACTCCATACTGCAATAACATACATATTTAAAAAACATACTTCCACTTGTCCCTCCCTAAATACGCTACTGTATGCATAGCATATATTTTGTACTTATATTCATATGATTTATAATAGTTAATATAGCTGAATCAGATTAAATACATACGTAGACGCATGATTTGTCTATTATTGACTTATTATTATTGCGTTCAATAGGTAATATGATGACGCTATTATCAATATTAAAACCGATGTCATTATAAATCGTTTTAAATTTTCAGTTATTTACATTATATTGTACAAGTAGATGCGTACGAAATATAATATAAGTAGTGATGGTAATTATGTTGCAGAATCCAAGCAAAACCATCTAGGCGGGATATCTGTGGTGAAATCACTCATCCCTCGACTAGAAAAAATATCGATAACAAAAATCCCTAACTCCGTATGATCGGTTACAAATCACGAAACGAGGGTGGTGGGAGTCACGGTCAATTGCACGCGTATTATATTAATAACATAATATTATAAACACTGCGCGCGCGGGCAAAAAATAAGCGAAACGTATAGCAACAAGTCGCGGCGGCCAAACGGCGTGACAGACGCGGCCTCCCGTCACTACTGGATGAGCGGTCTTGTGTCAACATCTGTACACCAAAGTCTTCCAGTTGTCGATTGCAAGTCACGTATTCATCAGCGTCACACAACGCTACGTTTATGGGATCGATCGCGGAAAATTAATCACGATTTTTCTCCAAAATAATATATGAATCCATGTATATATAATATTATATTAAAAATTGTTACGGAGTTCGTCAGCGCTGTGGTTAAGTTTTGAACTTCATTAATTTACGTTGAGTCGTGTCAAGTGTATTGGCTTCATAATTTTTATCAAAATTAATAGTTTTGGATAGTTATATTTTATTACTTATTACTTCTATACGAGTATTAGAGATCCATAGTTGTCAGTGATATTATTATTGTTTCGTTCATCGTAGCCTATTAGTGTCACTGGGAAAAACATAATTTTTGTATTTGTATAGATATATACCGAATCGGTTTCGGGGTGGATTGGTATACGGAGTGTGTAACTCCGCTCCTCCGTCTTATTTTTCGGCTATCCACCCCTAGAACAGAATCGCGGTGCGCGGGCGGTAGGTATCAAGTCACTTGAGAGGCGGCCAGCCACTGTTAAGGAGATATATAGGGTCGTTATGGTGTTGTTATTATTAGAAAGTTTCGCGGTTAGTTATGACGGGGAATGGAGGGGATGTTCGCTTATGACGGGCGGGGGTGGACGGGGCCCGCCGCGAACAATGGGGGTAATTGCAGACAGCGCCGAAGGATTAAATTATTAAATTAAATATACGCTGCACAAAAGCGGTTTCCCGCCGCCCGCCGCCGCCGCCTCCGAGCATAACTTTTCTTCGTCTGTGCTCGATGCATATAATGTACATTATATAGGAACGGCTGCTGCAGCGGCTAACTGTCGAACGGCGGCACCGGCATTACACGAACGCACTTTAAACATCACTTCAAAAACCGTCTCCTCTAAAAGTGCACGGCTGCGGCGTCGTCGTCGCTTTACTATATGACTACAGCGCGCAGTAATAATAATTATTATGATTACGATTACGATTAATATTATTATTAAAATTATAACATAGTAGTTGGTATATATATATATATATATAAATTCATATTATGTAGTAAGCTGCATTTTCCGCGCGGACACGCGTATAATGAAACGGTTATTGCGGCGGGGCGCGGCAATCCCTTTGTCGTCCGCGCGGGGCCTCTCGAGTGCTCGTAGTCGTTGTCGCCGCGGCGACATCCGACGAGCTGTCATTATTATAATATCGTCGTAATTATTACGTGTAGAGGTATACCTACCTACTTATCACTTACGTCATATTATAATGTTTATCGTTTTTAAAACTACCGGTGAGTTTTTTCGACTCGTTATAATGTCCATAAAATAATAATTATAATATTATTTTGTTTTTGTTCTAAATACCTATAGGATTGCAGTAATATCTATTATATTGTTGTGGATTACAGTCGTATATAATATAGAATTTGTTCGATAATATTAAAGAGTAAACGGTTTGTAGATTTTGCTAAGCCACAGCAATAGTTATTAGCTCTGTAGTTAACAAATAACAATACATAGACCTGCTAAACTGTATAATATAATCTGTTTAACGTACAAGACCGTACAATATTAACGGGGGAGGATTTAACTCAAAAATGTTGGATAGGCCCAAGTCCAACCCTACCACGTTTTCAATTGGTAAACTATTTTTTTTTTTAAATAAATTTTATGTTAAATATGGACTTATAGTTTGTTATTAAACAGTAATTATATGGGCGTTCTTTCTTTTTAATGTTTATTTATTTAAAATTTTTTATTATTATATTTTTCGAATACACAGACCTAAATCAAATGTTTTTTATTAATTTTCTTTATCTTCAAGCATAACTACCTATAATATCATTCTACACTTCTACAGTCATTTTTAAATCATCTAAAATCGTTGTATAGCCCATTTAAAGTAAAAAAAAAAAATTATTATAAGTAAATATAACTAGGTAAAATGTATTATAATGTAAAATTTAGTTTCTTATTTTGATAGAAATTCGTTATTGATTTTAATTTGTACACATTACTCGTATAATTACAAAGTAAGATGAATATAATACTTTAATACATAAAAAGACTGCAGTTTAGGTTTACATAACTAAAAATAAAAATTTGAACAAAAATGTTGGATTTGCTGGGCCTACTTGGTTTATAACTGAATATAAAATTTATAAGAAGACTTTTCGGATTTTGATGTACTTCCTACCTATGCCCTATTTTAGAGCTATCATTTATAATAAATTATATGAATCATCTTAGTGTATTACTATTATTGTTGAACATTTTGTGTACGGTTTTGTATAATTATTACCGTTTAGTATAGACAGTATAGTGATTAGTAAATGTATATTTATTGTACATTTATATCGATTATATCACAATATATTATATAATATGGGTACTTACATATAATTACATACTTTAGTAATATATTTTAAACCATGCGTCGGATCAAACAGAAATTGTTTTATAGGTTTAAAGGGAAAAAGTGTATTATAGCTATAGTATTCACCTTGACTGGACTGACTTTTTTCTATCATAAATTTATAGTATACTTATAGATCAATTAAATCAATAAATAGGTAATCAGTCAAATTTAGGATGCGTATAATGCATATAATATATATATATATTATGTACGATAAAAACATATTTGTTTGGTAGTTTTTTCTCTTAAGAGGATGTCATACCTGCATGTATTTGCGTTCAGAAGATTTTATTTTATGCTGTTAGCTTTAATATCAGGGTCAATTTACTTATTATAAAATTTAAGGGTAAGAATATTATCTAGAAAATGACAAATGATTTTATTGATATTATATCATTTAAAAGTGAGTTATTAACATTTTAAAGTTGTAATATTTACTATAACTATAGCTATAACTCACTTTAAAATGATAATATCAATAAAAGCAAATGTAATTTTCTAGATAATATTCTTACCTTTAAATTTGATAATAGGTAAATTTACTCTAATATTAAAGCTAAAAATCACAAAATATATTCTGCCGAACGCAAATTTGCTATGATGTACGTTAGTAAGACATCGCATGCGGGTAAGGTGTTCTCTTAAATTCATCTATTTGACGAAATCCAACGGTGGCCGAAAGCTTCCGGGTCACACAACCACATTAAGTGTTTCGTAATAATTTCAATGACTTTATATATCAAAGGATCCGATTCCAAGATCATAACTTCGCAATTATAGTAATAGTATAGAGCGGCGATACGCTCGTACTGCAGGGCAACGCATGGTGGTATATGTACTGAAATCCTAC
This sequence comes from Rhopalosiphum padi, assembly GCF_020882245.1. NCBI lineage: Eukaryota > Metazoa > Arthropoda > Insecta > Hemiptera > Aphididae > Rhopalosiphum > Rhopalosiphum padi. The sequence continues at coordinate 57,115,796 of NC_083599.1, forward strand.
ACATATGCGTAATTCAATCCCACATTCGACGATATCCAATGATATGTTTACACCGCGGCTTCTTTATCGCGTCCTTTTGACGGGTACCGCGGCGAAATTATAATTTAGACTTGTTTATAAGTTTGTTTAGATAATATTACATATCCGACTGACCCTATTTATGTACGTATTAATATATAACGATCGTACGAGTATGTTTTGATTACTTATTGATATTTTAAAGTCGCCCTTTGTATGACCGATTCGAAATCGCCTTTAGTAATAGAGTTAATATATCATGATTATAACGGATATAGAATATTACGTACCATGTACTAATGCTAACGCCCTACAGGTGATTTACTTTGAACTGCGGTACACGATTTCAACGAAATTTCAACTCGTAGACGGAAATGCGGAATAATCAGAGTATAAATTTAAATTCATTTTCATAATATTATGTGCTACGTAAAATAGATATGTATTTCTACACATTTCAATCGTAGTTATGTACTATGTATATAGTGTTTGATTATAATAATATAAACGTTGTATATACTTGTATGTGTGACGTATCAAATATCAATGCACGTATATATTATGAAGTCTAACTATTAGGTACCTAATATACGCACAAATTCAATGATCATAAATATATATTTTATTTTAATTGATACGAATACTAGTCATAGTATTTATATATAATAAAATATTATAAATACGAGGAAAATACAATATAGTGCACATTGCAAGCAACTGCAGCAAGTAGGATAATGAGGCTTTTGATCTATATAGTTAAACATAATTCGTGTGTAAAATTCAAAGATTGAATTAATTTATAAAGATACCTATTGGCTATTTGAAAGTCCAAATAAAATTTAATCAACATAATAGTGCAATATTACATTATTACGATATTTCCAAATTGTGTAATGTTTTGACATACGGATAGAGAGTGCGTGTGTCTAACTTCCGCTCCTAGCAAGCTTTCTATATGCTTTATTAAAACGTGAACGTGTTTTAATAGATTAAATATTTTAATATAAACTCTGCTCCCATCCCAATGGAAGTTTCTGTGTATGCCAGTATGCCACTGATTGGAATAACTGAATACTGCGTAAAAAGTTTATGCGGAAAGTCACTTACATTACGTTACATGAATGCCGTCAGCCTCGACTTAATCGAAATGACATCAGACACGCTATACGCGCACCAGCAGTGTTCAACAGCGTGCAAAATGCCCGAGACCCGCGAGTGGAGTGTATAATAATAATATATTGCCATACACTGTACACACTGTATATTATACGCATGGGCAATGCGAATTAATTTCCATCAGCGACGTCTTTCGAGTCTGTTGTCATCATCGGCGTCGTCTTCGTCTCCGTTGTCGGCATCATTATCGTCGTTGAATCGCATCGTATCGGATGAAAACGAACATTTGACCCGCGCGTTTGTACTGCAGCGAACGGTAATGCGGGTGGCGCGGGTGGGCAACGGCGTGGGGCAGTGGGGTGCTGATGGTATCGTCTCGACCGAGTTGGCGGCGGTGGACAATGAATTCGGGTGGAACTTGTCACGTCGGGTTATGGTCCGCGAGCGTCGTCGCCATCGTCGCCTCCTCCGTTGGCATTTCATGCTTTTTGACTGCGACAAATGTACTTACGTAATTGGCTCTGATGGCTTTGTAAGAGTCCCACCGTCCTGTTTGTCAACTTCGCTTTGACGCTTCTTGTATTTTATATACGGACATTTTCTGACCTCCCCTCTCCCATACTTGCGGACCGGCGCGATTTTTGGTCGATAAATATACGATTTTAATCCACCCGCCAGTAGAGTGTAGCGCCGAAGTCAGACGTCTGTAGTCTTTCTATTCCGAATTAACGCGTAATAAATATGAGTTTGCGACATAATTAATTACATTACTTATACGTATATATTACGTTTAATAATCATTTAACGTTAAACGTGTATTATTAAAATTGTTAAACAGTTTATTGTCCATTTATATCATGTATATTGTATATTCATTACTTAATACTCGTATTTTGGTATCTATTTAAGAATCTTGAAGATTTGAAGCAATCTTTTTACTTTTTTTGTTCTGCAGATCCAGACGTCCAATACTCCGGGATAAAAATATCGCAACTAAAAAGTTACACCAGTCATCGACCGACACATATGTGTAATTTTCCACTAATCCAACGATCATATTCACTGACGCTCGTCAATTGTTTAAACGTAGTATGACAAAGTACTTTAATTAATAAAATTATACAACTATTGCTATCCATCGCTTCCAACCACACAAGCAGCCGATGAAATTGGCTCAGTTGGGCCACAACTGGCACTCAAGGTCTCTCATATAAAGTCATATACCTTTTTGGAAAATTGGAAAACATCGTAGAGGAGTACAAAATATAATACATATTATGTACAGGTCTATAAGTCGTCATAATATTCTGTTTTAGAGGATAAACGTACAAGAATTTGACCACAAAAACGATCGCCTGCAATAATCTAAAAATTATAAGCTCGATATATATATTTATATGATGCATTCAGTTCTTAACTTGGGGGAGGGACGGGATCTAAATATATTTTCAGATATTTTAACGAACTTTTACATTTTTTCAAATTAAGTCGCATTATTTACTAATTCACGGTTAATATATATATATTGTATATTGAATACATTTTATTATAAAAAATATGTCACTAAATAGTAAATGTGAGTAAGTATTGATATCTGATACAATTATATGATAATCATAGACATTATTATTAAAATTAACTCCATCAATTATGTGTCATTGTGGATACTGAAGGGAAGAAGGACTGCAGACAAAGTATGCTGCAGTCTAAAAATATAAGAAAAATATTATTAACTATAGAACTTATTAAATTAATATTAAGTCTGAAGAATTACATAAAATGTTTATTTATATACTGTTAAATTATTTTACTAATTCCGTTGACAGATTAAACATCTCTCACAGGCGCAGTGGCACCTTATTTTTTAGTTTTTACAATATGTTTTTCGTTATAATTGGAATTTAATAAAATAGATTTTTAGCAACTTTAAACAAAACATACAAAAAAAAATTGATCGTTTAAATATAACATAATATTATTATATATTGAGATTGCAATTTTGAAAACAAGTATAATGAATTATATTAAATGTTTGGTAGTTTGTGGAGTTGGTGGGACGAAGACCTACACCGTTATATTTTAATTAGGTAGGGGTACATATTTTGTAATTTTATATGTGTCATAGTCTCTCTACTATTTTCTTTACCAAATCTGCCCTATCAACCCTAAGCGTACTATAAATTATCTCCTTTCGCAGAATTTGACGTATGCCACGTCTCAATTCCTGCGCGCGGCGTTCGGCGTTCGGCGACCGAGAAACATTGCAATATCGGGCAATAATATCCGCTGACCGTTACTAATTTACCATTATCGCACTCAGAGCACAATAATACGTACAGACATAAACCAAAATCGAGCACGTGTGTCGCATATTTCGGTATATTATTCGATCGACGTGCGCGTGTATAGGTGCGCGTAAAATATAATATATTATAATGTAGGTGTATATATATATATATTATGCGTATTGTACGTGTAGTAGTGTACTAATCGTTACACGGGAAACAACACGTCGTGCAGTATATGTGTGTATAATACGTATAATATATATATACCTAAATGTGCGTGTGTGTGTGTTGTAGATATTATATATATACATCAATAACAAAAACCTTTTACTCGAAATTCGCGCTATAAATCTGCGCAAACGATCGGTGAAAACGTATATTACTATTACTATTATTATTATTGTTGTTATTATTATTATTATTATTATTATTATTATTATTATTATCATCGTAACTAGAAGCCGCGCGTGGTATGTCATTTGGAACGCACGAGGGTAGGCGCGCGCGGTCGAGGGAGCATGCACTCAGACACACACGAAAATATGTATATGTATATGTATATGTGTGTACACGGAAACCCATTGTTTATGAATTGAGTTACGACCGCGGTGTCCCACCAGCTTCTCGCACGTACCCGACCTTAATAATATAACTGCTAGGTCGGTCCCCCGAAAACCTTACTGGCGAACCGAGTCCTGAGACTTGCTAGCGAACTACCCACACGCACACAAATATTGAGGCAAGAAATCGTAAAACACACCGCCGTGTCTCGCACTCAAATTTAAATAATTTTAAGTCATTACAAAACAACATTTACACTCACTGTAATAATACGTTTTATCGTTATCACTTTTTAAGTTTTTAATTTTTTGTTTTTTAATGCCAGCATTAGTTTTCAGTTACGACGTACTTATGAGTGTTAAAAGTTTTGTGAACCGACTGGAGTGGCACTTTAGTGCCCTACTGCAAAATATCGGTCCGCTACTCCTCTCGTCCAAACTTTATACAGGTATAACTTATAACTGTCCAATTAACTACTCGTTATTCGATTTCTGTGTATACTGAAATTCCCGGAAAATATTCTGCTTTGGAATATGAAATTAAAACTGTATGTTGTCCATCGAAACTGTACAAATGATAACCGTTCATACTTTTGATACAATTTCCGTAGACTAGAGTGATAACTTTTAGATAACAAAAAAATATTATTACGCTATAATAGGCTATAACCGTATCCAGAACCATAGTAAAAATGTCAAAAAATATTAATAAAGATGTACCTACCTATTATCTGCGTTCACCACGTAGGTGATCGCATAAGGCTATAAGCACGACAGCTTGAAATTGAAAGAGTTGTAGAGTTATAACACTTATAACTCGAGAGTTATACATGTATATACTTAATTTGAATTAACACTTAAATGTTTAGACTTTAGGTGGATTTAAAATCTCCCCAGCATCACGCCTGTTGTTAGCCCTATGCCTGTTATATTATAGTGATGCAGTCGTGTCTAAATGTTTTTATATTAAATAATTGATATCATAGTACGAGCCTATACACACACACACACACATATACCTATATGTATGTATAATAGTCGTTGTGTGAGGAGGGTATACATCATCGTACAAAGCTCCTTCGACGACGCGCAATGACGACGGTGATAATAAAAATTGAAGAAAAAAAATTTATCCGTTTATAATATCGCGTTTCACCTTGGGCCGGGCAGACCGCGGGGACACGCCGCGTCGTTTTTACGAGTACCTACGCAATTTACAATAATATTCTCGACGCTCAGTGCTGCAGGTTGCATTGGTATTATATATAGTGTGTTATATCGTTATATGTATATACATATATATGTATAATATGTACTGTCCGTATATACCACCGCATAACTGCACGTCAGTCGTCGTCGACGGTCACGCAATAATAAATAATAATATAAAACGAAATAGATTGGTACCGCCACTGCCGCCGCTGCTAAATGATGATTTTTACTCCGATGTAAAATACATTTATTATATAATTATATAAAAATTATCCGCAGCCTGCGTCCGCGTTTCTCGCGCAAAGTTACTTTTACATTCGACGGTAAAAAACAAAAATTAAAATATTTTAAGAAAATTACAATAATATACAATGTATATATACGTATTTCTTATACATATTATATATTTATATTACGAGTATATTATTTTATAACATGTACGTAGAATGTAGATGAACGCATCAAGATTATTTTTATTAAAATTCGGGGAGTACATCAAAGTAAGTAAATAGCGAGGGATTTGCGCCGACAAGAAACGAATGTAAAAATGATACAAATACTTTCGGCGAGGGGCGAACAACTAGGACGATAATAATTATGAATAACAATTTGTTTTAGCTCTTGGTTAACGCATTACACACGCGCACACACGAGAGTTCGTCGGATTGAAGTTTCGAAGGGCTAGAATATAATATAATATATGATTATATGAACATATGAAAAAATAAATAACATATTATTATTGTTAGCCGACGCCGCAGCCGCTCGACGATAAAACAATAAATTATTGTTATTATTACGCCCGTGTATACGAAATTGATTACAATATTATATTATTATTATAATGTCGTCTCTCGTGTATACACACACACACACACTCACGCGCGCGTTTAAAATCAGTCGAGCGATTTATTCGTATTTTATTATTCGCATTACACGAGGGACGAACACAACATAATAATAATAATAATAATAATATATTATTATATATATAAGCGACGACCGCAGCTATAGGCCGCCGACACACCTTTATTGCCGTTTCGTGGTACTACCGAACGGGGCGAATTGCACGCAATGTATGTATAAAATAATATGTAATAAAAAATAATGATTATGATGATAATGATGATGATGTTACGAATGTGTGTGAGAAGAAGTCGCAATTAGTTTGACCCGCTGTTGGGCGAATGTGATGGCGGCCGTCCGCGGGATAGTTGTCATATAATGATAATAATAATATATCACTCGCACATACGTTTTCGGTGTATATATAGTGTTCGTTCGTTTTATTATTATTATTATTATTTTTATTAAATCACTTTGTGCCAGGAACAAACGTCGGGGCGAGGGGTGTGTAAACTGTAGATATGGGGACGACGCAATAACACAGCACAACATTTTGTCCCGTTAATCAATTATTATTATTATTATTATTATTATTATAGCTGCCGACGTCGGTATGCAAACAGCTACGACGACGACGACGATTGTTATTTTAATTTATACTCATTACAATAAAAAAATCATCGGCTGTAGCGGAAAACTTAAAAACAGCGCCAATATAATGTATATATATATATATATGGTAATAGTAAATAGTAAACCTATAGTTTTACACATAAAAACCACGGATTGAAATTATATTTTACATTGAACAGATTACAAGAACTATTAACGGTTTTAATTATTGTATGACTGACCATTCGTCAATTATTTAAATTCTACCGATCGTTAAAAATACATTCGATAAGTCAAAACGCAAAACGAAAACTTGTAAAATAGTCAAAAATGCTATCAAGAGATTTGATTATTAAATTATGATATAAATTGTGTGTTTGGAAAGCAATGATTTGGACATTAAAGCAATCAGGAAAACATTTTAATTTCCGTGTACCTATATATTCGCGTATCTCATAAATTATAATAATATATTGGTACGCATTGTGTAGTGTAAAAAAGAAAAACACGGAATTATTTATCATTGACAATGTGACCGGTTTTGAATGTACAAATGTACCGATTTATTGTGAGAAAATTTATATATTAATAGGAAGTAGAGGAATTATGATAAATTATAGAAAAAAATATCTACTGCACTATGGTATAGCTAAACTTAGTGGCAAAATAATTCCACGAGTATATTTTAGATGAAGACATTTGATGCAAGCTTATTGATTATATGAGCTTTTATATGTAGAAAAACGAAATACTATTGAATATAATTTTTATATTTAAAAAATCAATTAAGTAAAAGTAATTGCCGAGCAACAATCCACGCATAAAATATTGAGGAGTGTCGAGTATGTATAAGTATTGCCATTAGGGGAATCGCTTATTTAGATATAGATAATACACAAGTATAATATTTTTATATTGGTATTTTGTTTATAAATAGGGACCATTGCAATATCTATAAATAATCACATAATCACATTCAAACGTGCGAACAAAAATATAGATTTTCCGCTGTAGGTAAGTATACTCGGAAAATTGGGAACGTGTTGATGGACGAATTTCAATACGTTCAAACGGTTTGATAAGCAAATCAACTGGCTCTCCGCTTCATGGCGTTTGTTTGAATATGTGCATAACGTATATAAAATATACTATATACACTATACAATATACATATATGATATATTATGTACCTACGTCATATAAAAATGAACAAATTGTCGAACGGGCAGGTAATTTTTTGTATCATTTGTAGATTTATTTAACGAAAATGCCTGATATCTGACCTTTAATACATTTTCTATTTTAAAAAATATAATAAAATGTAACAGTAAATGTAGATTAATTATTATATATACGAATACATTTATAATATTATAATAACATTGACATGTTCTAGTTTTGAAGAAGTTTATATACGAGTATTATGATATTATATATAGTAAATCGCAATAATGGCACTAAGGTGAAAAGGTAACAGAATTGGCAGGCAATTTTTCTCAAATTAACTACTGTATTTGGGTATTTGAAAAATCTATTGTTCTGTTGTAAATATTGTCTATAGGTATTTAACAATATGCAACACGTGTTTGCGTTCTGCGTTCATACCGAGAAATAAATTGATTAAATTTTAAATTTTAAATAAGTCTGTATAGTGTCTGTCGATAAAAATTACCGCTCACAGGTAATTTACTGTTATATATTATTATCACACAGCCATGCAGTTGACAATTATTATTATGATCCATAAATGTTATTATATTATTATTGTGTTTATTGTCGTGATTGTAATAACAATAGACAAGATACGGTCCTGCTGTGATATATTCGTCATCAACGCGTCTCATATGCATAATAAATTACGAACGTAATAATATGTTCAGTATAAATATATAAATTCGAATTCGAAGAATTTCGAGTTCTGCGAATACTTAAAAAAAAATAAGCATTTTAATAAAACCGAAAGCGCGTGTAGCACGTATGTTGTTGGGAGTGCAGTCGGCTGGTGACTGCTATGGTATCTGCTAATTTTGGGTTTACGAGTGTATCCTGGTCGGGTTTAAGACTCGCGTGTAAAATCTTTCAATCCGTAGAAATATACAATTTTGAGTGAGAATTAGAATAGTACGATGGGATGTCGTGATCTCCTTCTAGGACGTTTGCTACTTTCAAATTATAATTACATGCTGCATCATAATCCACAAACTCCCACATTATACGTGCGAGTGATTTTATAATTAACAATTTTATAGTTATTTATAGATTAGTACAGATATTTACTTTAATATAAATATATATTAAAATAGTTATACGCGTCGCTTCGTTTTTTCGGGGTGTGTATATAGGCATCATTACTGACAGGGACGTATTTGAGATACTGGCGCCCTCGATACGCACGATATCCTGCCTTTAGTATAGTTTAACTGATAATATATACTATAGAACATAATATTGTCATATCGATGGAACAGCTAGTGAAATTATTATTACAGCGATGCATTTTGATTTCGTAATAGTTTATTTTATTTTAAGAAATGCTTATAATTAAATTTAAATAACATAACAAGCAAATGAGACTGCTTGTAGGGACTTTGATAAGTGATAGATAAATCTATATTCTATTCTTATTCCGATGTGCTATCTAGTTACAAAAAGAGATGATACAATTGTTTATTAAAAATATGTTTTGATGCATTACCTATATTATACGTAGTGTAATTCATTAATGCACTTAAGAAGCCATAATAAAAATGGAAATAGTCAACTGAAAGTCTTAAAACGTTTCATATAATTAATATAATAATATAATTTATAAATTCACCATGTGTGCTATATTAGCAATATGCAATCATTAGTCGATAGGAGGAGAGCACATTAAATCGAACAGATGAAAAACTCGACTGGGTTTCGAGATGCTATCACGTCGTATTTGTGTGTATCTAATATAATACGTGTATAGATTATAAGGACATAGTGTATAGTACCTATATAGACGTCTTTATATGACGAGTTTGTGTTATGTTTTCCTTACGCTTCACTGGCTGTAATTCAGTTTTTTCTCTTCGTAATTTTTCCATTTTTTATCCGCTCCTTTTCCATCGTCGGCGTTATGTATACTATTATTATTATTACCTATCATCATCGTTGTTGTTGCCGTGGCCAAAGCGTATGTTGAACGGGTGTACGCGCCGCGGCGTCATCGATCGGAGGTGACCGACGGCGGCAATAGCAACTGTGTTTAACCACTAATAGTGATGTCACTTACTACACACACCTGTCTCGTCTACCAAAGAATGCGAATTCGTATTTTTTTATTCCAATCGGTCCGTCGCCGCCGCTGCCATAGACAGACACCGTCTCATTAAACACGACTTGTTGCTGGGAAGCGGTTACGCAACGCCTCTGTATGGTGAGGATTTTTCGCGCGAAGGGCGCGCACGTGCAGAGCAGTACGGAGAAATGGTCCACTCGAAAAAATACCGAAATTAAAAAAATATACCTATGCAATGACCGCTTTCTAAATACAAGACGACCGGCCGGTAAATTATTGTTATTATTATTATGTTTTAACGCGGTGGCGGCGGCGGTCGTCGACTGATTTTTTTTTTAACGGATCTCATCGTTGTCATTCCTTTCGGTACCTACAATATTATTATTATTATTATTATTATTATGTTATCGTTGAACAATGTCTTCTCGGACAGTCGGACGTGTAATATATTTATACATGCACAAATGTATATTTTTATACGGCGCGTATAATATACAACACACAAATATCATATACGCAGGTTTGCGGGTAGGTTATATACACGTACTATACGTAATATTTTGTGCAGTGCAGCACCGTCGGGCGCGCACGCGTAAAAAAACGAACTCGCCTAATCGTGTATGCCATCAGTTTATATTTATTATTCCCTTATACGAATATCGTAATATACACGTTAAGAAGAGAACAAAAAAAAAAAAAATATGAGTAATTTAATCCGGTAAAAAATTGCGAATAAGACACACACACGCACGCGCATACGCGTACACACACTGCACCGGGACAAAACTGGATACGATATAACAAAAACACATAATAATAATATGACATTGCGCGCACGCGATTAATGCGCACTGCGGCGTGCGCGACACGCGTTGACGTTGACTGAGATGATACGATAAGTTTACGCGCCTGTAAATATCGGTGTAAAAAATTAAATATGAACTGGTAAAAAGAGAAAAGTAAAAGAAATAAATCCGACAACTACTATATATACAGTCGTATAATGTCGTATGTATTATAATAATATGTCCGTATGGGTATTAGGTACATAGCTGGTACAACACATACCTATCATTATAACGCAACGGCCTGACGGGTCGCTGCGGACACAAATAACGATAAACGTACCCAATCTAAAAAATAAAATATATTCGACTCGACCGGGAAAACCGAACGAATCGTATATTCGTATGACCTTTGTATTTCAATAATATTGTACATGCGTGTGAGGAGGGGAGCATATTGCATTATTGCAGCTTTTAACCCACAAATTATCTGCAATCATTCTTTTTTAGAAATCTAATTTCGTTTACAGGTACTGAAATCGATTGATTAAATACCAGTGTCGTTTAATTTTGTTTTTACGGTGTTGGAAAACTTTGGTTTTAAAAAAACATCGTTATTGCAGATTCAACTGTTCTGTTATTATAATATTCTATAATATATATGTGACTTACTTAGAGTATGTGAGCTTATTTTATTGATTTATTAATATCATTATATTTAATTTATGATTTAGTAACGAAATTTTAACAATAAATAACGAATATTTATTTATTTATTATTACTGTACAAACCGAAGTCCAACAAAACAATATAATATACATATACCAATACAAACAATATTACTTATTTAGCTATAATGACTTAATTAAATAACAATATTTGTTTATCAAGTTGACTACCCTACCAATTTTATCTGTTTAAGGTTTTTTTACAAGAATTTCTGGAATGAGGAATTCTTTAAATATAAATAAATAATCTCGAAAAATAGTGCGTGTTATATATTATGAAGGACAATAATTGAAAGTTTGACACGCATCACATAATATGATGCACAAGGTAGTTAACAAAAAAGAAATGGAGATATTAATTTGCTTGTCGTATAAGACGTATTAAAAGAAAGTATGATAAATAGTTAGTGGAACAAGAACGGATACAGAAAATAAAATTGGTTTTTATCTGGCGAGGGGAACTCTGAAATTAATTTTGGAATTAGCGTAAAGAAATTAATCTCATTGGCGATAAGCTTTGTTAAAAGAATCAAACCAGTAGGGTTTTTTTTTCTATGGTCGAAAAAGTACTACAAATTTAATGGTTATTGAACCGGAGTATAGTCATGTGGAGGATAATCAGTTTTAAGCACACGAGAGGACAACCAAAAGACTTTTTGTTTCACTCTTTCAAAAATTTGAGAGTTACTCGTAGTAGATGGATTCCAAATAGTATCTTAAGTATAAATCCATTTGTATTTAAGGCGTATATATATTTCTATAGATTTGACTAAGGTATAACATGATTTTACTCGAGTTTTTACGTGTGGCATCGTTTTGCGAAAATTACAAGACAATTAAAATTTGTCAATTGGACTAATCGGCTTACTATTACGCCCCACAGTTATCGAGAATGGATTTTTTTTTTCCATTTAACGATCCCATTAAAAGCAGTTCCGTACAAATGAGTTTTTGTTAATTTGTAAAAAAAAAGTATAAAAATACCCCGAAAAACACGTCTTGGGATAGCTATTATACAGCGATTATGTTATATATAAAAAAAGAACTCTCTGCTGACATTTTCTCCCTCTCATATTTATTACTTATTATATTATAATATGTATATGGGTATTTTATTTTCCCTGATAATATTCCACACGAAAAGAAAAATCAAAAACCACGCTAATTATTCAACAACTTTTATACCCGCGTATATATAACTTGCACCCGGTTTGGCAATTATTAATTCATTTACCGCGAAGTAAAACGGTGGGAGGGAAAGTTTATGTTTTATTTTTATCCCTTTGCCGCTATCGCCACCGTCGTCAGTGCCGATGCCGATGCCGTCGAGGGGTTTTAAGTACATCTGTCTTCACAGGCAAAAATACACGGCACATTCACCATTAACGTAATAACGTCACGGATATTAGCGTTTAAACTTTGTGCACACCGTTATTATTTAACAAAAAAAAAAAAATATGTTTATATAAAACATAGATACTCTACAGCGTGATTCTTTTAATAGTAAACACTCACAATATTTTTGAAAATAACAAATTGATTGTAATTTTTTATTTTTTTTAATCATCATATTTTTTTAGCATTATTATTTAAATATTATATTTCATTTTTAATTTCATATTTCAAATTATTATAAATCAAATGAATAGCTAATTAGCTATAAGCTATATCCGCTAATCAAAAATGTTAATAAAGTACTTAGCTATTTATAACTAATAAACTATACGTTAAAAACTCGATTTTATACATCAAAATTCTTAGAAAAATATTCTGATTTGAAAAATATGAAATTTACTCAACTTATAATAATAAAAAATAGTAAAAATAAAATATAATTACTTATTAAAAATCTTGTTTTATGATCAACTAAAATGATGTAAATAGTCAATACCTATTTCCAAAAAGTTGAAACTTTTCGAAATATTGATGACTGATGAGTTAATTAATTATTTATAAAAATATTATACATGGATGACTAGCATTTACGATCAAATTATAAATATCCCAAAACTATTCGATTTCAATACTCAGTTATTTACGAGGTTAACTGCAGAAACGTTTCTCCGTGATATTAACTATTAAGTGTATCATACAACGGTTGGCAGTTACGCGTTCCTGAGCAATTATCAAAAAAAAAATAAAAAAAACCAACAAGCTAGTAGAAAACGGTTTCTAGTATACAATTGTGACTCCACGTGATAACAAATTACACACGCATTGTTATTATTACACAGTACACACGATTGGCGATGGAAATACTCAAAAGACACGGGTACAGTGATGGTCAGTGCAATAATTATTGTAATAGTTAAACCAATTGATATTATAGAACTAGAATTAAAAGCTTTTCACTTCGAGAAAATAGTTTTTACTCGTATAAAATCACTACCAAATACCAATCAAAAATATAATAAAGTTCGGATCCCGTAAACGCCAAACGGTATAATATATAATAATTATTTCTCGAACTATATTATATGTATATGAATACCTAATACAAACTGTCCCGAAACCGAGCCGTATACGAGCACAATACACATCATACGACTATATTATTATTGTACAACAACTTTAATAACACTTCGACTACTAATAGTACGTAAGCCATATGGTATTATTGTGTACATCAAAATATAATGCACTCGTGTGGTGGCAATAGTAATAATAATAATGCGGCAAACTTTTATCAGCGAGAGGCCTGTCAAAAACACGTACGGTAGTAGTAGACCTGCTCGAAGCAGATTTGCAATTCTGCGAACAACTGCGCGTTTTACTATCTCTCCGAGTTTACCAGTAAAATGTCGATTTTAATTTATTTCATGTGCCTAGTGCACTGACGACGATCGAAGATTATACGACGACGGCAAGTACAATATACCCACCCAATATATGTGTACGTTGCGGTTTTCGGCGAACAAAAAGGGTATAAAACAGTTGCCGTGCACACATAATAATATCATATTATACATTTTGCGCGCTCGTGTGTGTGTGTGTGTATGTGTGTGCGATGCCAAGCCTGTGGTCCCGGCCATGATGTGTTACGCGTATTTTATACTCCGCTGCTGCTGTGATTGTCACGGGGTCAGATGTAGTTTTTATTCTTTTTTTTTTTGTTATTATTATTTTGATTGGCTGTAAAACGATGTACACTTCGGGTTGTAATATTATGTTGTCCTCAAGTAGACACTCGTCGTTGATTATAAAATATACTGCTAGCTATCGAACCTATTCATAACTAATAGGTAGTGTCATATTCAGTGGCTGATCGTACTTTAGGTGGTTCGTCGTATATTATTTACACATTACATATAAGTAATTACAATTAAAATATTACTGCAGATAATTGATATCATTGTTGGTTTAATGATTTGTAATTGTATAACGGACAAAGGGTTATTTTGTTTTAATATTTTATTGTGTGCACGTTTGATGTTCCCATTCGTGGCTAAAACTGTAGCCTAAAGTTGCATACTTATATCTACTACCGTGTCGCTGATGGCTATACTCAATTTAATCAACTGTCAATAACTACATTTTATAGTGTAAATATCAAAATCATTAATTCAGTTTATCACCTATCATGACACTGCCACACTGGTCACCCATCACTCACCCCGTTTTATTGCCAAGAGATTCGAGTGCACGTTCGTCTTGTTTTGATTTTCTACACCTGCCGTTCTGTATTCTCTACTTAATAAGTTATAATTAGGACTCAAATTTATAAATTAAACTTATAAAGTTTTATTAAGTTATAAAATATTACAATCACTTTATGCGCGATAAAAATATTGCAGAATATAAAAATATATATAAAAATTCATAAAAATATGACCTAAAACTATTAAATGTTGAAATATGTACCAAAATACTACAAAATAATTTGTATTTTTTTTCAATTACCCTTACATGAAAAAAAATTAATTGCTTACTAAGCATTTATTTTAGCATACAATAAGATTGACTAGTAAAAATATTCAAATGCATACAGACCTTAGCATAAAAAGTTATATCTTATAACACGCATGATATTATGATTCACATTTTGTTCAGAGGCAGATGATGCATTTGGAAATGTTATTAAAGTTTGTTTCGCCAAAATTAGTCAAGTTTAAAATATGTTACCTAACTATATTATTTGATCATTTTTTTTAAATTTTTTTACAAGATTTTGTCATTTTATATTATGATAAGTATTATAATAAGATAAGTCATAGCAGAAGTATAGGTAGAAAGTACTACAATATAATATAATGTCATGTAACTAATATCTAGTATTATTACGTATTGCATACGAAGTCAATAATCAGAAAATAAAAATGAAGACCGTCAATTTTAATATATTACAAACAATATTCGCCGTCTTGAGTGATAAAGAAATATAATGTCTGGAGTCGAGACATATTATTATCGTTTACATTTTTTAAATGTCACCTTCGCCTAATTACCGTCATTAAAATTTAAAGGTAACGCAAATGGTACCCGTATAGCTGTATAATATACAACTAAAAAAATAAAACTAATACTTTGACGTTAGGTACCTAAATTATTAACGTAACAAAAGCTTAAAATCTACAAATACAAATTAAGTGGTTATTGAATTAACAGAGACGATACAAGAATTAATAACATATAAGTAGGACTGTCGATTTTTCAAACAACAAAATGTATAACAAAATTTTTACTTTTAAATAAAATATTTAGTCACGTCGAATGTTGTTCCTTTTTTTCTGAGAAAAATGTTCTCTCTTTTTTTTTAAATTAAATACGTCTAAGTAGTAATAACTTTTGAAGTATGTTGTATTTAAATTAAAATGTGATTAGCAGTCAGCAAATTAATTATTTTTTAAACGCCTTTTAAAAATACGGATAAAAGTTGAGAAACTGAAATCATTAAAAAATCCAATTTAACCATGCCGATAATTATTTAGTAATTAGAATAGTCTAAAATATTTATAATGAATATTCTTCAAACAGATTATAAGCAAAAAAATATATTTCAGAAAGTTATTCAACATAATATACTATGTATAATACGCAGGTTATATAAAATGCCCAATAATAATCTAAAAAATGAATTTGTAAATAAAATATAAATATTGTTTCATACTATTGACGATTTAAAAAACACAGGTTTTGTTAATTTACCTAATTAAAGGTCTACCATTGCACAATTGATAACACGAAAACGCAATATATATATACATATAGATAGATATTTAGGTATCGTCATGCTACCTTCATAATAATATTGTCTTTTATAGAAAGATCACGATTTGAATTCAAATTAATTCATATTAAAATGAACCTAAGATCAAAGGGCCTCTTTTCGGCTGGAGGGAGACGATGTCTCAGCGGCGGCGGCAGCAATGAATAAGATTATCTGACAGTGCTGTTTCTACCTCGCCGCCGACCACCCCTCACTAGTGCGCTTCTGTGTATGTGTGTCAGACTGTAGTCGGTACCCATAACGATTTGTCATGGAACTTAATCGACGCGTCAGCATGCATTTTGCTGTATACTGTAAGTAATTGAAGTAATTGCAACGCAACGTCCATAAAAACAAATCCGCATGTAATAAAAACGGCCACGTGATCTTATATATATATATGTATGTATATTATATGGAGGCGCATTATTTTACAGCTATTCGTCCGAACGATAGAGACTACGCGCTTCAGAATATTTTCAGCAGCACAATAACGTTTAGCGGCAGTTATACGTAGAGTCCACGCACTGACCTAGATATTATGTGATACAAAACGAAAATTTACATATAATCCTTCATAAGATATTATTCGGCTGAATAATTTGGTCCTTGTTTTTTTTTTTTTTTTTTAATAATAATTAATGTATTTGATGTAAATGGAATTGTACATAGAATTCATACAGAAGAAACAGAAATAAATTAATTTTCATACCTATTTACAATGTGTACAATCTGTCGATAAAAAGCCTGTGTGTAGATAGTACGACTATAGTATGAGTACCGTAAGGACAGATTTAACTATATGGTGGCATGGCCCTTAGGTCTTGGATAAAATATAACAATATTGTGAAGACCAAAAATAAATGAATATGATAATATATGTTTATTAAATAATTCTTCAATTTTTTAATTTTTTAATTGCTTGTGCTCGTTTTTAACTTTGTAAAGTGTCAGCGTTCATTTGTTATTGCACTGCGCCGGATGCCGGAATATTATTGACAATGGTCGATATTATGCATTTATGCTGATATTTGATGTAAACTTCGTCTACGACTGTTACAGCTAGTATTATTACTAATTACTGTGACTATTGACGTATAATACTCTAATTCCATACGTGTTTATTTAGAAACGCATTCGATAATACACCGTACACGAATATAGGAAAATGTATTGTTACGATTGACCATGAACGGCCCTCTAGTTTGTTGGGATCTCTAGAAGCTGCAGACCTGCAGTACACTCAGCCTGGAATCTTCTATCATTTAAACTAGCCCCGTAAAGTAAAATAATAATTACCGATTTTACATTAATTGTTCGTCACGTATTCCATAAAAAAACTATACATTGTTACCCATTTGTAAACATTTAATGTGAAAAAACGAAAGTCGAATAAGTGTAAAATATTATTACTTATTATGATATAATACTGTAGTATATGTATATATAATATATATAGTATAGCAGTAATTACGGTTTTCGGGAGGCACTTCGTAGTTCGTTTACCCATCGTAATATTATGATATGCGTGTAATACTTCGACCCGTGTCTCTCTGGTTAAGTCCCATCCGAGTTTCAGGGAATATACACACATATACACACATACACACACACACATAATATCGGAAGTCACTCGTGGTTACCGAGGTCTGGGGTCTGGGATTGTACTTTCGTGCGCCTCAGGTATATAAACGTATATAAATAAGAGAGCGCGTCGGCGTCGGAAGGCTATGGAGTGCGGTCGGTGGGTTTAGGACAGTTGCATGGGCGGTGGTGGGAAGCGATGCGTTAATTTTTGGACGGTATTATAATAAATGAGTACGCGCGTGATAAAGCCCTACTGCACGGGGTCGAGCGTAATAAACGCGTCGTGCACACAACACTAAAAGCTTATGCGCGTAATCCCTGGGCCTGATTTACAGGGTCACTGCAGTATACCTGTCATCACACGCGGCATAATATCTTGGCCGGCAATTAACAAGTTTTTGAGGATTGTCGTCGAGTATGGTTGTTTAAATATATAATTATGCACGCGCTCTAATAATATAATATACATTATTATAGATACGTAGGTGGAGGATAGACACTGCAACCCTCACACATTATATACGACCCACATTGTATAATATGATATAATTCCTACCTACCTACCTATATAATAACAATTCATCGGACTCGTCGTTCGGAAGCCCGAGCTTTTGAGCTTGAAATATCTCGTCGAGTTTGTCACGTTTAATGGGCTTCATGAAAGTTTTTGAATCCGCCGCCGCCGTTATTCATCCGGATTTCTCCAGCGTAAAACCATTAAATTACTCGGTTGCGGTGCTTCTCGCACCCTCGTTGCAGTTAAGCTCGGCGAAATTATAGAAATAATTTTTTTCATCCCTATAGTTCTACCTGTGATGGACGGCAGCGTATATTTTTAATCGCGAGGTCGTCGTTTTTAATATCTAAAATACGCGGCTTCGGCCGAGGGGCTTACCATGCACAAACACAACTGGTCAAAACGGGAACACCACTACCGTATAATATAGTGCTGAGTGGTATCACGACTTAACTTTCGTTGCGAGCACGCTCGTTCGAAAGATAATTATTAATGTTAAACTCTTAAAATCAGATTGCCTATACCTTGCAGTGTGCGTTAATTTCACTGTCATGTTGTTCCAAAATGTTAGAGCGACGACGATCATCGCTAGGGCAGAGAACTTATAGCAATTGCATATTTGTTTTGCATAGTCATAAATATATCAGAGTACGAAACAAATACGTTTCAGCTTTCACAAATCTAGTTTTTAAATTTAATTTGTATAAATATTTAATTTTAATTTTTTTTAATTTAATTTTGTTTAATTTTGTGTATAAATGCATATTTTGAGTCCTTTTTGTTTTTAGTGCATATTTTACAGTTCTATATGCCATTCAGTGGCGTATCTAGGATTTATTTTACGAGGGTGTTTTAAAATTTAATAGACTTATGGTAGGTGGGGGCAAGTTCATCAATAATCTCTGCCATAGATATAAGTATATCTCCTAGAATAAATGCTAAGCCATTCAGTCTGTTTTCTCCAACAGTATTTCTTAAGTAACTTTTAAGTCTACGGAGTGTTGAAAAGGAGCGTATACTCTCCGATGTAGTGACAAGGATCGTTGCCGATATAACCAACAGCCTGTGAATCGTAGGAAAAAAATAGAACTACAATTTATTATGAATGATTATTTTTTGCAATTGTGTAGAGCAAATTAAGTGTGAGTAAGTTTGGAGTTTGGTCAAATATAACAAAATACGGCCGATGGGGAGGGGGTGGTGTTCTAACATTCATATCACCTCCTAAATACACCCTTGATGTCATTTAATATATTTTGAGCCATATTTAACTTAAATCAATTTTTTACATACCGATGTTTTTATTTCACATTTATAGTAAATATGATTGGATACAAATTTATTTATTTTTAACGTGTTTTTCTAAAAGCATTTTAAGATCACTTATTAGGCTGTAATATTAATTTTCCATAGTTAAGTTAATTAATACATAGATAGATAACCGTTTATGATTTAATGTCGTACATTATACCACATCACCACCATAGTTAGCTATGCGGTGGTTAAGTTGTCAATCTACAATATATTTAAATTAGGTAATTATTTTGACTTATTTTAAATACTATTTATCTTATTAATACTCTTAAATTAAATTGCCAAAAAAATTTCTAAGTGCTCAAGTGCTTGCATACTTAGTGTTTTTTTAGAGCTAAAAGTTCTCTGCTCTAATCATCGAAATTCGCAATAATATAGTTATAGTAATTATTATAAAAAAAAGGCTAACATTTTGACGAAGTCATAATTTTTATTTTTTTTTGGTGCTTTGAAACATAGCTTCTAAATAAAATATTCTATATTATTATACCTATTAATAATAACATAGGTTTATTTTATTTTGGCTATTTCGTCCGTTTTTACTCCATACTTGTCACTTGGTCTGTGCCAGTCTTGCTAAGCCTATGCATTAATTAATACTGAGTTACAGTAGAATTATGAATATGCTACGTCATAAACAGTTTAAAATTATTATCTTAATATTATAATATTATTATTACAATTCTACTGCCCACTGCCCAGAGAATAGTAATATACGGAATTATTAAAAGTTTCATGTTCCTACGGTTATAGAAGGGTTATTTATTGTTTAAATGTCAAATATTGAACTTAAAATATATACAGAACAAAAATTATGTAAAAAGTATTTATGATAATTTTATATAACTGCAAGAACAACTTAGGTATGAGAAACATTGTATGTTTGATTTACAAACAAAATTATATCATTATAAATCTTGAAAAAAAATCTAAAACAATTAAAATACATATTTCAAATATCTTTAATAATCTGCATATAATATAAAACTATAAGCATGTTCCAAATGGGAAAATATTCAAAATTAAAAACTGTTGGACAACAATTTTTCAAAAACGACTTATGCCATATTTTCATATTTTCTTCTAATTATTTAAAATAATTAGTTTTTCAAAAATACTCGAAAAACATTTAATTTCCCCCTCTTCACTAAAAAGTGGAACTAAGTTAGTCTAACTAGATCTATAAGCTACCTTTAAAATTGAAGATAAAATATTTTTAATCTCTAAAAGGAGAAGTGAGACGAAAAAAAACATAAAATCATTATATTCATTGTTTTGTGTAGCTGCTAAGAATTTAAAAACAAAATAATAATATGTATTTGTGATATAATTATTTTTACGAATATATCACTACATATTTTCTATATGCATTTTTATTGTAAAGTTTCTGAGTCTAATGTTTTAAGCGAATTTTGCATTTTTGCATTTATTTTTAAATATTTTACGACATTTACATCCCTCAGACTTTGTAATAAATAATATCAATCTGACTTGATTCAAGGGGAATGTGAAATGTATGCGTATGTAGGTACTGCAGTCCTACAAAAGGGTACTTTATGTTCGGTTTTCGTACCAACATTCGTTACATTGACTTTTTTTTCACTACGCAGTCACATTGGTCTATGACATTGACACATTATAAATATATATATATATATACGACATACGTGTTACTGGCAATATAATATTGCAATTATATAATGATATGAAATAATTAGGTAACATGTACACACAACAATAAAATAACTTTATATAAGGCCTAATAGTTTATTAATATAACTGAAAAACTACTCGTTCGAATTTTGAGTTGGCACACTAATGTTTAAAAAAAATATTCACCTTTTAGAGTTTTTTGTTTCTGTATTGCTATATTGTTATTTTATTATGTTAAAATTACATTAATATCTCCAACTAAATTATTTTACAAATTTACATTATCTTAATATCAAAATCGTAAATTTGCAAGTCAAATGTTCTTGTACGACCAAACGACCAGTATAATTAAATGATATAATGGTATAATTGAACACACGCGAATTCGCGATCGAACAGTACAACTTAACTATTTAAGTCATTTTATTATTTAGTCCCCCTCCTTAGTAGTTAAAAAATAAATCTTGATCAATATCAAACTCGACATTATTTGTTATTCCTCTTACACGTTTTGTTGACATTACGCGGAGTTCAAGTCCCCTCAGATAATTTGGGCAATTTACGCCCGGAGGCACATTACGTTGTGATGTTACTCTCGGCAAATCGACGTTGGCGTTAACTACGAATACTCCGATAATATAATACAATATAACAGTGTGTAGTATAGGTGTATATTCGATTTTTTTTTTACGTGGTAAACTATATCGCGTATCCCTCGGTTATCCGCTTATCCGCAACGGCCTATAATAATATTGTTATTATATTACTATATACACCCGACAATCGGCCTATATTATAGTTGCGCGTCCCCGCCGAACGGTCGTCGACTTAAAACATGATTGTTACGTGATTCCATCAAGCGGCGGCGGCGACTGCGACGCTCATATACATATACGCAAACACACACACACAACCGACCCACACACGTACACATACACGCAATATCGTTGTCGCGGCCCGCGTGTTGTCGTCAAACCGGGACTCTACGTGTTTAGGATGGAAAAATTTTCATAACTTGAGAGAGGAGGGTCTGGCTTAAGCGGTTATAATATTGTCGCCGGGACGAGCTGTTTTTTTTCCCCCTTATCGTTTCACCCGCCGACGCATTCGTCGTCCCGCGACCCTTCAGACACACGAGAGAAACTTTCTATATAATATAATAATATACACTTGATTACATGTTTTATATGCCGTGTGGTGGTGGCGTTGGCGGCACCGGACGAAGGAGAGGGTCGTCGATAGTGGAAAGGGGGGTAGATGCAGGGGTGGACGACATCCTTTGTCTGACATCACGACGACGAAACTCGACCGGAATAGGTTTTTTTTTTCTACTTTCCCGCTAAAGCTACTTTTCACTCGATATTATCGTTTTCCTCGTTGTGTGTGTATATAAAAGGCGACTGCGCCCGGCTTTGTCGGAGGCATTATGCATATATATATTATATAAGTATACACACAGGGAATTTCTTCTGGCGGGGGTGGATCCGGGGGTATGGTAATGATATCGGTCGGTGGTGCTGAAAGAGGCTTTGAAATACTTTATTAGCCGAGTCATAAAAAGAATTATAATCCGTCCTTCCCCGCACTCACCTTCCTCTCCTATCATTGGGTTATACTAAACATCCACGTGTTTAAACAACTTCAGATTCATATTTTCGGGGTGAACAGAGCAAGCAGCAGGTACCTGCTGGCGCGCGACGAAGGGTTTTTTGTTTGCCGGTACAAAAGAGTCAAGGGGGAAAGCGTATCGTCGTTATACCTACATATACATTTACACACACTCACCGTCTATGGGCATATAATAGTAATAATAATAATAAGTACACGTGACATTTTCATATGATATATTAGTGTGTGGTCGAATAAGTGGCGTTTTTACATAATATGTTATAATATATAGATATTTCAAGGAAGGGTGTGTTAAACCGTCAACGACTTTAACTGACTATCACGATGAAATCGCTTAGCCTTCTAAAAAAAATTAAAAAGAACCTAACGACAATAATTATTGAATTTATCGTCACTAATTAAATATTAAACAGTAGATAATTTATTTATTTTTCACTATTTTTTAAATAAGAGGAATAATCGCAAATATACAATAAATTAACCATGACATTAATAAAACGAAAAAAATAAAGTAGTACTAAAATTAGTTGTAACAAACAGTTTTGTATATGACCAGATAAAACTATTTTAAAAAATGTTTTTCTTTTATGATATTTCTTATTTTAACTTTTTAAAATCCTCATCTGGAATAAGCTCAAGACATGTAAATATAATATGAATATCAAATATTCTTTTATTAGGATGATATGTAAATGTATATTTTCGAATTCTCTGTATATATAGACGGCTTTAACCGAACGGAAAATAATTTTGAAAGTTTCATGTTTCCCATAAAAGCTGTTGACGTGATTATGTGGCGAACACATAATGGCTGATTGCATTCGGATTCACAAAACATTTGAACGACAAAAGCCGAGAGGGTTTTGTTTCAATTTACATCCGGCGTATAAAATTAAATCCGGTAAAAGACGTCAGCCCCTTGTGGAAAAGAGGCCATTTATGTTATTGAAAACAGCGCTTGGCAATGACCCATGGCCCGCCCATATGTTCGAGTATGATATAAACCAAAAAAGAAA
The DNA here is from genome assembly GCF_020882245.1 of Rhopalosiphum padi. Classification (NCBI taxonomy): domain Eukaryota; kingdom Metazoa; phylum Arthropoda; class Insecta; order Hemiptera; family Aphididae; genus Rhopalosiphum; species Rhopalosiphum padi. The sequence goes on from NC_083599.1 coordinate 57,140,152, forward strand.
AAGAAGAAGAAAAACCACACACATTTATGAGAGATAAAAAAAAATTCACTTTTCCGATGGATACACACTCGTTTTATTATGTTTGCTGGAGTATAAAAACGTATTTGGCTCTTTTCGCTTGTATAAGAATACGATATCCGGGCTTTTCCCAAGCCTTTTAGCCGAAGCAGGGCGGGTATCTCTTGTTGTTTGCAACGTTACACAGAGTGTTCCTTCCTTTCATATATATGCATAATACCCACAAGCCATGCCCAGACACGATAATAATAATAAAGAAGGGAAAAGAGAAAGAGGAAAAAAAACAAATATGACACTAACACCTCACTCGGCAACCGTCTTACCATCTTATTTTGTCATCGAAAAGCCCTGTTGTGCAAGACATCATTCGACAATCAGCAAGAATTTTTTTTTTTTTTTGGTGGCTGGTGGGAAGGAAGCGACAATATTACATTTCCACCGCTCCCCGCTGCGTTGATTCGGTGGCCGTTCCCAAACCAATACGGCGTAATAATATATGAAAAACAGACATCCGCATCACGTACGTCGTATTTATATTTCACATATGCGGCCATATAAGATATAAATTCGTACTGATCCCATTTCGACAACGAGTTTTTCTACGATCTCGGGTCGATAAGTGGTCCCCTTTATCGTTGCTCGGCATTCGACTCCCCGCGCTAAATATTTAATATGCACGATTGACGTGTCAAAATATTGTGTGACACGCACATAATATAACCCATCGTATATATTATATACACATTATATAAATATTCATCGTTGGCAATAGGTACTACAAAAATATTTTAGTTATGTTTGAAATTGAAAAAATATATTCAACATTGTCAATAACATCGCCGCGAATACATGAGACGCAAATCAAAAATATATCAATATAGGTATAGTAGGTATACGCATACTGGTAAAACCATTTAAAAGTTAGAAATATACAATAGAAATATACAAATATTTTTCGTCGAAAGTCGCCCATATCGAGGTTAAATTATGTTTCACGAGCAAATCTTCTTACTACAACCGTGATAATTCGATAAATTATATATATTTTTTTATAGAAACTGTGTCACAGTGTCACAAAATATCACAAAAGTTGTTTATCGTGATCACTGTTGAAAAATTCGCAGCTGTTCAGGTTACTCATTGAAAAAAAAAAGACACCACGTGGACGCAGTTTGGTGAGGATTCAATTCGTAAAATGTAATAAATAGGTGTATATATATTTTAATGTTCATCGTACCGAAGAATTTACTCTCGGCATTGCGGCCTTTGCGTTGTGCGTCGGTGCAACGTGTGTGCGCGCGTATATGTACGAAACAGCATATTAGAAAAGTTTAAATTGTTTACTCTCACTGTTGTATGTGTGTACGAAAGACAATACAGCGGCGGTGGTTGAGTTTGGCCCGACGACAATATAAAATATAATGCAATATTATAGAAAGGGGATGGAGCGACCCAGTCTCCTCCGAAGTAGCCGTGTACAGTACAGTGTTGTTATACCATATACGGCGTAGAGGTATCCAAATTATACCTTTTATACTGCACTTCAATGAGATCTTGCCGATCTTGGGTCTTAATTGTGCAACAAACGGTTAAATATAAATATAGGTACGCTTTTTTGACAAACAGATCGATCTACTTAGACTTTAAACAGGCATCGACTATACACTATATAGGTAATTATGTGTAAGGTGAAGTATGAGTAAAAAAAACCCCAAAAAAGTGTACATATAGGTTATTGTAAAAATTTTAGAAACGTATATAATATATAGATTACAAGGTAATTCACCAAACATATTCATTTTTCGTTTAATAATGGATTCTGATTTTATAAATATTTAAATAAACTTAAAAATTATATTTTAAAATTCTTGAAAGGTTTTGTACAACTCAAGTCTTAAGGTAATACAAACTTCTGTTATAAAAATGAATAAACCCCCTCCATTTTTACTGTATATTATTTAATAATAATAATTTTTTTTTTAATGTTGATGAACCTAAATAAAAAGTTTAAACGACTAGTTTTTGAGTTACTAAATATGTTTAAATTAATAATACTAGTATTTAAATATCATCTTACAAGAGTATGAAATAGATAAAATAGTGAATCTAATATATTTAATACAGTTGAACAATTTTTATGAAATTATTATTAATTTGTATAGATTGCTAAAATTTTCAAATTAGCCCTCATTTTTAAATAGGCGAGTATGCTTGGTGAATCATTTATAGTATGATGGGTAGGCACAATGACGTGTATAATTCTACTCACATACACCCACACCGAAGACAAAAAATAATTTTGAGATCCCTGGACTATTCACGGCTTACCGTATAATAACCATCGTGGTGAAAAGTACAACGCACGTACGATAGCGCTGAACATGCAGCAGACGCATGCACGCGGTTCACAGCGTGGGGCGCAGGTTGTCTAGCGCCCGTGATGAGGTATTGATAAGTGGAGTTTTTCGCGCGCCAGCTGAACCAATTATAGCCGGACTTATACTTTCGGCAACCTTAACACCACCCGGCCCGCCCGCTGCATCGTCCCCGGGTGGCACCGAAATCCGTTCATTTCACTCGCGCGCCCTCTCCGGCAGCAGTAACGACTCGCCGCCGACCCGACCCGGCCGTCCCGACTCGACGACGACATTATTTTTATTTATTATTTTTTCGTCTCTCACCGCGCGCTAGTGCTTTATTTAAATATAGGATTACCATGATTTATAACTGGCAACTGTGCCCGCGATCATCGGTGCTATATATACGAGCTCGCATTTTTACAAGGGTATAAACGATGACGACGACGACGACGACGATGGACGACGGACGACGCGATATATATTATAATATTTAGGTGGTTTATTTGGTTTTTTCTTTTCCCTTCCCTAACCCGAGACGGCAGTTTACCACGCGGCTTCGGGTGGAGTTTTTTTTTTCAAATAACCTCCTTTAACGCCTCCTAATGGTCTCTTTTCCGGACCATCACGATTAATGCGTAAATTACGCCGGCTGTAAATAGCAGGCGGGCAGAAAGAAAATAAAACCTTGAAAAATACTCGTATAATCACACCTTGTTATTCACTGTAACGACTGCAATGATATCGTCCACCGAACGTTTGTAGTTTTACGGTATAGAACACTTTGTGCAATAAATGTAGATACAACAACATAATAGTATAATTATATCGATCTACTCAAAAATTATCGGAGCATATTATGTAAGTATTACTCGATGACGAATAGTACGATACGGTTGTATGCGAAATATGAGTCAATCGAGGCTATGTGATCAATCTATTAAATTAAAATATTAGTGGACTTAAGCGTTAAAAACTGGCAAAATATGCTTTGAGGCATTATTTTAAAAATAAATATAAAGTGAAAAAAGTATGATCGAAATTTATAAAAAATAAATATAAATATGTATATTAATAATAAGAATATTCTGAATATTTAAAGAAAACTTGTAGTTATTATGCAAAAATATACGCCCAAATACAATATTGTAAACTATCAACAATAACTAAATTGAAAAAAAAATAGAAATTTTTAATAGGTCAGGGCAAAATATACAAAATTACTCAATATAAACCAAAATATACTCAATCTTAGAAAATTCTTTCATTCTTTGTTTGTATTTTAGTGATCATTGATTTACAAGAGTAACCTCAAGCCCATATAAATAAATATATTATTGGGAATTGTACTCACGTGTATATATTATGTAATTATATTTTTTAGCCTTCATCTATATTTTTTCCAAGGCCAACGCCCTAGTAGTATTTTTTTAGGGCTTTGTCTATGGTAATAATTAATATGCAGTGTAAAACAAATTTTTGTAGTCTTAATTTTCAATTTAGCGTAAATAAAAATTCGAATACAATAAAAATATTTATAACTGATGATAATTAAACAGATAGACAAAAATTAGGGAAATACGCAAAAAAACAGTATTTTATAAAATCAATGTTCCTTTTTTGTTGAAATTTAAAAACGATTAACCGCAGTAAATTTTCATATATTATGCATTTTCTATACATAGTTTAATTTTTTAAATATTTTTAATTATTTATTTTTCTATAATTGTCTTTAAATTTTTTTACTATGTCAAAAAACTTTAAAAATTATAACAAGTTTCGTATAATTTACTATTAGAGGAATTTATTAAAAAAAAAATTGAACGTAAATCTTGTCATTTGTTATGAACATTTGAAGTTAGAATTTTAACAAATTTCATCATAATTGCGAAAATTTGCAAATTATTGTACATTAAAAAACTCATGAAAATTAATATTTATATTAATATATTCTATAAATAATATCATAATATAATTTTCAAAATATATAATTTTGACTTTTTTTAGCTATCTATAGACATGATTTTTTTTCTATAAAGAATAAAATAATTTTTATTCGGCCAAAAATCTTGAATATTTTATAAAAGGTTTTTCATAAGTTAATAATATTAATTATACATTTTTTTAGCCATGATTTGTTTTAAAAGAATTTGAAGTTCTGATAATGATATATTTTGTCATTACATACAAATTTTGTGGTTAAAAACATATAAAATTTCCAATTTTTATAACCAAGACTTGAAAAGTCAGTAAGAGGTTCCTCATACGTTTTTCATACTATTATTCGCAGTTTAAATTTTTATTATTGAATTTAAAAAAGGAATAAGTTAAAAAATGTTTGATAAAAGTTTTATAGATTTTAGATACCGTGTTAGATGGACTTTATTGAATTAGACATATACAAAAAGTTAAAAAACAAAAAAAAAATGTCAAAAACAGTTGAAATTGGAACCAATTAAATATTTTTCTCACTGTCAGTATTTCTTCATCCTTTAGGGACTTTTCGAAGGGTTAAAGTAATTTATATATATCTAACATAAAAAATACTTCTCGATGTCTTTTCCCGTCTGGCTTATCATCAGTCTAGCGGGGAAAAAATTGCCACAAAACTTGTCTGTTGGATTTTTTTTTCATTTATATTTCATTTAGAGTTTTTACGCTCGAGGTCGGCTTAGTCAAGTCACTGAAAGATTTTCGGTTTCAATTACTAAGGCGACCGTTTGTTATTTTTGCGTTAGAGGGTGGCTGCAGCTTTCTATATTTTTCACGGATGAAAGGTCTTTTTCAGCGGAGAGAAACATTTAAATGAAATAATATATACTGCTCGCAACAATCAACATATTATAAGAGGAGCAGGAATCTTGGTAGCGAGGGACACCCCTTTTTATTATTATTATTATTATTATTATTATTCTATATATTTTTTTTCACGCCCTCTTATTTTCGCCTGGACTTGCTGCAGAAGAAACCGTTCTCCTCGAAAACTATTTATGCAAACGCTGCAGTGAACGCGGCGTAAGTGTGTAAAGAAGCGTAAAAGAATTTGATTAGCCCCAGTGATATTTACGGTACACGGTATTTTCTAAATGAATGTCTGCGGCCTTATTTACAACTTAAATTGCGCGACAATTGATATACACCATCGAGCCCTGTCTGTGCATAATACACTTTTACCATACGCATTCGTCAGCGGTTTATTCACCTGCTTGGGTTCTACAATTTATTTTTCTCTTGTTTATTTTCACGAGACAGCATAAATATTATTCACTATTTACCATACAATAGACGTGATATTAATAAGCCGCCTCTCTCAATCTATCTCTCTCTCTATATATATATACATATGTTTATATGTATATATGTAACTATATATTTATAAGTATATCGTAAAAAGTACATAGTTATGAATATTTATTAAAAAAAAAACACAAAACATTATTATATAATATGTAAGTGACCGTTTTGATATTGACAAATATTATTTAGATCACACTAAACGAGCGATCGATGTGGATTGATAGATCAATATTTGTATGTATAAAGTCAGAATATAAATCAGATATAGTTCCGTCGTACCGGTTAGTCGTATTCGAGAGTCAAGGTTAAGTTGCGTAATAAGAATTTTAAGAAAAACATTTTTTATGTTAAATGATTTTAGAGTAAAAATGATATACACAAACACACATATATATATTCAACTTGTGGACGTGCTGGATCCTGGATACGATAGCATGTATGATTGAAAAACAAAAATTATATATCTAATTAAATACAATAAATATGCTATATACGATAATGCTCTTCGACTATTAGTCAACTGTATAATGTAAATTTGAAGAACGAAAACAATACGATACGACTTGTTGAACGTAAACGAAACGTACGTTCCGTGTTCAATTTCGATGTGTATATAATGATATATACGCGCGCTTATATTGAGATAAAAACTAACAGCTATTAGGGTGACGGAAAAAAAAGAATTCGAACATCTGTTTGGCCCACTATATCCGTTTTAAATGTCCAAACGTCGTGTTTAGGGACTTGGCGAGGGTGACGCCAGTGTACACACATACAATGTACACACACACACACACACACATGTATATATGTACACACAATACTCGTGTATATATTACGCGCATATATATACTATGTAACGGCAACACGATTATACCAGGGCAAGGATGCGTTAAATTATTTATGGGTGACGGGTCGTCGGCGGCGGTATGGAGTTTAGTATTTGTTGCGGTTGTCTGAAAAGGGGAAAATGATTACTACTATTATTATTGTCGTAAGTACGACCGTGGAACATATTTTTGCCATGTCGCCCGAGGGATGAAAACAACGGAGCGGCGACGGCGGCAACGACAACGACTACGACTACGACGACAGCGGCGACAACGACGACGATAGACGAACATATTCTGTGGTTGTGTGGGTGTGTATGCTGGGCGCGTAGTATTTGTCCTTTTTGAAGAAGAAAACTGCAGATCAGTATAATAGTGTGTATACACGCTCGTGTTGGTGGGTGAAATAGGGGTCAAAGCGGTTTAGAGAAGGGAAAGGACGCGGTGGCCGTACAGGGTAAGGTTATACCGCGTGACCGGAACCTAAAGCCCTTGTGTCGCCGCTATCTTCGCATTCATCATATAGACACGCCATAGTACTCCGGACCGTAATACCGAGTGCGGAGTTTACGAGCGCGAGAGAGACCTTTGCCGGACGGACAAGTGCGACCCGTCGCGATCGCGGCTATGTGTTTGGCGAGCGTTTTATCTTCACCGCTGACTACACTACTATTGTCCTATTCATATCATATACGTATGTATATATAATATATTCGCGTGTGTAGTATGTGTGCGTATTGCACAGCACTCGTTTGTATAAACATATAATAGTCAGTACCTAGTGTGTGTGTTAGTGGTCGTCTCTATGTATCTGTATGTGAGTGCTAGTGACGTGGCAAAAGCGCGACGCTGTTATCGCCACCGCCACTTCCACCTCTAAAGTCCAACTCCCGCGTCCGCCGACAACAGCTCGCATAATATTATAATGTAATACCCGTGCAGTACTGCCTTGGTCGACTTATATAGATTAGGTTTGTGTTTAGTTTTTCGTCAACTGCGCGTTGGTCGTTTTCATAATATTTGAGTAGATATATTATAAACTATACCTACTTCGTACAGAACCAAATTCGATTTACGATGGCAAACAGCTATAAAAAAAAAAAAGTTGTGCTATTTAATTTTAATTGTAATTATGGTCCATAGTATACATATAAAGAAACAAACTAATCATACATTTGCTTTGTTTAAGACCTAAAATTATCGAAACGCATTATTGATGTAATATAATGCCAAGAGATAAGACTGTCCGGAAAATTCTACGGTGACAAATATAAATCATAACTACTAATCATTAATTACATGCCTTGCCGCATGTCGAGACATCTATTAATCGAGCATTTTTATTAAAATGTTATTTACAACTGAAGAAAACAAAAAAATTGGCATACGTACTATACTATGATATGATGAAAAATCTTTTACACTGCAAACGAATGTTCCTAATTGTGGAATTTAGACAATACCTTACAACTAAACTAACTGTAACTATATTTTAACCACTTCTAAATTTTTCTAAAACTAATTCCCAATCCATATCACATATTAAATACACGCGCATTCACCGTCTAATGCATATATGAATCTTCAATCTATACATATTTATACATATTATGTAATATTAATAATAAAAACTCTGACTTTTTTGGTTAATGACGGTTTCATTGTTAAAATTGTCAGCCCAAGAATTTCGGGGCGTGGAGCGCTACCACAATAGTTTAGTATAATCGTGCGCGACTAAAAAGCTTTGGAGTTTCACGAACAACTCTACAGGGGTTTTGGTCGTGCCACAACAGTTGAATAGTTGTCATGAAAATAATACAACACAAATCAACCGATTTAAATTCAAACGGACATATCGAGCTAAATAACAATTTCAATCAAAGCGGAAATACCGCGCATATACAGTTATGGATAATGAAATTAAAAACTACAATTCGCTTATACTTATAAATTTGGAGGCGTTGGCATCGTTGACGGTATATATGTTTAGTAATTGATGGTGTTATTCACTGTGAATCTATTTGAGTATTTTTTTCCAATATTTTATCTATGCGTAATCGATATTATGTAAAGGACAAAGTTTAGTAAACTCAAGTATAGATATTAGGTAGTGTACGTAATATACGTAGGTATGCAGTGTATATATGATTACACATGCTAGTTATTATAAGTGTATAAAGGTTATATCGTTTCCACCGATAATAATATAATGCCTCTACTAAGCATAAATTAACTTAGTATTAGAATAAATAAAATAGGCCTCGTGTATTGTCAAAAAAAAAAAAAATATTATGTACATTAATAAATAATGCATATTGTATTATTGTCGGCTATAATAGTCTAAAATAAGTTTAAAATACTATACTTCATTGTCAGGACTCGTATACTATTACGATTAGAACACTTGGTAGTCTTTAGAAGATTGTAACATCTCCATTATCACCACTAGGTATAAAATATAAAGAGACTTTATTATAATCTATAGTATTTGAGCTTAGGCTAAGGATTATTTAAAACTGCATAATATATTTTTATGCATGTAAATTTAAACTATTTGCCGCTTGTTATAATATGTTCACAAAACTACAAATTATAATTATTATTTGATTTTACGCAGATTTTATATTAATTACCTACTGCAGTATTATAATAAATAATAAAATATAAATAATTACAAATTTAGTTTTTAAGCTATTTTTCTTTCAATATTTACAAATTTTTCAAAATGTTTTCGTGGTTAATATTATTTATGATATATTTTTTTATACTTACTTAAAACTTTTTTTAAATAAAGATTAAAAAATTGAAGTAGAGATACGTATCCAAGTTTAAATTCTACAGAGTTAAAGAAAATGATCGCTTACATTTACACATTGCGCTACTTTCAGATTTAAAATAGAGTAGAATATTATATTATAAATATAGGTTATTACTTATAAAATTAAATGTATTAACAAAAACTATTGAATATTTATCACATATTATTTTCATAAAGTTAAAATTCAAATAAGTTGTGTAGATTAATAAATAAATATAAATATACAATATTAGTAAAACAGTAAAATTGTATTTATTTTACAATATATCGAGTGTTAAAGTAATTTTTTAACTATACTTATTATCTCAAAAAATCGTCTTGACTTCGACATAACAACTAAATTGACTACGTCCTTAAGTATAACCATTATATGTGTACCATGTGGAGTTTTCTGTACAGCGTTTACTTTAAAAGTGTACCTATAATCTTATAAAATATATACCTAATATTTATGTAGTGGTTACGACTTTCATGCTAACATAATATCTAAGACATTAGAGCAATACTGCAATAGTAATGCGATAAGAGTTAAGTTGTAAATTATTGTTTAGTATAAATTAAAATTTAAGCGTATTAGTAGTAAAATTAAGTAAAAATAGCACATAACATCTTATAATTTAATTAAAATAGTATCAAAATTTGATTTCGAAAATATGATATGCCTACTGCCAAGTTTTGTACAAAATTTAAATAAAGGTTATTTTGTTCAAACATTTGAAATAGGTGACTGAAAATATTACCTGCGAAAAATTGAAAACTATAGGTCTAAATGTGTAACTTTGTTATATTTTTTTTCAAAAACTGGTAGTAAACAGTGCCAAAAACCATGAAAAAAGTATATCAGCATTGCTATAATATCAGGAAAGTTAAAGGTAAACTGAGACGGATAATGTTCTTGTGAGATTGAATGATATATTTTTATTGGACTATTTTTTATAATTGACAAACGCATCAAAAAAAAAGTCAAAGCATATGATATATGCTCTTATACACTATAGGAATATCATACGCATTCGGCTCTGATCGCTTTGACACGCGCGTGAAGTGTAAATCGAAATCCTAAGTATGTTTTCGCCATTTACGGTCGCCTGTCCTTTAGTATAGTAAATGTCGTTCGAGACGAGATCGATATGAGAATATTATACGGTTCTTACTACTGCTATAATACTATACTACTACGTCGCGATTGACCGTTGCACAGGACGGGCCCCACGTAAAACTTATTACCAAACTTCCTTGATGTGTTTTGAAAGGTGCAGTGTACACTGCACCTCCTGTATATATGGTAGTTGGATGTGGAAAATCACTTTGTCGACGGCCAATGTGATTCGGTGTTATTAAACCTACGCCCCTCCACCACATCACGGCTAGGGATGAGATGATTACGGCGGAACGTTTCAACTTTTTTTTTCGGAAAAACACATATTATATGAACCACACGGGTTCACCCGCAGCTTGCACTAGTGTAGAAAGTTTAAATCGATGTCGTCGGACTACCATAACACTGTGTATATAATATATATTATGATATACATATGTATATATAACATAACTATTAGAATGTGAAAATTTAAAAATGTTCTTAGGTATTCAGATATAATATAAGTATCATGAATCGCAAAACACGAGTCCAAGAAACATAAATTGCATGGTAAAATGTACCCTATCGTTGCGTGCTAAATGCCAATCAACTTAATCAACAGTTAATAGCGCAAATGTTGTTTATGTTAAACTTATTATAATAAATGAATAGTTAAAAATAACTTCAAAATGCAGTTTCGGAATTATTGAAAAGCACTTGTACAGTACTTGATGTGGGTACTTACAATCTTCCTCTGAGTACTGTCTTAATGAAAACCGACTAACGAACACTATCTATAGCTGTCTTCTATATCGTTCAACACGAAAAATGTGGTGGCCGTACAACGATTTTTATAAATTTGTTGGTCCTAATTTAAGTTATAAATATTATTTTGTACGCTTTTTTGGCTGTAGATATGTTGAAATTCAGCTTTCTTACGTCTGACAATCGATTAATTTTTACACTATTATAGAATAGAATATATTCGACAACATATTTTTTGCCTCATCGTCTCCAGTATACCTAATACTATATTATAAGCTACAAGATTCCTAGCAATATATACATTATGTATTGCACATGTAAGTAGAATAGACGAATTTTTATCGCTCATGTCTCATGATATTGTATAACATAAAAAATATTTTCATTAATAAATAATATTATCTAGTATATTACAGTTGAAGAATACAGCTTAATATATGTCGGGCAAGGTTTTGTTTAATTCACTTTGTACAATAAATAAAAAAAAAAATCAAACATTCTCGTATATAATTATATTATATTTATTATTTATTGTAGTTATGACTTATGTGAAAGAAATGAAAACAATATTTATAAATTACATATATTATGTATGCCTATCAACATAATATTTTTTAATTTTTATAAATTCGATTCGGTTATATATTTATATTTATATCAAATAATACGCGCAATTTTTGCGACACTGGTGTATATAATCGTTTTAAAAGAAAACCAACACAGATTATTACCGACATTTATTCAACATTTTACCTAATAAAACCAATCCATGAGGCGACTCGCGGAAAACGGCCTACGAATTATGTCATCACCTGCGAACGTACAACGCATAGACATCACATGTTTAAGATCGAGGTCAGAGCGCTGGCCGTTTATAACCGAGTATAACAAGAGCGGCAATATACTGAAAATTATGAGAAAATAAAACTTGGGTTTCACACTAAACCACCAAATGCAGCTCATTTGATATTGTTACACACGCACGTACACATATACATACGCTAACACATTTACAAATTCGTATTAAGTTTAAAGTGGCTTCGGTCAAAACGTATGGAGCGGACAGGGTGGCGTTGTTTATCGCGACTAGTTTGCCGCAAGGAGTGTCGTAAATCCGACAGTTTACGCGAACACGGTCGATGATTCGCCTAATTGTTGTAGCAGGCTCGTGTATACCACCGAGTCAATAGTAATGCCAGCCGAGTAAACATTATGCACCTAAACATGTAATAACACCGACAGCTGGATTTTTGTTTTAGTTTAAAGATTTAGTATCACACGGCGAGCGGCAGAGAGGATGCGACGAATTTAATACATTTAAACGTCTTTCTTGCTCTCTATCTCTCTTTCTCCTTCTCTCTTTATCTTTTTATAGGTATACATGTCAGTGAATAACCGTATTTGTTCCACGTCAGTAAATTTTTTTTTTTTTTATTAATATTTCTGTAAAATTGTTAGAGACCCGTTCATAACAACATTATTATATCGATACAGAATTTATCAAAATATATAGTGTATTCACCAAGCATGCTCACCCTCCATGTTTTCGTTTAACAATGTATTTATTTAAATTTCTGAATTTTTTAAAAGACCACATTTTTAAACTTGAGATATTTCGTGCTACTTATGGAGTGTTTTGTGGAGATACAAACATAAGCTTTTTAAAAGAGACCTATCACTCTTATTATTTAGTGGATATATTTTTTTTTAAATAATGAAATATATAATAAAAAATTCGATCGAGTGGTTTTTTAGTCGCTAAAATGTTTATTCAAAGGATAATAGTCCTTAAAAATGGTTTTAAAAAAAATAAAATATTATAATATTTATTATATTCGGACCATTTTTATAAATATAAATATTGATATATTTATATCAATTACCAATATTTTTAAATAACTATTGCTCCCATATTTTTTTAACTCATTGCATGGACCTATTATCATTGATACACAAATCTTCTCGTTAATATTTTAATTTTGATACGTTCAAATTTAAGTTTCAGAAAAACTATAAATTAAATAATTTACTGTGTCAATGCAGAGATGTTATTTTAAAAACAGAAATTTATCTCTACGACATTCTACGAGTAGTACAAAAATTGTCAAGAGTTTGAAAATACGGTCAAAAATTAGTTTTGAATAATTGAAGCATTATTGAAAAAAAAGGGAGTAAGCATGTTTGGTGAAATGGTGAATTACCCTATAAGGTACCTGAACTTGGAATAAAAATCTAAATTATTGTTTAAGTTAAAAATCGAGAATATACGAGAACTAACCACATTATGGTCAGACAAAATGTATTAATATGTTATATTTAACAAATCAACAATTCGAAATTGACCTGTTCTACAATATTCATTCGCAATTAATTGGTCTGTGTAATTGGCAATGAGATTCACTATATTGTTCATATTACAACAACAATATATTGGCCCATTTAATGTTTTAGCTGCAATCATATGTGAAATTATTTACAATATAATGATAAGCGTCATCATAATCACACATCATTACCGCCATTAGTGAGCAAGAATTTAAATTATTTTACTTTTGTTAACGATCGCAGTTAAATTTTGACTGAAAAAGTTATTTAGACACATTAGTGATATTATCGTTAAGCATGGATTAATTATTTTTCAATAAAATCGTTTTCATTAATTATAATCGTGGGATATTACATATTGAATAGACAATTTGAATCGCAGATATCTTACTATTATTATTTTATCGTGCACAAAATTGCTCAAGTATCCAAGAAATATACTTAAGTGTGGTCACTGGTCGGGTTATGCAAAATCAACCAGGCATTTTCCTGATCAAATTATACAACAATTATAATATTAAACGGTATTCATTATAAATCGCACTTTTAAATAAATTTAACTAGGTAAATTTGCTACACTCATTTTACTCGAATATTTTGAAACGCCGGGACGCGTCTCGACACATATATATTATGATATAATCTGAAAGCCGTATAGGATCGTTCGGCGGTCGAACGCGTGTCCGACATATCATTATGAATTATGATGTTCTTTTTAGTTTTGGACGAGTTATATACTCGTTATCCCTTGGCCGTCGCTGCTCGCCCAAGGATATTATACGTTTCGAAACTATATATACGTCCCGGAACTCGTCGGCGCACGCGAATATAGAAGCGTCATGTCGGCCGACGCCGTACATAATCCGCTGCGCATACAAATCCCAAGAAGGGTCTGTTCGTTCTTTATTAACAAATCTATACGTGCTCGACCAGTCAACAAAAGTGCGGTCTGCGATACATAGTAAACAAAACCCTAAGTAACCGCGAAACATCAAAGTATCGTAAACTTCTGGGCGCGCGCGCGCCACCGCCGCCGGACGTGCGCTGCAGCAGCGCAATGGGACTTTAGCTGGAGAGGGTAGGACGCGATCTCCACCGCACCGCGCAATATTCCCCGAATCGCCTACAGTATAATCAAGTTTTCCTAATATTATTATTATACTCGAAGTGGTGCTATAACAGTTAGAATTAACCACAATGCACGTTACACTCATTATATCGAAGAATTTAATGATTAAGCATGCACGTCCATTGTCTGTGTACGTCCAATCAAGGGCTATATTTCTAATTCTGATTATTGAAATATTTTCGCTCACTCGGAGAACCTATTTTTTTTCATATATATCACTTGTATAGCGCATAATTTATTTTGAAAATTCTTTCGTTTTGGAGCAGTAACAATGCCAACTTTGATGGTGTAGGTATATCTGGTTGCTATTTGGTAGGTCCAAGTTGGCACTCTGGAAGAAGAGGGGGTTAAAATAAGAAAATTCTTATTACTAATCAAAATATACAGGGTAATAAAAAAATATGGCGAACGGGAATATGCTAGTTTTTGTTAAAATCAATGTTGCGTTTTTTTTATTATTGTAATTCAAAAAAAATGAATATAGATCATATCAAAATTTCACCAAATATTATGTAAGTAGTTTGGCACAAAATTTTTTCAAATTAAAAAGCTTTAAAATGTAACAAATGAGTTCTTATAAGACTTTTTTTTTATAGCTATTAAATAATATCAAAAATATATAGACTCAATTTAATTTCACGCGTTAGAAGTTTAAATTTTACCAAATGTTACAACATCGATAATTTACAAATAATTTTGTAGTTGTAGATTTATTATATTTTCAATTTTAATATTTAAATCTTAAAAATGTAATAAAAATCAGAATACTAACTTATAAATTGTTATTTTTTAAAGTAAAGCCAGTTTTTTTTTTACGAACTTTTGTAGTTAAAATTTTGACAAAATTGGACGTCTTAACATAATATAACGTTTTAATTTAAAAAGGTTTTATTGTTTTTTAGTAATTAAAAAAAAAATATATCATAGAAACCTGAAATAATAATGAAAAATATTTAAATCGAATTTTAATTTATTTTATAAACTATAATATTAACTTATTTATACTATTTTATTGTTGATCAGTATTTATTTATAAATTGATAGCAATATTATTTATTATAGTACAAATATTTTTTACTTTATTATAGATGCGATGTTTTGGGTTAAAATTAGTTCAACCTGCTGTATAAATTATAGAAAAATAAATTACTATTTTATAGTGACTATAAACTCTCTATCTCTAACTGTTTTTGTATGTATACTGATTCATCATTGATCAACAATTTAACAATTAATTACGACTCAATGACAATCTAATCTAAATCTTAAACCTACTATGTAAGTTTCCAGTTACTAAGGATAAAATTTCAAATTACCTTTCGGAAATGAATTTTAAGGGCGGTAGTGACAAGGACTATAAGAATTCTCCGTAATAGTATGTACTACATATATGGTAGGTATATTTACTTTTCGTAAGACCAACATTGCGGGCTCACAATTCGCAAAGTCAATATTAAATATATAAATAGTGAACCTAACTATAAAATAAGTGAATGAGGTCTGTGTGCTAACTTTGGGAGGGTTATTCCAATTTTTCGAATTTAAAGCGAGACTAGTACATTATATAATTATTATTTAATGTATAAAAAATTGATTTAACTATTAATTAGTTTTTAATGTTTTGTTATGTTTCTAACTAAACATTACATATTAATACTTACGAAGCGGTTGTCTTACGACAAGTATTTGTTTTCTATAATGTGTTAAGCGTATGATAAATAAAAATAATGTGTGGCATTATACAATTAACATATGATATAATTTTATCAAATGTTGAAATGATAATGAAATCAAACCAATTTCTTTTCTTTTATTTCATAGTTATCAAGGTTAGGCATTATTATTCAAATACACAACATTATGTATAATAATAAGTTGGAATTTACTGTGTGTAACTTTTAAGTAAGAGTATCTACAATTTTTTTGAGACTTATTATATAGAAAGTGAATTATAATTTAGGTATACCTACAAACAAATATTAATTGTACACAAATGCTAATGTGCATTATCAGTACAGTAAGTATTTAATTATATGCATTTGAACATAAATTTAACGACTTAATTGTAACTAACGTTAACGTTAAACGAATGATGGGTAAATTTTTAAATCTCATAATTTAGGGTTGTAACTTATAATTACAGGTTCTCATTTAACATTTTTAGAATAAACTGGATAAAAAATGCAAATTAAAATCTATATAGTGAAATAAAATAATTGCTGACAATAATAATTTATATACCAATTAACCAGTACTTAATGTGACGGCAATAATTATATATATTATATGCGCAAAGAAATTACTTAACTATATTGGTAATAATATACAGTTAAACGTTACGATAATACTATTACGAGTATACTTCATCGGAAGAACACTTTGCAGTATAGTTTGAATAATAATAAGATTATGAAAAAAACACTAAAGGTTAAAATTTAACTAAAAATAATCACAGTTAAACATATTACACAATCACATGTCTATAAACAAGATATAATCGAGTTAAGCTGATTTGTTTATTTAAATTGTTCGCTAAAATTGCTTATTATAGTAGAATTGATGATCATTAAGTTTTTTCTATACTTTAATAGATACGAACTATGACTTTTATAATATAATAATAATAATAATACGTAGATCAATGATGTTTTGTATCTACACAAATTATATATAATTATATCATACACATATATGTATGGTACAGAAAAAGTAGTTTTTAATGGGATCAATGCTATGACGACTCGCAGTATTTACCTATTTTACGGATAAACCACCTAAAATAATTTCGAACCCAAATGATTGCCGAAATGCCCAAAATTGAATCGTTTCGGTGTTGGCGTTGTTAACGAGAAAAATAAAATATAATAAATAATAAGTAGCCTTAGTTTCGATCATAAATACACACGCGCGCACACTTTGATGCCAGTGTGATATCGTGATATTGATGAGTTGAAAATAATGAATACATAATTACATTTTAACCCGGGGCGGAGTCCTATATATATATATAATATAATATATTTTCATATTATTACATCGACGAATCGCACTGCATAATAACTATTTATGCAAAAATATATATAATTAAATATATATATTTTTTTTAATCGGCGCGTTACCCAATCGCGCTTGGCATACGAATTTAATATGGAGGATAACCGCGAAAACCGTTTTAGTCATAAAAACAAATTACTCACAACAATATTACCATAATCTACGTTCCTATGCGCCCGGTTGCATACAGCCTGCCGAACCTTCTCCAAACCGTGTTATTAATTTATAATATTATTATGATTATTGTATGTAACCGATGTTATGGACACATCGAGCGGGTTAAGGCCGCAGCTATATGTGTAATGCATCGCCCGGGGATGGATCTGATCAACAGTATTTTATTCAAGACATTGAGTTGTTGAAGTTTAGCGTGCACCATCCAGTCAGGCTGTACTCTTCGTTATAATTACATGTTTCTCGTAAGATATTAAGACATCACAGCGACTAAACGCATTTCATCTATGAATTTTCATCGTAATTTTACTTCACGTCATACCTAACCTATCCTAGTTACTTCTTGATATTATAATGCATCACTCAATATCATAATCTTCTCTTTTCATTGTGCTCTATATTCTTTATCGTCGTACATACCACGATTCCCTAAGAGATTGTTTTGTGAATATTAAAGCACATTTTGGCGTAATATCCTCTTTGATTGCGGTTCCGCAATTTCCACTCAAATATATGCCTTTTCTTTCAAGTACATTGTCATCGATAATATCTTAGAGTAAAGCGAAGTATATCCATCAAAGTAAGAAGATTTTAGTTTTAAAGTCGTTTCAAATATATAATTGCATTTTTGTTTATGTACCTAATTTTATTTAATTTTTTTTTATAAAACGTTTTAACTTAATTAGTTCGTTAATTTTCTAATTAAAGAATCAATTTATTGTAACTACTAAGTTTTTTAATAATTGTTTTTTGTTAAATCACTACGTATATTATAAAAAAATTGTAAATACAAATAAAAAAATTAATATTTCTCATTTCAGGTATGTAGTTGACACAATAGGTTAATATGTAATAACACTAATATTATAAATCATCAATACAGCTATAGTGTAATATAAGTAAGCATAGCATAGGATGCATTTTTTAACAAGATATTATTTTGTTATTATTTTTAAAAATTTAAAATAGCACAATTACTATTTGTGTGATCCAGTCTTCTAGATGGTTATTAAAAAAATAAATATTTTTACATTTTTTAGAAAATCTACGAGCCTTATATCACATGTAAGGTATATCTATAACCTATACAAGGTAATGTTGTTTTACTTAAAGAATACTTTAAGAATATTACTTACTTTTAAAATAAAAATAGTTCTATCTACTTAAAAGAAATCGAATTATACAACTAACTACTCACTGACCGTTGCACTGCAAACCCGTTGAACGCCATTATGGTGTGTATACGACAAACCAAGGCTTTCAGTGTCGCTTAAAAAATATTAATTACATGATTTACATAAATATTAAATTCAACGCTTTTTGAAAAACGAATGGTCCAATTATAGTATTTAAGTCGTTAGCTTGATACGAAATAGCCAATAATGTTAATTTAACGTCTTTACAAAACAGTGGCCAGGTGCACTCTCCGACACAGGTCCAAATAAATTATCACAATTAACACAATAATCGATATATTAGCAGTGCTGATACAGTTTAACCAAATTATCATGATACTAAGTGAGTAAAATATAAAACAAAAATATCTGCTACCATACAAATGTAAATTGTTTTTAAATATATTAAACAACGGTAAATGCTACAATTCAAAAATAGTTCCACAGAACATATATTATATACTTAAAGAAGGCTTGTGTAAATATTATACATAATATTATAAAGTCAAAAGTGAAATTAAGCAATATATATTTATTTATTGTGAAAGGGTAATAATTACTAATTTAACAGCTTATAATACTAAAATTAAATACAAATAAGGGCAACGATGATCGAGTCATATTTTTTAACAATTTAAATATTTAGGGAAGAAAGAGTTCTTACTACCACCCCACATAAAGTCTTAAGTATAAAAAAAGCTTAAAATTGATCTAATATCGATCCCACCATGCGCAAATTTACCACTCTATTCATAGAATCGACGAGGTATAATATACGTTTTTATCACATATTATTCGATATGAATGTAACTCACATCGCAAACAATCGTATTAAGGACATACTCGTCAACATGCATATCGATGTTGGCATAACACGTTTCTATAATACCTTTAAAATAGTGCGAAGTAGTAGTCTTTCTTGTTGTATTTTGTTTGTAAACTATAATATAATACTATAACATACGCGCTTGTTCCTTTATTATTTAATTTTTAGTTTGTTTACATATAATTTTGTTTGAACACTAAGCGATAGCGTAATTTTCCGCCAGGCAGCCGTTTTACTTTTCTCGTTTAGCCGTCCCTAATAACTGAAGCACTCAGAGTTCTCGTTTTCTACAACGCGATAATAGGAAAAAGAAAACTCTCAAAGACATCGTGGGCTCTCGTTTATGTCAGTTTAGTTTATCCCCACAATAGTTAATACAAACTTACTGACTCGTTGCGAATATATAATATATACGTACATGTTGACACGTTTC
This sequence comes from Rhopalosiphum padi, assembly GCF_020882245.1. Taxonomy (NCBI): domain Eukaryota; kingdom Metazoa; phylum Arthropoda; class Insecta; order Hemiptera; family Aphididae; genus Rhopalosiphum; species Rhopalosiphum padi. The sequence goes on from NC_083599.1 coordinate 57,160,434, forward strand.
CGCAATGGAAGTTTTACACAAGTGCCCGGCACCCGCACATATGTCGTTCAGCTTTTGAACGCGCGAGTTAAATCCTCAAGGGGCAAACCACGTAAATGTTTTGAATTGAGTCCGATTCATTATTATTATTATTATTATTACTACTACAATTTTTTTGTTTGTTTTTACGCGCAATTATAATGGTTAAGGGTGAGCGCTGGCAGCAAGAAAACCGAAGAAACCTTACCAGCCGCCACACGTTTGTGCAGCCCACTGCCAATTATAATAATAATTAATAATATGTGTTGTTAATAATATTATTATGTGTTTTTTTTTTCATGTCCGTAAGTGTTGAGAAATTAATTGCATACGTAATCTATATGACAAGTGCACGTGTACGCAGACGAGAGGAATGTGCAAGGTTTTTCTCAAAACATTATATTATATTTATAAAAGGCACAATGAGATACACCCAAACCCAGGTGAAATAGAATTGTACTGTGTACATATAATATTAATATGATAAAGATAATAATAATAATAATCAACAAAGATCGTTTACGTGTACTTCGTGTCTTCGTCTAAGGGTTATTAATTTAATTGACATTACAATTAGAATAATTTTAGATTTAAAGTCGAAATAAATATAAGATATAACTTATAAGATGAATAAGCTATACGTATGATAACAATACTAATTAAATAAAAATGTGAATATTTTGTAAAAAATATTTATTTTTTAGTTGCTCGTCTAGGATTTTATTCAAATCCTCTCTCCCAGATAATATGCACATTGAATTTGATATATGCTTAGTTTACAATGAATAATGATAGATGTATTTCAAACTTGGTTGATATTGGCAGTGGAATCTTATGACCAATAACGCGTGTTGTAAATATTACAAATACTGAAATATATTATTTGCCAACGGGAGAGATCGTACGCAAATACATTTTTTTAATTGCTGTTTTTCCGTAAAATTTATAAAAATTAAGTATGTACTTGTGTATTTACTATCACCGCCGCTAGGTCTAACGAACTCTCGTTTCTTTCTTAAATGTTTACTTGTTGGGCAATCTCGATTAAAAATCTCAGGGATAATAATTAAGGGCTTAAATTAAAATAAACACAAATGGGTTATTGAAATGGTAATAATTATGTTAGCTATATTACAAATAAAAATGTTGACATACAGAAGTAAGTACCTATAGGCTATAAGTAATTAAATCGCTGTTTACCATATGGCATATTATGATTAATTAGTTTTTGTTTAAAAATGCATTACTACTTTATAGAATAGGCAACCATATATACATATATATATATATAAATTACATTTCATAGTAGGTTATATTGTATACTAAAGATACAAAATTACATGATTTTCCGTTAATTATTAAAATGTATAATATGCATTAATAAACGATGTTGTATACATGTTGTATTAAATATATAAATATACAACTGTCATAAGAAAATAATGTAACATTTAGTTATTTTTTTTATTGTAACGCAAGAGTCAAAAGTTTCAACTGAAAACAGCAAGTTTAAACGATTTCAATAATTGAAAAAGTTATTCGATTAAACGACTGAAAAACATTTTTTTTCTGTTAATTATGAATAAGAAAAAAGTCGGGCAATGAATAAAAACTGTATTTAAGTAATAATGAGCAGTTAAAAAAGATTTCTTTTGCTTTCGGGGCGTGTGAAATGGACGGAATTTTCCGGGTTTTTTTTCTCACCCATTATATCAAAGTGACTTAATCTTAAAAGCAGTATTATTGCATTATTATTTTAATCAGACTTCTTTTGGACTGCAAACTAATTCGAGAGGGAAAAAATGGGGAGTGAAATATTTTGATGGCCGAACAAGATACGCTGGTATTATATTTTTTTTTTTTTTTTTTGACTTAGGGTGACAGGGACAACGGAACAGTCATAGTGTCGTTTAAGCGGTTTATATTATTATTTTCGTGATGAATATAAAATAATGAAATATATTGATTATAATTAAAAAAAAAAATAATAAAAAATAAAATTATTTCAATTGTTAACATGCTCTCTATGTTTTCTTTCGACGTTGCTAACCGTATCGATATAACGTTAAACAATATATATTATGATTATGGTATATAATACCAAACAAACTCGTCGTACAACGTGTCAATTCGAATTAAAACGAAAACCCCGAGGGAATAATAAATTAAATTCACGTGACATAATTGTTATCGTAGTATACAGGTAGCTGTGGGTTGTGATAGGAATGGTGGTATTTCAAATGTTGATATGATTTAGATTATTTAGTGGTCTAACGGGAGTGCATAATTTTTTTTAAATTTTATCATGTGAGATTGAATATAAAAATATTAATTCTCAAATAACGAAAATACAGAACGCCTGTGATTAACAAATACTATTAATTGCCGGCGTGTCAAAAATATGGCCAGCCCTAACCTGGCAAGTAGTTACTAATGTGTATTGTGACGAGACGACATTTGATGGTCGCTTCATAATATAATATTAGCCTGGCGCGCGTTACCGACGCAGATCATTTCATTCGCAGTCCAGTGAAACGACGTCATGATAAATTGATATAATAATAAAAATATCGGGAAGACGGTAAAACGCGCGCTATAGCGTTGCGTTTTTATTACCCACCTGCCGTACATCGCCACAACGGATCAAAAGGTATATAATATTATGTGTATGTACCTCCTACCTATATATATATAACGCGCGCACGAAAATCGGTTTTTTTTCCTCATCTCAGTCTCTTACCCCCTCCCTTAACCTGCCTAACCTATTCAACCTCTCCTACCAGAGACTGTTCTGCATAATGGATAAAAGTATAGGAAAAAGGTAAGGGAAAAGCCAGCGGAATTTCTCGAATTCCCGCGCTATTCGGCGAGTACGCAGCGAACGTAAGGGGGGGGGTGAAAAAAAATACGTAACAAGGATTTTAAGGCAGTTGACTCTCACTCATAACGTTTTATTGGCGGCGTACACACACACACACTGTTACTGCAAACGCTGTAAGTGGGAGAAGTAGTATAGTGAAAAAAAATATATAAATAAAAACGTCGACGAAATGAAATTAAAAGTGTATCTTATGCGTGTTCTCTAGTCATGTGCAGTCAACTGTACAGACCCTACCCGTCATGTAAACGACCTCGTGCTGTATATACCTATATATAAGTTCATTTTTTTTTGCCATTTAACTTTGAAGAGGACAGACACAACAGAGGGTCCTTCTCGGACGGTGACGGCGGCGGCACCGTGGGGGTGGTGAGGCGTGCACGGAGACGGGTACTGCGATAAGGTTGTCAGACATAAAAAGGCGAAAATTTAATTAAGCGACCGTTTTGCCGGGACACCGTGTTTAATTGCGTTTGACGTTTACCGTATAACGTTACTGTATACAGTTCTCACCTAACTGCGAAAACAGTTTTCTGAACTACAGCTTACCGCCGCCCACGATCAGTGTATAATATAGGCACTGTACATACTGCTACTTACCCCCTTCGAGATTTTAATCCACCGCGTCGCTTTGTTTTTTGCGCGCCGAGGCGATAAATAATAGAACGGCTATATTATACAGAAGAGTGGAGTGAAACGAATTAACGAGAGAGTATAGGATATATTTGTTTTCGCCCCGAGGAGGGAGAGAACGGACGAAGCACTTAATCGTCGTGAGAAAGCAATAAGCGTATATAATATATATACTCGTATTATATATTTTGTTTTCTAAGATGTGGCCCGACGGTTTTGTGACTGCTATTAAGTGATCGCGTGTTTACTCCGCGGGTACACGTTCGACTCCGGCAAAAATAACCGGGTGTTCGTATAATGATTAAAAAACATAAATTTAAATTTAGCCACTGGCAACAGTGAATATTTAAACAATTTCAAAAAACGCACGAAGCACAGTATTGAAAACAATTATTAACGTTTGACCAATTAACCACCATAATTAAAGCAGTCATCGACGATACTGAAGTATTGCAATAATGCGATTTAAAGAAACTACGAATTTTGTAAGACCGACTGCTTCAAAAAAGAACACTGTTAAAAAACAACAACAACAACAAATAAACCAACACCAAATTATATTGGTATAATATATATATATATATATATAAACTACGATAAATAATATTATATATGTTAAAGTGTATGACCGCATGGCAGGGAATGTTGACAGTCACTGGTGTATGTTGACATTTACCGATCATTTTGGTGAATGTTATCAATTTTTTCAATTATCTCACAATGTGGATATTTACCAGTGTTAGTTGACATGCGCAATAGTTATTTAGTGAATGTTGACATGTATTTATTATATTTTTCAGTGCTTGAATAAAAACAATTATCTTTCCCTTTTTTTTAATAAAAGTGCACTAAACTTTTCATAAAAAATATCTTTTATATTTTTATCCATTATTAAGTTTAATTTGAATATAATATATATTACCCTTAAACGTTTTAGTTAAAACACTGTTGTGTTCGGTTTAGTATATGGGTCGATACTGACGAAGTGACGAAAGTATATTATATTATTATCTAGCAAACAATTGACAATCGGATTGTCTTATGCGATAACATTACTATTGTCGAAACGTCTCCAAAGCATATTGTGACTGGACGATAAAGTCTTAATTCTACAAAATAATGCGAAAATTTCTTTTAGTATACATTGTGCTTCAAGCGTGATTAGCATTTATCAAACACTAATTGTAAATGTCAATAATCACCGGTATATGAACCCGTTAAGACCATTTTGTCAACATTAACTACAATTTTTGGTAAATGTTAACATATACCGGTGACTGTCAACATTCGCCAACTGCGGTCATACATCTTAACTCAGGGGTCACCAAATAAAACTTCCCGTGGGCCACAATAAAAATTTTGAAAATTCTTGCGAGCTATAAAAATTCATAGTACACAATATTTATTATAATATGCCGATTGGTCAATAATTACGTATTAAATTATCGGCTTCTTTTCTCCTTGTCTGCGGGCTGGTTAAAATTCATCCGCGGGCCACCATTTGGTGACCCCTGCCTTAACTTATATATTACATACGATTGGTATTCTGGTATTCGTATAATTGTGAGCGTGTGCACCAAACTATTGAAGTAGGTAGTAAAAAATAGCAAAAATAATATCAGTACTGGGTGTGCGTGAGGGGGAGCTATATTGGCGATCAGAGGGATGGAATAATATTGCGGGTCGGTGGATTTGCGGTGTAAATAGGGTCCTCTATGGCACTCCCGTTTCGCGTATATCTGAAAAAAAATTCTACAAGTATCGCCACGTCGTATATTATTAGAGAGGTGTTAACCAGAGAGCCGACTATACGTCTGTGACCTAATACCCTACCCTAAAGTCGCGCGCGCCTTCGTGTCCGAACATGATACGTATATTGTATATGGTATATATATATTATATTGACCGATCGGAAAGGCCTATCTCTCGCTTTTTCCGCGGGACATTTTCAGAATTCCAAACAGTGCGGTTAAAAACACGATCATCCCAATAGAGCTCAATACCGTCGCGTGCGTTATACCCTCTGCTGAACATCGTATCACACACTACCTCCGCCACCGCCACCAGATGAGTATATATATATACCACATAGATACCGATAAATCATTTTACACACACGCGTACGACATTAGCAGAATGTTATTTTTTCTCTTCCCGTTATATTTATTTATTTTATTTTATTTCCCGTCGTTCGCCGCCACTCACCACGTAATCCCGTACAACCGAACGAAGAAATATATACCCCTTTCCCCACAGTACTGCAGCCTCAACCACTCCATCTAAGAAAAACAAAAAACCCCGACAAAGCCTCAGGGATATTGTGATTCTCGTATAGTTGTATATACAAGCATTTGGCAGTTGCGTATAATATGGCACACAAGTCGTTTTTCTTTTGTGTAAAGGCGGATCCTCTGGCGGCAGCAGCAGAAGTGGTCGATGGATATTATTATTATTATTGCAGTTATTACTAGGATATATATATATAATATATAGATAGACAATTATTCTTAGATATATACAGGGTGATTCATCAAGCATGCTTATTCCCCATCATTTGTATATTTACCTAATAATATATTTATTCAAACTAATCGTTTTTGAACTTTCGAATCTACAAAGAACTTGAGGTTTTTTTACTACTAAATTACGAGTTTCCTGTGATGCAAACTTGTTTCTTTTTAATTGTGAACTACTCTTTTTTACTCTAAATTATTGAGTGACTTTAAAAATGACGATATTAAGAGTAATGGCGTTTAAAAATGGTTTTTATAGAAAAGAATTATGTGCAATATTTTTTGAATCTAATGTAACTAATGTACCATTTTTATAAATAGTAAAAAAATTGATAGTTTGCAATTTAATATTGATACTTCTAAACTTACAAAAAAACTAACGACTAAATAATTTACTGTAGAAGAGGGGGATTTTTATTTGAAAAATAAATGTTTGTATCTTAAGATAATATTCCTTAAGTAATCCTAAATATATCAAGAATTTTAAAATATGGTCCAAGTTTTTATGTTTAAATCACTCTGTATATATAGTACGCGATGTCCTCGTAAAATCGACGATACGGTGTAGTAAAGTATTCAGCTATTATATGTCTATTCGAACGTTTTGTTAACACGAACGATATTGTAAATCTAGTGAAAGAATGCGTTACCGTATGGTGTTTTGATGACTCTATATTATGGACTATAATACACATATAGAGGTCGATACTATTTATACCGAAAATCGTTGAGTTTTCTCGATTGTAATATATACAAATGTACAATGACGCTTTCGAGTATTATGCATTTGAACTCATGTTGTTTGAAACAGACCCTAAAGTTTATTTTACTATAAGTTGGAAAGTATTTACAGACCATCATAATAGCAATTATATATATATAATATATAATTGTATTGTTTAGAAAATAATATACATTTTTCAATTACATTGTGTTACTATAGTTCCAGATATATGAAGGGAGATTGTTAAACCTACACGAAAAAAAAAATAGCAAGATCGTCAATGAAATGATTTTTTTTTTATAAATAAAAACTAAAATCCTTAGTAATCAAGACATGTAATAGGTATATAGTGTAAACACATTAAAAAGTTGTACATCCCCCTTCATGATAAACTTCAAAATTCATCAATGTAAAAAATAACACAATATCATCAAGAGTGTATAACCAGCTATATCAATAGTATATGTTGCAGATGATTCGTGTATATGGCATGTGGACGTGTGGTACACTGGTATTGATAGGTGCCATAAATATTGAGCATTAAATATTTTCAATCGATGCAAAAATCATGAACGTACCTATGCATTATATTATTATATGCCAGTTATATTATACAGTGCGTGTGGATTTATATATTTATATTTATTTTTATTCACCGAGTCCGTTCGAGCTGCAGACAGTGGGCATTCACAGCTCAAAAACGCGTTAAAACCCACTCAACCGGGGGCAAGAGGGTTTAGGTGTAAAACTGTATAAATCGTCCGTGTTTTAAAGGTTTGTAAAATGAAAGATGACCTCGGTTACGCGGTAATTGATGTGTTTTGCTGGTAATAATTTGTCACCACACCGGTCAGACGGAGAGGAGCCATTAATCAAGCACCGAGCGTGGCTGGGGGAGGGAAGAGGTTAGGGAAATCCTGGCAACAGGATAACGTTAACCGAATAATTAAAATCATAACAATAAAACACAAAAAAAACCGTCTGGGTCCAGTTTTTAACGACCCTTATAAACACCCCAAAACCCGTCATCTCCTTACCCTTTTCCTTTTCACATTTGTTAAACAAATTGCACACCATTATCCGGTTAACCAACTGCAATCACTCAAAACAGAGTTCAGACCGTCTGAAACTCGAACACAATACCTATTTAGTTCATTCGGACCTTTTGGTTGTTTGTACATAAATTAAAAATATGGTTTTATAAATATATTAATTTATGTTACATTTGTACATTGGATGATAATATAATAATTGTATTTATAAGAAAGAAAAAAAGCTCAGCTCAACAAAAGTTATTGTATTATCATGGGGAAAAGTGAAATTTCATTAACAATTTTCGGTCAAAATTGTATTATGTATACTGCTAAGGAACGTGTCAAACACACATTATATAACATAACAATATATACGCGCGCCTTGTTCTACGTGGGGCCGTCCGCCCAAACGACCCAAACATTATCTTGTTTTAAGATTTGTTCAAACAAATGGACATAAATAATATCGGAGAATGCGGAAACGATTTACGTATCGTACATGAGTTATGAATAATTTTTCGGGGACAACGTGTTTTAATTATAACTATATTATGTTTGTATGTATTATACTCCTTGATTTACGCGTTATGTTTTTATACGAGTTTCACAAAAATAAAATATATACATACATAAATTCTAAACAAATTATGTATATATCATATTGTGTTGAATTAACATGTTTAAAAACTGATTGTAGATAAAAAAAACTATAATCTATTATACAATATAGTGGTGATATTTTTTAGAACACAAACGGAGTGGCGCACATACGTAATGTTTATAAGTTATAACTTATGCCAATATAATTATGATTGTACATCATCGTTTTATTTTCTTTATATATATTAAAATAATAATATTTATGTTTAACGTTGTAGTGTACACGAGTCCACGGCATTTCATCGAATACTAATGTAATAGGTACATAAATTGACAGGTTCTTAAAACGAATTTAATCAAAACGAAAAGCTATCCGTCATGTATATAATAAAACCGTTATTTTAAAGAATAAAACGTATAGAAAAACAACGACGATTCGACGAATGAACGAAATCATGACATTATATTATTATAATATTATAAGCTCGTCGTCGAGCTACTCGTGGTTTACGTCACATAAAGCATCGTGTGTTTGAAAACTAATTTGACGGTTCAAACACAGTTCAAACGCGGTTCAACTCGGTTTTTTTTATCTTATATTCAGCGCCGTACGGTGTTATTGTGATATTAAAACGCATAACGCCGCATCTTTCGCGTATGGTCGCACTCTCTTTTCGCTGCTCCCCAAAAACTTCTCTTTCTGCCTCTTCTCCGTTCTTCATCGTATTATAATAATAATAAAAAATCGAAACGTTACACATTACGTCACTGGCGGGTTCAGATTTAATATCGAGCATAAACATTACCCGAAATCCCAAGGGATCGTACGCCCACACAGAGTCCCTCCTAAACGCTAGTTTATAATATTATATATACAACATGTGTGTGTGTGTGTGTGTGTGTGTGTGTACATGCATCATGCATGTGTGCGTGCTCTGTACACTCTGACAAGTATTCATAACGTTTATTAAGACTGCTGCGGCATATATCGGTGGTGGCGTACTAGCCGAATATTGAATTACACACATTAGCGAGTTATATATAGTAGAAATATACGTGTGTGTGTGTACGTAGTGTCATCATTTTATAATTGTCATAACAATATATTAATATTATAATATTAATTATGGGTTAAATATATCTGGTACAATGGTGATCATAATATCCAGAAATTATTTGTCCGTTTAACACCAAATGGTAACGTGTTAGCATACGTTAATGCTGAACGTACTTTTTTTGTAAGACGACGAGAGCAGCCACAGGGACGTTTTACTCCCGGTTCCTCAACGCCTTTAATAATTTTATTTGTTGTGGTCCGTTAAGCTAGCGGTAAGGTTTGAGTACCTACTATTAGTACTAGTTTTTCAAGGATAACGTTCGATTAGTTTGATTAGGTTAGTACTGGGAGTTATTTACTTTTGAGCCCAAGAGTATCAATTTGGTTCAATTTTCTACCAGAAACCACCTTTAAAGTTAAATATTGAAGCATTTTTACAGCTCCAAAAAGTGATGATAGATAAAAAAAAACATTACTTAAAATCTATAAAAATTCGGTAAACTAAGAAATTAATGGTTGACTTATTATTAATATAATTATTATATATACTTATCATTTTAACAGAAATAATAAAATTTTACCTGTCATGGTGTATTTTTAAAAATATATTAAAAATATTGACCGAACGGTGACCACGAGTTAAAAACTGTAAAATAAAAATATTCATCGATCTGTTCAGAATCTTAAAGCACTCGAAACATATTTTTTTTAGTAAAGAAATAATACCTAACTATTAAAAAACATAAATATATCGTATTTCATATATTTTATCAAAAATATTTAAATGTTTTTTTTTCCTGAACCTAAAAGTGTGAATTCTTTGAAAAATAGATTCAAAATGTGCCATAACAAATTCATAATAGCTATAATAAACTTCGAAAAAACAAATTTGGGAATCACTTGTTTATTGTTTAAATATAAATTGTGCACACGAATTGCAATCGTTGTATAATGTGTAATACTTAATATGTATATATAATTTAATAATATTATTTTCGACAAGAATAACAATAACTTTTGTACCGACATCACGGCAGTACTTGAAATTTATGTGAGGAGAAAGGGACTATTATAAAGATTGTCAATATTTGTGGGCCCTGGTGTTATTTGCTACTATATGATTATTAATTCTAAAGCTATTTTCATAAACGATTATAACCTGACCAGATTTATGGTACATTTTAAAAACTAAAGCATCTCATTTATAAAATTAATGAGTATACCTACCTACTTAGTATAAAGATGTACAAAATGTATTATAGTTTATAATGCATGGTGAGGTACATAGTGTTACAACGTCAAGTTTTAATTTACTTCTAATTATACAAATTTTGTTAAAATAAATTAAAAAATTAAAACTTTGTAAAATAAACACAATAAATATATGGCACTTATACTACTTATCGAATATAAATTACAAAAACTACGCAGAAAAATTATTACGATTACAACAGTGTCATTTTAATTTATTTAACTGGATTTTGAACAAAAATACAATGACCATAGAAACTTGTGCTACTTATTCACCAATTATTTCAATAATTACTTTAGTAAAAGTGAAATATAATGTTGAAAAAGCATTGATTTTTCGAGTTTTTATATTCAATTTTAGTTTGAAAATGTAATATGAGGATAATCAAATTGCGTTTTTACTTATTTATCTTTCTGAATTAAATTTCTTTTCGTCAATACTTAATTGTAATTACAAAAAAAATATTATTTAAATTGGCTTAAATATTAATAAAAACTGTTATTTTTTTTAACTATTGTAATAAATATTTGACTCATAAAATTTATTACCATTCATAAAAATCAACGTTTTTAATTTTAACCGGCGTGAGTTATGCAACCATAAGTACCTATACGACATATCGTTATATAACCATAATTTAAATCAAAATATTACAGTGTTATTTCATATTACATTTTATTTTATTTTTTATTTATACAACGAAGCCGATATTCTGTGCCGAGGTAAATCTTATTGATCATTTTCAGGGATTATCATCGATATCACGATGGTGTAGTAATCAGTAATGATTACATCAATCTATACAATTTTACAAGATTACATGATAGAACGAAATACCTATAATCGATATAAAAGAATTAATACGAATTGAACACCTGTGGTAGTATGAGAAATGATTATAATTTACGTATAATGTTTATAGTCGGGATAAATGATCGAAAAAAAACAAACGAAAAGTATAATAATTAAATTGATAAAAAAAAATGTGTATGTTTATAATAATAATATATAGGCTTGTGAAATAATGAAAAATGAATAAAATACCCTATGTTATTATAGTGTACTGTAGACTGCTATAAAACCCGGTCGTATTGATAACCAACCACGGGGAGTATGTAGTGCGGCAGAGTACTGCCAATGGAATGTTCCACATACATAGTTGGCGAGCAATAAAAAGCTCGACATTGTAGGCGATTAGGCGAAAAGGGCGACGGCGATGGCACAGTAGTGGCGGCAAACGACGGGGGGTAAAAAGTACTTGGTAACAATAATAACACAGGGCCAATAATAATAAACGGTAAATAGGCCATAAAAATAGCGGACCCGGGGTCACACGACGTAGGGGAGTTTTTCCCAAAGTCCCCCTACGCTTTTCGCCACCACCGCCACCCTCACTGTCGACACTACCACTACCACCACTACAACCACTCAAAGCCTTACGAGCACACACATACATACACATACACTCATAACGTGGGCCCGTGTGTCATCATCCATCAAGTCGAGATTTTAATAACAGCCCGCTGTACCTAATATTTGCCGGGTTAGAGACCACATAAATTAACCGAAAATGAGTAACGACGAGAAGAGTAGAAAATCCTTTGGTCCAAGAAACGGGGGCGCCCATAAATATGCCTACCTGCCTGCCAGCTTGCTTGCTTACCACCCTGCTTCCATATCCAGGCAACTCTATAGGGGAGAGACATTTGTAAAAAGGCCTTTTATTTTGTCGTTCAGCGCGCACGCAATAAGGTCTCCGCTATTATTTATCATCCGAATACCTTCATAAAAACTGACAAAAGTCTGTAAAAATTGCGAGAATGATAACTCACTGGCAATAACGAAAGTGTCCCCCCTCCTTTCTATGCTAGCAGCTTAGCAGTTCGCTAACTCTACAAAAAGAAAAAAACACAACACATAAACTGATTACAGTTCTGCACTTAATCATTTTGGTTTTTATTCCCCATAACGACACGAAATACTAAAAAAAGTCATCGTTCAAGTTTTATAAGTGACTTTTACTGTAACCCGTAAACGGACAGACGGTCCAAAAATCGCATGCTCGTAAATCATTGAAGATGAACGCCAGCCATCAGCCATTCAATTTTGTACCCAATAAATTAAGTATTTTTTCTGAATCTCTTACTAAAATAGAGTCAGGTATAAAGAACGCCGCTAGAAGCATGGCATTTATATGACGATATTTCAATACAGCTTAACACAATGAAAATTCAGTTACGATAACAATATTTTGTCCAAGAACGCGCGCAACATATAAATATTCAAACAATGTGCGCTCAGTAAATTTATATCGAGCATTTGATAAACTCATATTTTCTCTTATAACTAAGTTTTCGTTAGAAAATCGATGTGTATATGTTAAATTAATTGATGCGTTGATTAAAATTATATTGCAAGCAATTGTTGAAGCTCTATTTTCTATAGAAAGGGCTTATATTTTATAAACTTTTATTATACAAATTATATAAAAATATTTTGTTCTGTGAGATATCTTATTCAATAGCAAATATAATTATTATTGAATAAAAAAATATATTGTTTCGACGACTTTTCACTCGATTCTATAATAATTCAACTTTTAGTCATCATTATAATAAGTAATAACGTAATTACAATACAATAATAATTTGCAGTTGTTGATTATTTTGTACTTGAGTATTATCTAATTAATTTTTTTTTAATTTTTAAGAATTTAATTATAAAATAATTAACTATAATAAAATGGTAATATTATTATGTTAAGATTTAATTTGGTGAAATAGTACATTATGACACACAATTGTAATTACAAAAGTTCGTTTTAAATAATTTCAGTATCTATATCTATACACGTAGTATGCAGTTATACAAATAGTTATTAAATACTTTGTATAATTTGATATTTGTAAAACTAATTTTATTTTAATACAAAATTATGCGATTGTTTGCATAAATATGGCTTCTATAATAAAAAAAACTGTAGTATTATAATGATTTCAAATTACTTTTATTTTATTTACAGTGATATTTTTTCCAAGCAACGTAATAACGCTATAATCGTGTTTCTCAATGACCATTGAAGAGAAAAGAAGTTGTCGATCTTTATTCATTACATTTTCTGTTTTACCCCTTATTTCATGTCTTCATGACAGAAAAGACTTTTTGAAATACCATTTTGCAGTCATGTGTCAAGAAGCGATAAAGTTATTTTCAAAGTCGATGTTGTAAATTAACGTTTTAAATATTTGCTGTCCCTACAAAATGTAGTTATATATTATAACTATTACGATGCGAAAAATTGGTACAATGCTAATGTTTATCATAACGAACTAGCTCTCAATTTGGCTTTGATTGCATCTAAAATACAACTCGATTAATTTAGATTTTCTCCATACAACGTCTTCAAAGCAGAATTGTTTATTGGATTTTTTTTTATACGATATCCGGATATTGATTTATTTATTTACATTTCTGCACGCCTTGGATTTATCGAGTAATTTTTTATCTTTTATCGCGTTGTAAATAATACAAGAAATGTTGACTAACACAAAACTACACTAGTCACATATATTATACCTAATAACAGATCACGATACGCACGCGTTTTCATAGTCACAACGAACGCTAATATCGGAATTTCTTCATAATGAGATTTTTTTATACGTCGCGACATTAAACTCACATTTAAAACTATCATAAATGGAACACGCGAAATAAGACTGTCGGCATTATAATAATCATTAAAATACCTGACAAGACATTATTAATATAGAAGGAAGCATACGTACACACACGCCACGACTTATCGGTTATTAAGTGTAGCAATAGTCTGAAAATAAAAAATTATAAAATTGTGTACGGCTGTATTATTATTATTATTTTAATATTATATTTATGTATATAAAATGATTGTGTTACGGCGAATAAGATGACGTGTTACGCGGGCGCTTCGAGTGAGTCGTCCTGACGATAGTCGGAAAATGCGATTCTACACACAAGGTAATCTCATATAAAAATATATAAAATAAAAACCGCATATACATAATAATAACATGCTTAGACGCAGTGTGATAAATTAAATTAACGCGTGCAAAGAAGTCTACAGTACGCCCGCCAGTACACTGTATAACGACGTCACCGTCGTCCGGATATTACGACCGTAATCGTATATGCCCTTTACGGTGTTCACTGTGCACATAAAATATTAACTATAATGCAATACAACACAGTCACTTATTGTGCGCGTTTTTACTGAACGTGATTGTTTAATGATGTCGTGTGTGTACCGTATAGGTAAATATTTTAAAAATCAAATTATTTTTCGTACCCATCCCGCGCGTGTAGTCTCTCTCGTTGCAGTTCAATGTGTATGGGGTATCGATTTAAACGTATTGTTTATATAATAATAATATAACAGTTGTCGTTACAGTTATAATAGTAATTGAAATAATATTGACATTTGATATTCTGACTTTTTTTATTTTTATTAACTTCACAATGGAGCTGTTGATTTCTGGAATTATTATTCTACACGCGTGAATTGACAACGATGGGTATAAAATATATGTAATTTACAAATAGAGAGATCAAGTGTAAATATTATATGTATAATGTCCTCTATTAAAGCGCGTATTATACAAATCATTGGTATACGAATATACGTACATTGTATTTAATAAATCATATTATATTGTTTGCAGTTATCATATTTGTTGTTTAATGTTTTCTTTATCGGTGATCACATTATTATGTACATTGTTGATTTGAAAGCGTACTATAAATTTGTCTCGAATTCCATTCACAGCACTTACTGCTGTAACAAAATATTTATATATTTAATATAAAATGAACTTCGTCGTATTTTTATAACTACGACACTACTTGTTTGAGCTGAGCTATTTTCCATGCATAAGCCTGTATAAGTAATTCAGTTGAAAAAAAAATGTTGGAAATCATCTTGAATTATTTGATATGTCATAATAACATGACATTATAGGTACCTAGCTGTTTGTCGGGTCAGTTGGTTCGATTGATTGTTCATGCTTTTATAAACTGCGTTGATATGCTGCATATATAATACACGTATATGTACTTGTTATACAAGTTAACGTGTTTATAATATTCTCGTTCAACGTATAAATATTAATCATTCTAAGAATTTTTTTAATTTTAGCCATAAACGTCGATCGTATACAACTATGCTCGCTGCATAAGTATAATACAAATATAAATACGTATATTATTCGTCGAGCAATATTTGTGATATATGTTATACAATATAAGGTTTTAGATAAATAACGAAAAGGGGGTTTACTTGTTTAGAACCCCTCGTTACTATTTAACATATACAAATTGTTTATACCATTATTTGAATTATAAGAAATACATTATCGTCTTTATCTGAAAATAATCTCAAATGGAACAGTCAATGTTATTTTAGTTTGATTTTATTCATCGAGATCTCTACCAGAGATGTAATCGAGGAACTTTAACGTTTTAAAATAATAATATTTATTTTATTATAATATCATTATGTATTTATAATAGTGATCAAATTGGTAAAAAAAAATTAAAACTGTAATACCTATCTACATCCTAGTAAATTATATTATCATCACTGAAATTTTATCATTGATATAATAATACATACTTTTAAGTTTTAACAATAATACTTGTTTGGGTACCTAAGTAAGTTTGTAACTAATAATTTAAAAAACAAAATGTTAATACCAGTTATTTAAATATTATCTATTAATTAAGTTTTCGTTAATTATTGGAAAGTAATAATTATTAGCTTTTTGTCTTAAATTAAACGTATTTATGTGTATTCCTTTGATTATGAAGTAAACTACACTTGAATGGGGAGAAAAAAAGAAGTAATTATTAAATATAAGACCATAAACCACCTTAACTGAAAAATTCTTGGGTACCTATAGGTCAAGGATAAATCCACGATTAAATGTATTATTGCTTCTAATACACATATTATGTACATAGATAGATATTATCACGTTATACACTATAATAAATAATTGTAATATACATCAATCGAAAGATGTGCCACTATTATTAGGTTATAGATAGGTAGTTCAATATTATTATTACGTGCGCACGAGGTTTGTCTCGAAAACGTTTTATTGGATAGCCACATTATTGTGCTAGGAACAAAAATAATAAAAGAAACGGTCACGGGACTGAAAATAAATCGGTTGAAGTCCGCGAGGGCAAAAAAGCAAAAGAGAGAAGCGAAAAATAAAAAAAATAAATAAATAAAACAAAAAAAAAAACGAGAGCAGAATAGAACGACAACAAACGAAATAATTGAAACTACCTTTTGTTACTGTCGGCTTCCAATTCAACGGACTAACAATGGGCACACAATTTATGTGGTCGTTTGAAGATAGTAGTAGCGGGTTTTACACATGTTCCACAGGAGTTGGGAGTCGAGAGTTTGTCCACTGGCTATTATAATACATTTTATTGTCTTCCTGCACACACCGACAGTCATCGGTATTTTACCATGCAAATAACTTAACAGCGTGTTGGTGTTTTTAGTTTTTTTTTTCACAAATGTGTACATGCAATATAATTCACTCGAGACAATAAAAAAACATATCTAACCAAGTGCCTACCTATATAAGAGATAATAAGTGATAAAATCCCGCACTAATGAAAATAGTAATAAAAAGTAGGTAGATATTAAGATAATAATAATAATCTAACATAATATTATTATACGCGGTGCAAATGTCCGATCAAGTTCGCGAGAACAAAATAATTTTTCATTCTAATTTTGTAACTGTTCTATATATATATTATTCGATTTTAATACACAGGTTCTTTACGGCTCTTAATTGTTAAAACTTCCCGTGTTTTCAAATTATTTTATTATTTACATAAAAATGAAATCGTATTTGAACAGAGTTAAAAATTTTAGTGTGAAGTACCTATAGGTTTTCTAAATTAACTATACTTCTGTTTCAATATCTTGATGGATATAAAAATTGCAGGTACTAAACAAAATACAATATTTTAATATTAATCGTCTCGTGTACCAGGTACATATATATAATAATATGATATGGCATAGTATGCGTATCTACTATATTAGATCTACAATCTACTTGTGCTAGTGTTGTCTTGATAAAAAAGCAAATTAAAATCTCATAATAGTTATACAATTGTTAAGGTACATTTCTGTAGTAGCAAAAAGCGATTATCTTTTATTGTTGGTATACAAATTAAATTCAAAAAATAAATATTTTATTTTTATCTTATTTGTGTTAAAATAATAGTTGTTACAAACATGTGTTCCACTTCGTTTAGATTTGAAATATTGACTTAATTTGTTTTGGTATAACCGAACAGTTATATTGATGATATTAATGTATACATATTTTGTCTAATTCGTCACTATATACTCGCTACGATCCAACGAAATATAATAATATTATTTCAATCATAATCATATGTAATAAATCAAGTTCCTGCAACGTCTGGTACCTATATTATAACATTGGTTTAAAATCCGAGAGGCCTATAACGTATAGTCGTCCGCCGTCGAGCGTAGTACCTGCAAACGCGGTGCGTACTGAATATTTCCACACCGGTTCAGAGATGAATATTAAATGACATATATTTCACACTACACGTGAAATTGAATGTGTAATGGGTTTAAAAACGCTCGAGAACATTATACAGTAGGTAGGCAGGTATAGGTATACTATATATTATTATTGCACTGTTACGCGTCGACATTTCGGCCCGATGGCTGTACATGACTCGATTTATACAGTCATAAAACCCATTGTGTCATTTCGAATCCTTACGATCGCCCCGACATATCGTGTTCAGTCGAGACACTTATTTTTCGCCTCGCTATATATACACCTATCGAAAAACGACCTACCTACCGTTTGGCGTCGTTGTCGTCGGTTCGGTTTCCCAGGCCGTTCGTGTTTCTAGAATAGGTACGACGAGAGACTTCCTGCGGCATCACAATGCGACTAGGAATACGTACGCGGCGGCGGCGCCCTAACATACCACATCCACCTGTGTGCGTTTGGACTACTCGTCCTGGTTGTATCGGTTACAAGGCTTAATAACCGCAACACTGTGCGGTGCAACCAACACCGGTTGGCCACTAACCGAAAACTTATATACACTATACCCTATACAAACACTGTAGGCCCCTCGTGCGCGCGAGCACACACACACACACACACACACACACGAATACGTAGCACAATGATACTTTATATTTGAGGAACAAATAAAGCTTTCACTGCACCCGGCCAGCCACGCGATTACGTTTCATAACATCGACGACATTGATAGCGCTAAATTTCAAGATATCCGATACGGATGCGCCGCCGTCGCCTAAACACACACCCATGTAGGCATGTATATATATGAAGCGTACAAGGTGTGTTTGTACAGTTTAGTAATTATTTTATCGTGTCAATTTGACTGCACATTCCCCTCCACTGTCTGTCGTTCGTTCTAATCTATAAATACTATAATCTTGAGTTAAACAATGACATTATAATATATTGAATAATATGGAGACCATAGAACAGGAGATCAAAACATGACGCAGGTGATCCTAAATAGTATATTAACAAGACATGATATATTATCAGTTGTATTTTATATTATATACAAAAGGTTAATAATGATAATTAGTTATGGATTTATGATCTCTTAAACGAATATCATATCAGCACCTAATGTAGGTATACTCGTGTATTTTGTATTACTCGTGTATACGTGGGAAGCGACAATGGTAATTAATTTATATATCTACTGCAGAAAAACTAATACAAAATAATAATTATTATTAAAATAAACATTTCTCAATCGGTCAAGTCAAATACAAACCTCTTAATCCTATATGAGATTATTATTATAGATCACGAACATTCAATTATTACGTAAGATAAAATGTAGAAGTGGACTGCAGTAGTTGTATCGTTATTATATTATGTTCTATAGATTATTAATTTATTATTGTTATTTATTTAACTACTATGTACACAATTTGATAAGACTTTTTTTAATGACTTAGTGTTTACCTAACGAATTCTTTGTGAAACTAATACATACTGAAATATATATTAATCAACCATCATATTATACGTATAAGCAATATGTACACTGTACAGAATGTATTAAAATTATTAACTTTGTATGCATATCATTGTTATTAATTACATCATGATTAGTAATTATTATAATTGTTAGAAATATATATAACTAATAAAAAATTAATATTTAAAACTGGTGAAGTGTTTTTATAAATATAATATATAAATATATATCACGTAACATAAATAAATTCTAAAATTTATGAATTTTAACGTTCAAAACTGTGGAAAAGTTCATAATATGCACGTTTGTATTTAATATTCAATTGCGTTTTGTAACATATTATATATATACTCAATACTCATATATATATATATATATATAATAAGTGCAAAACTACACTAATGGCAATCATCATTCATTATAATTGGGACCATTACTCAATCAAAGTATTCTATTGAAACACATTTGGTACTCATGTACAGAAAATACAATTTTTTTTATTCAACATACTTTTATGTCACGAAAACATTTCATAAAAGAAACATCACATTTCAAATTCCTTTGAAACAACTACGCTTCTAATAAGACAAGAGAAAATATTGTTGAAGAAAACACCAGTCGTCCATAAAAAAATATCTAACAGCAGTTTCATAATAATACCACAACACCAATTACACGTCATATAGTTGCAACTATATCGAACAGCAACGTACGATTTTGGTGTTATGTTTAATGTGTTTCGATAACCCGTTTGATCCGCACCGCTCCTAAACGTGAAGTCATGAATCATCTTTTTTTGTTTTTCTTTTTATAAAAAGCGTAACGTTTTCATAAGCATATAATATTGTAGATGATCAATTCTTGAATCTTGAGATAAATAGTCCATATACTTGTGCAAAAAATATAATCGCCACAACATAATAAAAATAATAAAAAATTATGAATTAACGTATAATATTAATATCGTGCGATATGGATAAAAACCATAATCGACAACTCATATATAGTACGCTCACAATTCTTAATCTATCAATAAAATATAATAACCGGTAAGATATTAAATTCAATGCAACTGTTGAAAAACTATATATTTCATTGTTACATAGGTAATTGAGTTATAATAGGTATAAGGAAATACACTTGTTCTAGAAGTCCTTACATGTCAACCTGCAGTTCCGTTTTCTAACGAGCAGTCGTTTAATAAAATATCTTATAGGAGGTGGTAGTTATTCCACGGGCTCCGTACGAATCTGCAGGACTGCTACAAAATTGTGAAGAATAAAAAAAGATGCAATTTCGCTCTATACATGTATGAACGTAAGAAACAACAATTTGACTTTATGCAACGTAATACGATATTATTATATACGAACAGAATTAAATATTAATAATTTTTTTTTCTTTTCGACAGTATATTACATGTATAATATCTATACAATACGGAATCGTGTTTACAACTGCACGTCTTTATAGCACAGTCGTATAATATATAAATATTCTTATCGCGTTGATGCCGACGTCGTACACAGTCGCTGGTTATGATGATACACGTGGCGTGTGCACGACGTCTACACACGCGCAGACACGATGGATCGGATGCTGCTGCGGGATTATGTTTGGGGTATTTTGTTATTTCTCGCCGGAGCTTCCGGCGAAAATTATTATCGTTTTTCTCGCTGCTGACCCGAAACCCTAGGCGAATTCCTCCCTTCCCCTGGCGCAAACACCACGCTACCGCCCGGCAGCGTTACCAGTACCGCGATAGTGCAGCAGTATAATGCGCGTATAAAACTTTTCCGACACAACCTTCAAACGCACATATTTCCACGGTGCAAGAAAATGGAAGGCGGTGGTGGTGTAGAAGAAGAAGAAGAAGAAGAAGAGAAGTAGAAGACGACAAGATGTTTTCACTTTTATAGAGCTTACTTTTACGAGTCATAAACACCCTCCCCCGCTTGTCGTCACCGTGGCGCTGAACGCACTTAATATATATATATATACATTATATACTTACATACCTCACTCGTCCTCATTCCTTATGCCCCGTTATTGTGACCCTTCAACGCCCGTACAAGTTTTTCTTCCCTTCTATCGTTCACGCAGACAATGTTAAATACCGTCGAGCCCAACGTGTATATAATATATCCGTTTGAGAACCGGCACAACCACCTTGATCGGCCAATTGAAAACGACCGTCCGCATCACAACACGGTTATACGGCTCCGAGCGAGACTATACGTCGTACATTAATACTTAAACGAAACCATTTCCATTTCAACCCCTACGCATCGCCACTAAAACGCCAAACATAACACTTTTAATATAAACGCGCATATATATATATATTTTACGTCTCCTCGCGACGTTTTAATAGCTGAAAGGCCATGCAAATTTCGTTTATGTCGAACGTTAAAAACATTGTACAACGAATTGTAGCGTAATATTCGCGGCATGTGTACGTGTGTGCGTGCGTGCATTGTAGTCATGAGTGCTTTTTAAGACGAAATAATATTTGTCTATCTAACGCCATTATTGCAGCAGGCGACTTATCTCATCGTTTTACGATCATTGTTGAATGGCTAAAATAAAATTTTTCGTTTAAGAAACAATGCTATTCGCTTCACGATATATAGGTTAAATATTGAAAACTTAATAAGTAAAATGCAGCATTATATTGATTTATTACAATATGCGTAAGTGTATAACATATATGTATATATTGATTATAGTTTCTATGAATTATTAAAAAATGAAATTACTATCATAAATATAATGAAAACGACTGCGTGCGTTTCTCGTTTCTGAAATTTATAAAAACGACTACACCTATTAGGGAAATAACGTTAAAACTAATTAAAATTAATTATTGTTATGTGATTTAAGCAATATTATAACCATAATTTGTATAAATTCAAGGCTGAATATTTAAAATTACAAACGGTTATGCTAGGAAAAAATAACCTAATTTTTTTTTGTAATTTTTATAAGATATTTATTATTCACATATTCATATATATATTATAATAATAATAATGAATAATATATTGAGCTTGTTTGAAAAATAATTATTTTTATTATCTAAAACTATATGAGCTACAATAACAAAGCTAAAAATGATTCGTCTACATAGGCTTCAGCGCATATTTTTTTAAATTTTGTTCAAATTTGAAAAAACATTATAATAGGAATTTATAATTTTATTCTAACATATAATATGTAAATTATGTACGTTACATACCTATATATATATATATATCTGTAATTAGAGTAGGGAGTTTTTAAGTTCTAAAATTTACATAAAACAGGGTTATCAAGAGACCTAATAATTAAATGAACAGATGCGATTTTAAAATGCTAATGAAATGATTTCATTAAAAGTAAAACAAATAATTTAACTATTATACTATGTCGAAGCAATTATCTTTACAGATTGTAGCATAATATACTAATATGTTAATCAGTTGTTCATCAACATAACAGTATTATAATGTGATTGTACATGCGTTACATTAATTATTCATAAAGTAACAAAATCAAAACATTCTTCCCCTTTATATTGAGTTTCTCTTGACTCATTTAGATACAAATGTCCCATCAATTCCGATGCGTTTGTTTAGTGTTTGTGACACTTCCATTTCGTTTATGGACCGCAGACTGCCATGCAATTATAGAAACATTAAATCGGTAGACAATTTTACGTCCATTCGTACAAAATTAATTAACATTTTTATTACATGCGAGTACAACATGAATAGGGTGAAAAAATGTCGGAACCTGTGATGTCAAAAAAACCAATGATGACAACTACCCCTCACCCACTTATTATTATTATTCACACTTTCACGCGCATGCATTATTTGCGTCGAATTTCAGTATATATATAGCATGACGTATATGCGTACAGTGTGCACATATGCTATCCACATTAAATGTATATAAAATATTATTTATTTGATTTACTAAAAATATTTTGGTTCAAGACAGTTATATATCTTTATGAGTTATTCAAATTGTAATTTATATTTAAAATAAAAACGTGATTCGTCTCGATTTTTAGTGTAAAATTATTTACTTCAACGATTATCAATTACGATTTAAAAAGATTTATATACGCACAAGGTGGGTTTATAGCTTACAGGTACTGAGGTACAACGTACAGATATCAACTCTAGAAAATCAACGTAGCTCTAAAGTAAGTCTCCCACTTTTATTATATATTATAGATGCAATACAGTATAGGTACGACGGTTTTGATATTTCTCAATAATATAGTTTATTGCAGCACGTGCTGGGGTGACGAAGGTCGGTCTAATTGGCTAAGAGCAAGCTACGCAGACAAAATTCCGAACTTAAGTATAACAAAAAGAAAATAATAATGCATTTATATGATTCGTATGCGGCTTATACATTTTTACCAGTGGTCAATACCAACCTATCTGGTCAGCCGTAAAATAGTGGCGATGAGCATTCATCCAGTAATCTAACCAATTAGAGAACACAGAAACGGGTTTCTCTTACAAATCAAACGTTGAAATGCTTACTATATCGATGTTGTACTTGTTGTAGAGATTTAAGGTGTCACCAGTCGTGTCTTCCTATACATGATATATCAATATTATGTGTTTATATTTTATGATAAATACACCATGAACCAGTACGGATTTGGTAGATTAATATAACAATTATTAAAGGAGTAACGATGGACCAAAACGTTAAAAAAATGTATGTTATTTGCGTACGCCAATAATATCTTTTAAATTTGTTAAAATTCTGATATAAAATCTAAATCAAAGATCAACTAAGAAATATTTTCAAAGAAACATTTTTCTATTTTTTTTTTTTTAAATACTTGAATAATAAATTTTCGGGCAATTCATATTTGTTATAAATACGAATTTTACAAGTATACAAATATGTTAGACTATGCATTAAGTTTAAAAATATGCTTATGATCTGTTTAGCTTTTGTTTGATTGAGTATTTTATTTTTGATTATGCATAAATAACAGTTAAATGAGACTATAAAAATTTGCAATACTTATTAATATATGATTTAAATTAATAATATAATAATATTAATTACCCCTTTAAAATTACTGTACCTGAAATAAAATTTCTAATCAAAAAAATATTAGCAGGTAGGTATGTATTTATCAAAAATATACACAAGGAAAATATTTAAAAATTAATTACTGAACAGAGCTTTGTAAAGTTAAATAATAAATCACTTAAAATACGTAACTATAAATAGTTCGAAATTAAACCACACGTACCTATCACGCAAAGGAATTACCTAAATATTAAATATTTCAATTAATCGTATTTAACACAGTGTAGAATTTATAATGGTTATAAAATGTTAATATTATATTAAATTACAATCGTATAAAATTCAAACGGTTTTTACAATTCTCTAAGATACGAGTATTATTATAGTATTTTAAGTATTTACCAACTACCTACATATTTCTAAATTATTAATCTCTTATTTCCGCTTGCACGCATGATCTAGCCATCGACATATTTTGTACCTTTGTTTCATCGCTGTACATTATATAATATAATATACGCTCACCGTTCACATTTTGATCGTTAAATATTATAATAAGACAGTGCAGCGTTTAAAACACACATTTTTGGGATCCAGCCAAATAATAAGTTGCATTACAAAGTGGAAAACCAAAAACTGTACGCGCATATTGTGTTTATAATTTATATACATATATGTTTTTCTTTTTCCCCGCACGTTTTGCCAGGGCTTATACTCCGACCAGTCGTCCCTGCAGAGTTATTGGTTTCCAATAAATCGTTAGCATAATACGCTTATAAATTTCGGTTTTTAATAAGGGTCCGCTGTTGGAACTGTTTTCACACGTTATTAAACTTTAGCGGTCGCCCGTTAATAAATCTTGTCTTTTCTCACCCGCTTGAGTGGTACAACACATCCGCCCTACACCATCGTGTAAAGCCCATTCGTTCGTATTATGCGTATAATTTGATGTGTTTTTTTTTACTCCCCTTTCATGCGGTCTTGAAAGTCCTGAGGATTTATCGCCAATCAATGTGTAAACAAGTGCGGATTTCACACGACGAAAATACAAGCGTGTTGGATTTTTTTTTTACTCGTAATAATCGGTAAGCCCATACTAACTGCACATGCTAACATTTTATTATAATATATATATATATATATAAACATGGATAATATTATATGGCACTGTGGCGCGTAATGGTTACAATACGAAATTACGAAAAACAATTATTATAAGTTATAACAGCTAAAAGAAAATGTATGATAATTTTTATTAGTTATTTTTTTTTTTAATTTGGATACATAGATATGTTTTATAGAAATTATTATAATATACATAATGTGAACATTATATTTACATACTTATTCAGACACAATTCAATTTAGAAAATATAATAATACAACATCGCTTTTTAAGATAAATTTAGTAAAGTTCTTGTTTTATTTAAAAACTATCGTTATCGAACCATATTATACTATTATACTTTAATCGTAATTTTATATACAGAATTTAATATTTAAAAATATCCGATTTGTCTCCTCTACGTTTACCTAGATACATTTAGATATTGTACCTAAATCCAGCAATATTATTTTTAATTTGATCGTTATTATTGTATAAAATACTATATTAAATAGTTTATTTCTTAAATAAGTCAAATTAAATGAGATTATGAACTATATTTGAAGGTCACCAGGTCATAGGAGATACTATATCTATATTATATTTATTATTTAGTGTAGAATCTACTAATTTCAAGTTGTACTCTATGTCATTTCTCCAAATCTACGTTGGACACCATATGTATAACTGTTAGAGTTTATATAATATATATATATATGTATATATATTAAACAATTAAATTTTGTGTCTTTTATTTCCTTTTTGTTATACCTAAAAACCTGTTCTGTAACTGATAAAAAAACAGGATTTTTATAATCGCGTTTTTTATTGATTTTATTTAATGCGAATTACTTAGTGGTAAATTACGTTTTTATTAGAAGTAATAGACGTAAAGTAATATACTTCGTAGGTGGTCTATTAAAAATAAGTTTAAATTTGTGAACAACAAGATTGACTAATTTAACTTTGAAAGATCACACATAGGTATATCGTGTAAAACAAAATAGAAAATATTTTAATAAAATAAAATGATTTATAAACATATATATCCATTACTTAAACAGTTAAATATTTAAAATGTAACTAAATTGATTTGTATCTATACTCTATTGTACAGTAAACAATATAAAACAGCTTGTTGTTATATTTTTTGAATTTATCATATTGTTTTTATATATTAATAAAAAAATAAAAAAAGGAACTTTGAATAAGGAATATAGATATAACTATTCTTTAGTTCACTGTGTGACGTGTGTACTACTTTAGTACTTATACAATATACATACTTATAAATTTTTAAATATTATAAATATAAAATTGTATAGAAAATACTTTAATTATAAGTTGATAAAATAATTTCATCAGTGTTAATTTGTTTTATTTTTAAAATCTTATGAGAGTATTATTAAATTACATACACATTTTTAGTTTATTTAAATTATTGTAATTGTAATTATATTATTTTTGAAATAATTAATATAAATTAATAAAAATACAATAAAAATGTATTATCATACATCATTTAAATCTCCCGTAATTTGTGTTTTTGTATCGGAAGTTGCACGCGTAAAGATATTATAAATTACCACAATCACACTTGTATAAACATATAAATATAATTTGATGTCAAAAACAGTTTGACATCAATAGGTACTATATTAAATTATACACAAACAACATTGTATATGAATTAAAAGTTTTTAACTGTTTAAATATATTTATCATTAAAACAATCTTTAAGGTATGCGCAGATATATTAACTAATCAGTTATCACTTAAAAATGTATCAAAATAATGTGTATGATAGATGTTTGCAAATAATAGACATAATATAGGCACCTATAATAACTTAAATTTAACTTAACTTTAACCATTAATAAAATAAGTAGATAACGCATAACTTAACGAATAAACACGACCATTGTTTTCTGCTTAAAAAGTAAAAACAACCGTAGTGGTTATCTAATACTTTCAAAACTTTTGTACAGGATAGTTAATAGGCATTATTATTCACGTATAATTGTTACTTTATTATATTCCAAAATTATTATTAAAAAAATATAGAAAATAACTTATACTATTAAACAATATAGATAAAAAACTTAAATATTAATAGTTTATTATAATATTATTTTATTCAATGATCTTATGTCCAAGTAAAATAGTATTTATTTCAATAAAATTAAATTTAAAAAAAACCCAATAATTATTAATTATAAATTAAATTAAAATTGTAACGAATAAAATTACGATACAATAGGTAATAAATAATAATATATTCTAATATAGTCGATTTAAGAAAATAGCTAGTCAGTTAGTTAAAGTTCAAATACAAGGTTTTAGTGTGTTATAGCTACAGTACTTATAGTTATATGACTGTATTTTATCAGTTCAATGTTTTCAGACGCACTTCATATTGTATTAATGTACAACATGACAGCATGTTATATTATGTGACTAGTTATATTGGAACCCAGGCATCAAAGACTCTGATGTGATTAAGCTCCAATTATTATTAATTATCAACGACTGTGGGAGTGGGATTGTGATTAAGGAGGTAATAACGATTGTTTGCACCACGGTCGACAGGAAATTTCGCCAATACGGGGTCAACGACGCGTGAACAACGCGTGCACCGTAGGGATGGTGTATTTTACATAACATAATATGTGTGTATATAGCCGTTATTATTACAATGCCGTCCTATACACACTTGCAATGTGTACATAATATAAACATAGCGTATATATATGAGGCGAGGAAGTAAACCCTTTGATGATCGTCGCAGAGTCGATAACAATTAATTGTCACCTAATTTGTGCCGATAAAAAGCGAGCAAGATTACTACATGCATACATCATATATCAACTACCAAGTAGATAAACATAAACCTACACCAACGAGTTATTATAATAAGTATTTATGTATTATGTAAATAGGTAGCAGTGACGAGTACGTATTTATATATATCCAGTATATTTTATTCAGTGGCGCTGAATGAAATTGAAACAGCCAGTTAAAATTATTTCATTTATCCACCCACCCTTTGTAATTTAGCACCCCTCTGAACATTTTTTTTAAGCATACTTATAAAAAAATATATAATTTTAAGTATAAATAATTTGATGACATACTTTTATGTTTGATAAAATTTTGAAAGAATTTGGCATTTTGTAACAAAAACCAACTTTTATGGCGGTTACATATGGAGTTATCATATATATATATTACCAAATCATTTCATTTTTAACTGTAATCAGAATTGTCCACCACGTCGATCACAGTTGGTTCCGTTTACATATAGTTCCATCAAGACATCATAGGTAGACTACACAATATTTATATTTTAAACCAAATACACCGCCGAATCGCTGTCTACTATATACCTATAACACGGAAGATTTTATTGATACAATGATATGGTTTAAATTGGTTAACCAATATAACCTCGGCTTATTAGAAAATATGTATTGAACCGAAAACGGTCGTACACAATTATACACGGCATATACCGTTTGATGAAATTATCAGTCGAATGCACTTTATACAACGAAGAGTAAAAACGCGATGGGGACGGTGTTTGAAAATTGAATAATAACAAAACGTTGTTGGAAATATGAAAATAATATAGCAACACCCCCAGATACATTCCCGGCATATCGTTCCAGTCGGGTAATCAATGTGGGCTCTAAAAAGCTCTTTTGCTGTACAGAAATCTGTGTGGTGGCGGTGATGTGTTCTACCAAACAGTGCCAAACCGACCCGTCAATATTAATATCGAGTTATCATAAAAGGCCCGGTGCCCCTTTCCTTTTCCCGTCACGCGTCGTATTCTATAAATGTGGTAGTAGGGTTGGAAAGAGCTGCAGTAGAAAACAACTCAAGTGTATAACAAATTATATCTGTGTAATCAAAACAAATCAAAACGTGGACTGTACAAAATATAGATGTAAATGAAATGTAAAAAACCTTCAGATTTAATTATTTTATTTTAAATATGGTATTATTAGTATTATTATTATTCAACAATTTATTTTTATTTCGACTTCATAAATAATTGCTTATATAGTATACACAGCTAAGAGATTAGTAAATTCGTCTATTATTATAAGTACCATAAATTACTTGTATAGTAATGTATATAATGTTACATGTTTGTCCCTATTTTAACCATCCGATTATTTTTAGTTATCTAAATATTTTTAAAATGAATATATTATATTTTTTATGGAGATTCGTTTAATTAAATTTTTATATATTCTACATCAACTTTTTTAATGTGTCAATAAACATAATAAAAAGTAATTTTCAATTACTATAACTATATTATTATTTATTTGTATTTTGGATAGTTAGCTTTTACAGTTTAGTACGTTTATATCTTTTAATAGTCATACTAAAAAATATGTTATAACATTTATAATCATTCGGTAAACTCTTTAGGATTAGTAGTAGGGAATACCTGTCCAGTGCACACAAATAAGTGCGTTTTTATATCTATAATAGGTATATCGTACATATCTTAACAAAACTCAATCGTGCAGTGAATAGTTTAATTGTTCACTATTAGTACTCAGTGTTGAAGAAAACTCATAAACAATTTAAAAAATCAAAATACACCACACCAAAACGTAATATAAATCACAAAGGTATAATATAATAAGATGAATATTTTTTATGTACTAGCATAATTTAGTTACATAGTTGTTGGGTATATATACTTCAAAGAAAGTCAACTAATGAAGTTTTTAACAGACATATGAAAATTTCTAAATTTGTAATAACAGATAACAGATATTCAGGTGTGTTCTATGTATTGTACATTGAACGTACCTAAATAAATATTTAAATGTTTTAATACCATGATGATATTTCATATTTTATTCTAATCACATTTTAATTTCAATAATAGCTGAATAAATATTAAATACAATAAGCAACTTCCGTTTGAGAAGTACAAATATTGTCTATTATCATTTGACATAAATTATTGATTTATTTATTTTGAACTGGCACAATGTTGTATTTATTACATGAATGAAGAATGAATAAAAAAATGAAATGTATTATTAATATAAATATATATTTAAAAAAATTTGGCGCAGTATAGTATTACGTACAATAATTATTTACATTGAATTGTACTTTTCCTAAATTTCCAAAAAAAGTATAAGGTTTTAATCAAACGGTTTAATATAGTTAATGTTTTAGAATAAATACTATTGCTGAAAATGGTCCGTATATATTAGTATTTTTTTATTTCTGATGAATCATCTAGGAATATGAACCATGAACTTAGCTAATAACACAAGTTATATAAATCCAATAAAACGAACAAACAAGCCACGATAATGATCCACGTGTGAGCATACGTATATATATATAACATAAACATGTGTTCATTCGAGGGACATCTAATTTATAGATGACCTTGATGACGTAGGATGCCAAAAAAAAAAGGTAATACTTTACTAAAAGGGAATAAGGGCGTTTTGGCACAGATCACTGGAGCTTTTTGACGTTACCCGACAAGGGTCGAAGTAATCTTGTGGTCGGTTAATCGCAAGGAATTACAGCGCTTATCGTCGGTACTGCGGGTCCCCAAATGACCAGTAGTTGAACACCAACTACCACCATCACATATTAATCCTCGTTTTATAAACTACTATATGGTGTTTCATGCCTTGCATAATTCATAGGGTTGGCAGGCAACCGATGACAAG
Organism: Rhopalosiphum padi; assembly: GCF_020882245.1. Lineage (NCBI taxonomy): Eukaryota > Metazoa > Arthropoda > Insecta > Hemiptera > Aphididae > Rhopalosiphum > Rhopalosiphum padi. Next base: position 57,192,110 of record NC_083599.1, read on the forward strand.
ACATATATACTTGATCCACAAAACACGATGTTCCAAATTGCAATAAAAGGTAGGAAGAGGGTAACACTAAATAAATCCTGTTTTATAAAGAGCCTGTAATCCGTTTCGTTTAACCCATGATCCCTGGTCTTAATTAAACGCCATGAAATTTCATGGATCATTTCACCAATTAAGATGTACACAATTGTAAATGTAGGTATGATAAAAGTTTCCACGTTTAAAAATAATCTAAAACATACAACTATGTAGTATGTCGGGTACAAACAAACTAAAATAGTAAAACTCAATCGAATCGTTGTTATTATTTTATTAATATGGATATATAAATTCTGGGTATAAACTATAATTAAAAAATTAAAGTTAGGCTACTTCTAACTGAATTATATAACGAGTTGAGTATTTTTTTTCTAATAGTAGGTAACTTCTAACTCTATAAATTAATTGCTTTTCAATGATATGTAGTTACTATTCTCAGTTAATTAATGTTATAAGCATGTTAAATTAATATTTTTCCTTATAATAAGAACACTTATAGATTTAATTATAAAAATTATATACAAATTAATTATAAAATTGTATTCATGAAAATTATTGTTTTTTCTATATAACTTGAAATACATATTACTTTTACATATATTGATATGCATGTACAAGTATTAAGTGATATGGTAAATAATAAATTGTAGACTGTAGACGAGTTAAATGCGCTATTTCTAAATTTCAATAGGAATCAAAATAATATACATAATATAAAAAATATTAATACATTTCCATAGAAAATTATAATCTCACCCCAAAAACACTACTAAATAACCTAGTTTGACTTTAAAGATACAGTGGTGCAGTGTTTTCTTAAAAGTTAATGTAAATAATTTTACAACTTCATTAAGCAGGGTTCTATCATTAGATGGGCTCCATTTCTGATGAATTTCCAAATATTTTATTTATTGAAATCAAAAGCATAAAGTTTGTATTCAATTTTGGAACTGATAAAAATAACGAATATCCACAAGACACAACCTGTGTGATGCATATGTAAAAAACGGTCACATTTTTAGTATAACATAGAACTTAAAAACGTATATTGAAACCATCAAACTAACATACGACCGGTAAAAACGTTTTTATGATCATGCTGTACGCAAATGGATATAAAATGCTATAGTCGATACCTACTTTGTGTTTCGGTCAATACAGTCAATAATTTTATATACTATTAAATGTTAAAAAGGCAAACCTTTATCACAAAAATAAAATCATGCATAAAAGGTTACAGAAAATGTAATCGCTGCAATTGTAAAAATATTATTCGTCGTGCCACGGATAATTATAACAGCTCTGTTACAAGTGCTACAACGATCCACGTTGATAATTTCGAGTCAAAGATTTCAGCGAGTCCAAAATAAATAAAACACGGAGGTAGGAACTAGGAAGTATTTTTTAACGCCAATTTAATATTCCATCCGTGTCATAAAAACTATTCTATGTAAAGGGGCTGGGGAAGCAAACGCAACAATAATATTATACGTATTAAGACGTCAAAAATAAAAAATAAAACGTTGAAGAAAATAGAGATGTACTCGCGGCATAGTTCGACGATTCAATAACAGAATACACGATAATAAAATAAAGGTAGATATACATTACTATTATGTATAATAATATATAAGTACACAACGACACCACACATGACCGTGGTCACAGTGGCGGCAGTGGTGGCGGCGGCGGCGTTTAGCATTCTACGACATTCCACGACATGCGGAGAACTCTCCATCACCCACAGCTTGTTAAAACCATTGTAAGACCGAAGCCGCGCGAATACTATTAAAAAAAAAAAATCCAAACCAAACGTAACGAATGGATAAAAAGACGAAAAAAAAAGAAAACGAAACGCAGTGAATAAAACAAAAACGTGAAATAAAACACGCTGCTCCCGATTGCCGAGTATATTATATGTATACATAGTCCAACACTATGCGCACGACTTACATACATGTATTATATATATATATATATATATATATACGTAAAGCGACCTAACATTATAGTACCCCATACACACACAATATAATAATATATAAGTAAAATATACATCTGATGTTACATGTGTGTGCAATATACGTCGTCGTTGTGCTTGACAATTTAATGTTTTGCGCACACGAGTCCTTTGGGACGCTCTGCCGCCGTCAAACTCGCGCGCGCTCACACACACAAGCACACACACATGAGTTGCCACAGTGTTATGCAAAACCCGTAGTGAAACAACATAATAATTATTATTATCAACACGGTGTTGTCGTCGTCGTCATCGTCCCGGTCCATAATACGAACGAGGCGGGAAAAACGAAACGTCGGGACGATGTGTTCGGCCACGCCGCCGGCCTACGAAGACGACCGTTCGTCAAACGCCGCCGCTCTTGTGACTTGCCGTGTTACAGCAGTTAGTAAGGATAATGTAATATTTAGTGTGCCGTGTGCTACAAGTGGCCGCCATGTCGACACCTGTATAATATAAGTCTCTCTTTAGATAATATATATTTTTATCAATAGTGGGCGAGGTCATTAAAATAATTAACTCGAGTTAAGTCGAGTTAAGTAAACAAGGAGATCGTTAAGCAAGAATAGTAACAATGTTAACAAATAATAAATGCAACTCATCAAGATTAAAATTGATATGGACAAATCACAAATAGATTGACTAAATAAAACCATGGTTTAAAAAATGCAATTTATTTTTTTTTTAGTAAATTAGTATAAGAATGACTGTGCTTAGAAAGATCTAATTTCTTAAATTTTAATAAGCACCAATAACACAATTTTCTTAAAATATACACCACAACTTATACTATTATACCTATGAATTGATATGATGATTACATTATATATAAAATACAAATAACAATATATATTTATTTATGCAATATTATTTTATTAAGAAACTCATCAGAAATATTATAATATTGAAGTTTTAGTTTTCATGGTTTTATACAATAATTAATGTATAAAACCATGAAAACCAAAAATTTCAAAACTATATACTTTTTAAACTGTATAATTTTCTTAAAAGAGTGATTTATTAAATTAGTTCATTAATAATGATAATAGTAAATCGCGAGAAAAATAATTTTTACAACACAAAAACAAAACAACATCTAAATAAAACGTAAAAATTAATGATACAAAACTGGATTTATGGAAGCAATTTTTTCGAAAAACTTTCTAAAAAATTAGAATAGATACCATTAAACTATGAAATCTTGATATATGTATTTTCTAAAATACACCAAATATATAAAGTATTATGTACGCTCCCAAATTAAATCCTGTACCTACACTTGAACGTTTTTTTGTCTTAAAAAGTTGAAACCTTATTTAAGAAATATTATGTGAAAAACACACATTTTTTGTTAAAATTAAACGATTAAAAGTTTGCTAGATAATATTTTAAACTTTATACAGACTACTGTCTACTTTACATAATCATTTTTTATGATCTGTTTATTAAGTTAAAGTACCCACACGGCTACATATAAGAATTTATAAATTACCTATTAAAAATTGTCTTACTGTTTGGTTGTATTATGAAATAATATCGTCTTAATGGATTGAACATGATAACTATACAAAAATAATTATTTATAACTTCCTATGTTTATAATTTATCTAAATTATTGAATGAATTAACAAAAATATTAAATCAGATAAATATTACTATAAACTATTTCAATTTAAGATTTTAACCACAATTCATGCAGTGTATCTAGTTTTTTACTGATTGTAATAAAATCGGTTCTGTACGATAATGATTATTATTTTTAAATTGAGTATTAAGTACTTATTTTTTTATGTACTTATGCAAAATATCGTTTTTGGTGTATTATTTGTTATGTAAATACATTATGACATAGACTTCCTTTCCGTAAAAACTTATTTAATAATTGCATAAGAAATCCACTTGTACATTTGTTACACTACCTATAGTGCCATAGTGATTTTTACAGTTACATGTCTGCGCCAACTTAAAACGAGGAATATTTAGTTGTTTATTTTTATTTAAGACTAAGTATATTATATAACATGAATAAATAAGAATAAACAAATACATAACATTATCAATTTATAAATGTTGATACAAATACAACTTGTCTTAAATAAAACTGTAAATTTGAAAAATAGTGAGCATTTTTCGAAAATTCTTGTAAAATATATTTATTTATAAGACAATGAACAACTCAACTAAAACAAACATTGTAATGCAAATCAAAAAATCTCTTTGATCATTCATTCATTTTTTTTATCACAACAAAATAACCGAAATACAATCATACCAAAATATTTAACTAAAAAACTTCAGATGCTAAAAAAATATTTGTTTTTATTAATCATCGCTAATTTTCAAAATAGTTCTATTCCGTGGTATGAAACTTTTAGAACACGTCTTACATCCAAAGTAATAAAACAAATTGCACACTGTAAAATCAATAGCTTTCTTGAAAACAATAATCTATTCATAGCCACTCAAAATAGAAAAAAAAACTGTAACCCGATTAAATGTGAATAATGCCATTTCTCGTAAGAAAATAATTGAACACTAAATCTTAAGTACTATATCTAAAACTACACATTTGATGACTGTATAATATATTTATTATCCGTAGTTAAGTGTTTATGCTATACAAGTAGATTTAGTTAACAAACATATAATAATAGTTAATCTTGTTGAATATAATTATCAAATTTGTAACCTGCTTTACATGATTAAATTTTTAAGTGACGTTATGTAGGAATTGTCTATTATTTGATCTTAAGATACATGTATATCAAGTATAGTATAACTATAATTTACAAGTTACTGAAAGTAGTATAAATAAGAGATAACACTCAATCATATATAAATAATAAGCAGGATTAGCTGGATTAGGTTATTTATGATTTTCCTTGTTGTTTTAGATAATCTTATATTCCTACTATATTATATAATAAGTATTATAGTAATGTTAGCGCTTAGATATACGTTCATTATACGCAGAGTTAATATTAAAATTACCGAATTCGTTTTTTATTTTGCATAAAATTATATTATTATTATTATATTTGCACAATTTAGAATTTATGGTTGTCAATTATGATTGGTAAAATTGATAAAAGCATTTTATTTCTTATTAAAAGTATACCTCATGTATTATTTTTTTACATTACTTTACCAAACTATCATAAAAATTGTTTAGATAATATTATATTTTATAAATTAATTTGAAATATAATTAATTATTATTTGCATTTATAAATGTATAAGGGTATTAAATTATAATACGTATTTAATTTTAATCATCCGATATTATTAGAAAAATTATTTTATACTGTTTTTAAGATAAGTTTAATAAAGTAGAAGATGTGCATAATTTAAGATATCTTAAATTTTAATCCGCGCATAATTCGTTTGAATAACATATGATAAACAGAGTATATAATAGTCATAAAAATTAGTGATCACATTAGTCAATAGTGTAGGTACCTATATAATATTACGCATACAAAAGGAGATCAACTATTACTGCCAGATAATACTATTACTACTAGAGATTTTAATTGTAACGGTGTACAGAAAGTGCAGTAGAATGCAGATGTAATGCAGTATTCAAGTACTTACACTTCTACGAATTCTATGTACTGCATCAATAGGGAAGTTAAGTATCATAAATTGCTTAATAACTGCATGTTAACGAGGGAAACTATTTGTAAATACCTACGAACGACGATAAATTAAGTATAATATCCCATAATACATCAACTTGTATAATTCGTCAAGTTGTTACCAGCGGAGAAGAGAACGGGACTAATTTCCAACTAAATTCTCGATTTTGGACGTTTTATATACAATATATTAATATATCAGGTACCTTATGAGTGAATAGAGATACCTCGATATGAGAACTTACTACACGCGCAGTCTTGCGGGTCTCACCCGAATAATTATTTTAGCAGTGCTATAACCTCTATCACCAACAGCTGAGCGTAGTATAACTTTTCGTGAAATACAGTGTAAGAACAGAATAGATCGCATAATATATTGAAGAAAGCCTTCGACTCAGTGGCACAGTGATTCAGTCAAATTTCAAATGTAATTATCAAAACGGTCATTATAAACCGTTATCGTGTCCAGTTTGCAAGAGACAGACGGCCGACAACTGTTTTTGTTTGTTACAATGCATAATGACCTGGAATATTAGCCACTTGTGTCGGTGTACCGGTAAAGGGATACCGGAAGTCAGTTGCATAGAAGTTTTGTACCGAGAAAGGGGTAAATTGTACCCATGTAATAGTTTGCGTTCAAAAGTTGACGTTAACCTATAATAAAGTTTCCCAGCAACACATGTGCTATTGATGAGGCACGTAATGTCACGCTTGTTAGCAGCGTCCCTCCATACCGTTCACGTCACCATACCGGTTCACCCTTCAATCTCGTTACCGGAAACTTTTACACAAAACAACAAGATAATCTGCGAATTCCTACGATACGCATTTTCTCCAACAAACCATTAAACTTTAAAAGTACGTACTATATGTTTAAAAAAAGGTTATAACCTAGAAGATCACTAACGGAAAACATAATGTTGTTTGTTTAATATTACGTAGTTTATCGTATTTATATAATTGTTTTCTAAACTGCTGTGTAAACCGTTCACACCCTTCATAAAATATTCTTTACTACTTATTATAATAGTTATTATTTTTGTTCAAGTATGGATGCATAAGTACTACACTATTTTTACAGTAAAAAGTAAAATATTATTAAATAATAAATTAATATATTTACAGTGCCATTAATAATATCTAAAAAGTTATTAGTACCTAATTATACCTACCTAAAAAGTAAAAAATGTACTTAACATTTTATGTATACATGGTAGTCTGCATATTTTGAATATTACGTGTATTGCTTAATTATCCTAATACAATATGTATTTATGAAATTAATATATAAATATAAATAGTGTCGAAAATTTAATATCAGAATCATCATTTTAAATTATCCTTGAATTGCCTTTCAATCAAAAACATAATATTCAATCCTCTCCCTATATAATATATAATATAGTATACTAAAATAATATTACATTTATACTGAAATTACTAAATGTAAAAATTCTTCTAAATATTATAATATTATTATGAGATTGTAATCCGATGTAATGTGATACGTAATACTGTCGCCCGAAAAGTGATTGCAAAAGAAACGAGATTCACGCAGTGCGTATAAAGTATATTATATAAATATAGGTGCCCTAAGTAAACTATACAACACATAATTTATATTATAAAACCATGACACATAAATATACACACTATCCAGGTGTGCTAAAACCACAGATATTATAATAACGATGATCAGAATACCAGTGCAAGCATATAACCATATTATACTACAAACACCATCACACCAATAACTAAAACTCCGGACACAAGTTTTTCAACGGACCGATTACCTATAGGGCTATAATATATTGATCGTTTTTACATTGCCAATATATTTGTTACCTACTGCGAAACCGACAATATCGGCTTTCTACTAGAATATTTCGAGGTCGGGGTCAATCGTTAAAATATGTTATATTATAGAATTGCATTACGCCGTTAAGTCCATATTATACAAGAGGCGATACAACTATATTATTTTATCTCAGCTATCTATACGCGCATAATATTACGTTCACTTCTGAGTTATCGTTCACCCTCCAAGTGCCTATTAATTATTATTATTGTTAACGTTAACCTATACATATAACTGTAACAACAATAACCCACCCAGTGGATATAATTATCAAGGAGAAGGAACAGGAGTCGTTTAAGACATATGCTATATATCACACTGCAGAACTACTGCAATAATCAATAATCAGTTTAAAAAAAGACGCATCCAAAATGCCCATTGGTCATAATATTACACGTAATTATTATACAAACAATATATAAACCCATTAACTGTTATACTCGCGCAGCGCTGTACATAATTTATCGTCGAAGAACTTAACTACCAGCGGCTGACAACCACATGATGGTATAACTAGCGATTACACGGTGCAATACGATTGAACATAAATATTTTATATTGTTGGCAAATAGTTGAAATATTATAACTTTAGAAATTTCGCCTGTATAGTATAGTATAGTATCTATACAAGTACTATTGCGATCTGTAGTGGATGTTATATAGCAGCTACGGATAAGTAAATATAAACAATAGCAATATTTGTGTAATTAATAAAAATTTTAAAAATTTTAAATATTTTTTTTAACATCGTTTATGTATGCGTTTTATACTATAATATGTAAGTATATTAGTATAGCGTATGTAAATAATTATTGACATTTTAAGGCAATAACTGTGAATTTCTTCGAAACCAATATCAATATAAAATATTTGTTGTGGCGCAATCGACATTGTGTCTTATCAAACGTATATATAATATTATATAAAACTAAAAAATTCAACACGGTCGTGTTGTGTATGTTTTGTAAGATAAAAAGCGCGCAATCGTGTTATGCGGAGGTTATGTATAAACTTTTTTCGACAAAACTTATATAATAATAAATGCACTTACTTCTGATCATCCTGCCGTCTTCGGAAATCGCGCCGGAACTCGGTGTGTCTCTGTCCGAGCACTCGTCCTTGTGCTGCTGTTGCATTGTCGCGGCGGCATTGGACGATGGCGGTGATACGGGCATGTTTCCCGGTGAACAAGGACTCCTCCTGGGTGGATACGGAAACGACGGCGGCACCGGTTGTTGCTGCTGGTGTTGCTGTTGTTGTTGTTGTTGTTGTTGTTGTTGTTGTTGCTGTTGTTGTTGCTGCTGCTGTTGTTGTTGATGATGCTGTTGTTGGTGTGAACCCGACTGCTGTTGTTGCGCAGTTCCTTCGGCGTGCGATGTCTGTTTGTCGTCCATCTTGTAGCATTTGGACGGGGGCGCGAACGCCGAAGTGAACCCTTTGAGACTGGCCGCGGCTGCGGCGGCCGCGTGGTGCGAGTGATGTTGGTGGTGTGGATGTTGGTGGTGCGGACTCGGCGAGCCGAGCGGTTGGAACACGCCCGCCGGTGAAAATGATAGCCGCGGGTCCAACGCTGGATGCAAGAACGGCGGCTGTAGATGGTGCAGCAGGTGAGCGGGCAGCGCCGGGTAGTTCTCCATGAACCTCATATTGAACGGAATGTGTAGGTGCTTGAGGTCGTGCATCTGTCGACACACATAACAAAGATATACACGTAATCGTGACGGGGCTGGCACCATACATGTGATATTATATGACATTTACATATTGTTATATTAAGTCATGGAATTATTAACTGCCCTTCATTTTTTTTTTTTTTTTTTTTATTACGTTTGTCGATTAGGCCACTCAAATTACTTTTGATGTTTAAGAAGCGTTCTTATTTAGAATTCACAGTCTCCGACAGAATTTTTTTCTATAAAGTCAATCAATTTTTTACCTATTAATTATCGTAATTCATACGTGTCTATATTATTATGTACAGGATGGCCAGCTTCGAATTTACGGAGGACGATCTTACAACCTAACCTAATCCATTGGGGCTAGTATTATTAGCATAATATCACTGGGCTATCAAATACATGCCATATGAAGTCATTAAAAAAAATAAAAAGTTAAATTTCGTATTAAAAATGTTAACGACTATGACTTATGATGATAATACCATAACGTAATAACTAATTAGTAATAATATGTAATAGCCATATGAAAATTGAGTATATATTAAAACTATACGCGTCTTAAATATTTATTCTCAATTGTAGGTAGATAGTGTATATTAAATTTTGTTTTTAATAACATACATTTGACCTCTAAGGTAGTATTGTGTATTTTGTGTTTATACTGTTACAACTTGTGGTTGAAAAATGTAACCTTTCGAGTTAATCGAATTTAAATTAATAAATATTCTATCGCATGAAAATATCTTGAACGCACCACTGTAGTCTAGCTTGATTTCCAATTTGCATATTGTGTTAGCTAAATGTGAAAATGGGGAAACGCGGTGGGCCACCCTGTTGATACATCTCGTCACTTAATAAATAATGAGTGTTCACTATTAAGTATTGAATTATCCACTCAGCACTCTGTATAAATATATACATATATATGTATATATGTACATATATATTATATAAGTAATGATGTATAAACTTGGCAGTCAAAACTCACTTTGGAAACTATCCAACGTATTTGTTCATGCAATGTATCATGAATCTAATTCTAATACTAACAATGTTATAGGTAAAGCAAAATCGTTTCATTTTTCTTTAAGTATAATTTATGAATAAACATAGCTATCAAATACCTTCTGGTCTTGTATTACTGTAAACTTTGTATTTACTATAATGCAGTATAACCTCATACTTTATTGGTACCGTACTCCTAGACCGTAGTACCTTGTATGATTTATTTTTATCGAATTTATGAACCATATTTTAAGTATAATACCTCATATAATTTTAAATTCTTAAAATATTCGCTCTTGGTTAGTAAAAGTTTTTTATGCTATAACTCTTAAAATATAAGTAAATAAAATTTATAATCTAACTAGTCTAACTAAATATCTTTTTTCTTTAAAAAAAATTAAATAATTTAATTAGTCACCAAAAAGTATGTTAACAATCAGCTTAAAATTAATTATTGTATTAAAAAATGTAGCCATAATACTTAGCAATTATATTTTGATTTAGCTATTTATTATTACAAATCCACGCACTCACCATTTTTGGGCAATTTAAAAAATTCTTTAATAATTTATAATACAGTTATTATATTACAAATAATATTGTCTAAGTATTTTAATAGAATGCACAATGAAGATAATTTAATATTCTTAAAAAAAGATATAGAAGCACAAACAACAAACAATTATTTAAGCCCTATTTAATTTGGTTCCTTAAAATAATAAAATTCCTCGCCATAGAACAAATAGAAGCACATCAAATAACTATATGAGTATAAAAAATTAGATTTAAATAAATAAAATCTATAGATCAGCTTTGAAAATTGCCAAAGCTATGACTTTGCATGATAACCTGTAATAACACAAAAACTATGTAAATACAACACTAAAATATGATCCAAAGGTAATTTAAGTGACTCAATACACAATATTTTACACTATCAGATATTTCTAGTAAAAACATCAAACTCATTAATAACTAATTTATACAAAGAAGTATAGTTTCAACAATAAGGTTCAACAATTTATGAAACCCCTGGTTGATTGTCATTCGAATTAACGATATAACTGAGCAAATATCAAAGCCTATTATTCCACTTCTTTACACCGGTTATTTTATAATCTTATGTCGCAGCAATAATTACATAGCCATAAAACATTTTCTATAAGATATGACAAACAAACATTTATATTAGGTTAAAATCTTGGTAAAAAAGTCTGACTTCTTATTCTGAATTCAAAATTGTAATTAGTAATAAAATAAAAGATAAGAAAATCTTAATTAGAATGAAAAAATCACACAATTAAAAATAATAAAACTATCAAAATACTAAATAATTTTATATTGAATAATATTTATTTATATATACGATAATCAATGGTGCTAGAAATAATATTTAACACAAAAACCACCTGATTAAATTACGTTCCTTGGATAGTCCTTTAAGCACCTCCAAACTCAATATAACAAAACCTTATCCCACACATTATAATATGGAATTCACTCTAACGCAATTACCAAGAAACACAACATTTTCAAGTTAAAATATACTATTGGACAGACATATTATCATTAGTCATCTATTTTATTTTAAAATAACTGAAAACCATTTGTTGCCAAAATCGCAAAAACTATCTGATACGAATTTCTTCACCTTTTAAATGTATGTATTTATAAAAGTCTAAAATGAATAATTCAATGTTGAACATGGGATATCATCAGAAATTAGTATTTCCTCACCTTGATTCGTTTGATTAAAAATAAATCTCGAACTAAATCAACTTCCTAAGAAATCTAATTGTTCAAAAATGTATAACAATAACATTATAGCTTAAACCATATCCTACTCAAATTTTTACAGATATATCAACAATAGACTAAACGATTGGAGCAGAAATCATATATTAAAATGATCATATAAATGTTTAATATACAGTGTCCTGTGAGGATTTACCCATTGCGATATCTCCTGAAATAACGGAAATCTTATAATTAATAAGATTCACTGGGACAAGAACTACAAATATTTCATGTTTTATTTATTTTAATGTTTTGGTAAAAAATTCAAAAATATATTTTTTTACTTAATTATTAAAAAAAAAAATTGAAGATTATTGTAGAATTCATTTTTCTGAAAATATTGACGTTTCAACATTTTAATTTCATTAATTTCCTAATTTTTAATATTTTTTCGAGTTTTGAAAAAAACTACGAATTATTTAATACAATAGTGGTATCATTATATTAAATATGTGGACCGCGTGCTCGTAAATAATTCGCAGTTTCTCTTGAAACTAGAAAAAATATTAAAAATCAGGAGATTAATGAAATTAAAATAATGAAACTTCAGTATTTTCAAAAAAATTAACTCTACAAAATGGCTATCTTCATTTTTTTTTGAAAATAATTAAATAAAAAATTTATGTTTTTTAATTTTTTTTACCAAAACATTAAAATAAATTAAAACATGAAATATTTGTAGTTCTTATCCCTGTTAATTTTATTAAAAATCCAGAATTATGATATCTACATTATTTCAGGTGATATTTCAATGGGTAAATCCTCACGAGACACCATGTAAACTACAAAAGTAGTATAGTAATAATAAAAGTATTCAAATATACAATTAAATTAGTAAAAAACTATCTAACCATATTAACTCAGCGACTCCTTAGGTGCATCGACCAGTATTCAAAATACTTAACACCCAATCTATATTAAAATAAGTAATATCCATAATAAATGTTATATAGGTAAATCAAAATAATATTTCTTTTTTTTGTAGATTCCAGCAGGAAACAGCAATATTGCTGGAAATTATAAAGCTGATTAATCTGCTAAACACTCGCCCATGATTTCTACACAGCTACCCTTATATTTACTTATCTTATCAAGACGTTAAAAAAAATTTAAAAATAATATACTCTCGACTTTTGGTAAAAAAAGTGATTAAAACTATATATCAAACTAAACCATATCAAAAGTTCATTCATCCCTTGGTCTTTTTAAAACGACCTCGCTAGAAAGCAAGAAACAATAATCAACTCAGAGTAGAATACACAAACTCGCATACCATTATATTATGTCAAGCAAAAATCCAACTATCAGTAACACCTGTGGCGAACATGGTAAGATACATATTAATTAAATGCCGTAATCCTCGCTAGCAACCTCCAAGTAATTCTCAGTATGGTCCCTATCGCTACAATCAAGTTATTCAAATATCACAAACTTTCTAATTTGTACCAATGTACCATAACAATATATAAAATTAAATGTAAAATGTAATTGACATCTAAATATTTAAACTAACACTTTTTTGTTGTCTCTAATGATTAAAGCTGTTGTGGGTACATCTAATAATAAAAAAACTATGTAGGTATGTAATTATACCTATGAACAATATTTTGCTATGTTCTATATTTAAGCGTTAGGTTCTGATCTAACCCAAGACAAACATAACTGATTCTTCTACTATAATAATTATACGTGGTATTTAGTTGTTATTATTTATATTAAACTGCACATCGTTTTCTAAAAAACACACGCTTAATTAAATTATAAAATAAATAAATTATGTACTATTTAATAGCCAGTTAAATTAAATTAAATATAATAATATTAAATATTAAATAAGTGTACACATTCGGTGTTTGTGTGTCTAGAGTTGTATTAAAGTCAAAATGTTCACACAAAAAAACCAAATGTTCGTACTAAAAATAATTATATTCTAAAATAAAAGTGTATTTGTGATTTAAAGTTTTTAATTAATTGCATATGTATATCAATCATAAACAGTTATATTATATATTATATGATTGTATTAAAACAATTCAATTTTTATATATTTACTGTTGTATATTAATATCTACATATTATATTTATATACTCATAGTAAAATTCAATTAATGCACTTAATTTCAACAGTAGGTACTAATAAGTTCAGTATACTCATAATAAACAAATCAAATATCCAAATAGTCAAATCGCACAGTTTAGATAATAGTCTATATACTTATGTTCATTAATAATCGCAATTAACTTACACACATATTCGGAATTGGATTTAACTTTTACTTTTTAGTATTAATACATAATTTATACCAATATGCATTGTAATATTTTTGATATAACTTCTACTGAAGTATCAATTCATTACTATGAACATTTGAAATTTAAATTCTATCATTGCATATACAATTTTATTACTTGATTTTTTCATTCTGACCATCAGCCACAAAACTATCTTCTATAATTATGTGGACAAGCTGTGTTTTATTCAAGCGTTTTATTAATCAACTACAAATTTATTACAATGATATTAAATTATAAAGATAACATTTAATTTTACCTACACGATTTATCGACACTAATTCAACCTTATAAAATCTATAAAGTATTATTTCCATTATTCATTTATAACGTAATTTATCAATAAATATTGTAATCAAAAACGAAAACAATTATTGTGTATTGTAAATTTAAATAAAAATACTATTATTATAAGTAATACAAAATGTAATTAACTTAATGACACCATCATGATGTCAAACAAGCATACCGTAATTTATTAGTATAATATTCAAGTGATAATTTATGTTAATTCTTAATATAATTTAGTTGGCATAAAACACGTACATCCACCTACTACTTTACATGGCTATTAGTTTTTAACTAATATATATATATAGTTGATAAAGAACAAATACGCCACACTGTAGTGTCAATACCTACAGTGTTTCAATACTGTATTTCAGTATTTCCTATTTCAAGGAAACGATCAACGCTCGTAGTTGCTTTACTTGAACGAAAAATAGGGTGGCGGGTCATATGCAGTGGACAAGATTGATTACCGCGAATATTGTGCAGAATAACGAGAAGGAAGATGTTGTGCCAGTGATAACAACGGCGAAAGTGAACGGAGTTTTAGAAAGATTTACGGATTGTCGACAAGATAAAAATGCCAGAACAAATGGCCACATACCAAACCAAATACTATTTGTATGGAAATAACACAAATGTTTACATAAAACATGCATGCACATGTTTGTAGCCTTGTGTAAATGGATAAATCCTTGTGGATTTGTACAGCAGTTTACTGAATACCTAAGAGGGTTGTCTCAAAGTTTCAGTAAGCTTAATAGTTTTATAGATATTATGTCATAATTTGTTAAATAAAAAAATTATTTTCACATAAAATTAATTTATTAACTTAGCGTGAGTCATGATACCTAACAATTTTATAATACTCGTTATATTTAATTATATATTATGGTTTTTAAATATTAATTGTTATCGTTGTTAGTACACAAAATAGTTGCATTATATTATATTACACGTATTTGATTATATTTGTAACAAATCGCTATCTAATTATATAATGATTGATTTTAACACCATTCATTATTTAAATACTTTTTATCCTGTACACTAATTTAAAATGTTTCATAATATTTAATGTATACTTTATATTATGTATCCACTTATATGCATTATACTATTTTTGTAAAATTAAGTACCTATAGATGGCTAAATACATTCTATTCATCAAACATTAATAATATTTTCTTATTATGAATATAAATTAAAACAAATAGAATATTTACATGTTCATAAAAAGTAAGTAGTTTAATAGCATAAAATAAAATATTTTTTTATTTTATTAATTTATCTTATCAATGGTTAAGATCCTATTAATTATAGTGATTTGACGAGTTGAACAACATTTAGGTAGGTATCTAATATCTTAGTACTTGAGAAGTTATTGACGGTATTATTAGGTACATACCTATTTTTCTCCAAAAAACCTTGACACGGTCATCAGGTCATGTATTTGTTCAAATTAATTTAAAAAAAATTATAATTCATACACAAAATTATATAAATATTATATAAAATAATACTATAAGAATAAAAAGTTGCTTTAAACCAATTAGTTATTCAAGTAAGTTCTTCGATTTTAATACCATGAATAATTTGATTAAAAGAATATTTTAAGTTAATGTTGAAATAACTTTAATGATCATGGAATATTTGTTTTCATTAGTAAAGATAAATTAGGATTTCGATTAACCTAATCAATATTACAAATTATTAACAATAAATGATATAGCATACAATATATGAGTGAGTTATTTGTTTTCATGTGTTAGTTAAATGAAAAACGGTAAAATACGGTAGCTTATCATATGTTATTAATATGCTTTATTTTATTATATCTTAATTGTACATAAAAATAGTTCTTAATACCTATGTTATTTTATATTGATTCCTAATCACAGTTATCTATACGAAACCGTGTTTCGAATGTGTAGTTGTAAAATCATAAATTATCTTTGTAAAACGTATAGTATTATAATATTAAAATAACTTCGTAATAAAACATAGTGAACTGCGCTATTTTAAATTTGTAAAACGAAAATAATAATCGCATCATTTTATCTAGTTCGGTTTTTTTCTTTTTTAATTTTAAATGTTTATTTTTTTGTGTCATTATTATATGATTATTATAATGTCATTATTGACATTAAACAAAATAGGTACTTCTTTTTTGTCTTATTAATATGTTTTATTATGCTTATATTTGACATCTAACTAGTTATCAATACATTACATAATTTTTAAATCGATTTAGAACTCGAGAAGTTCTTAAGTACTTATTTTAGAGTGGTAATATTCCCATTTGTTAAGCTTCAAAGTAAAGATAAGCTATATTATGTACACTTATGTAGTGTTGTAATTTAGTTATATTATACAAATTAAAAATTATTACTTAAGAACTCCCGTTATCATTAATTAGTTTATAGTGTACATTATATAATATTTACCTGACTAAATGGTCTGTGTAATCTGATATCTGGTAAGTTTGTAGGTGTTGGAAAGTTTACCAATGACGATGACGGACTCGGACTTTGCGAATATGGTGAATGCTCCATCTAAAAATAATATTAAAGTATTAATTTAGTATTAAAAACATTATAATTTTTATAGATGATCATAATCTCATAAAAATTCAAATGTATATATAAAAATCTGAAAACAAAAATAATCATCTTAAAAATATAAATGTCTAAGAAGTTAAAAAAATCATAAAAAAATTAAATTATAAATAAGTTATAGTATAACGAGAATAGTGCTATGACTCGTCAACTATTATACCATAATAAACAGCAATTCACATTATTTGTTCCTTGAATGGTAAAGTATACACATTGCACAATTATATAAAGGATTTATGGAAAAAAATACAGAAAAAAGCAAAAGCATATCAACAATACATAGATGTATGGTAGTTAAATTTCAGTTTATGGTTTCATTGACTCATAAATACATCATGTGTATTTTTTCAGTGCTCTAATTCCAAAAACGGAAGTTATGTTTTTCAAGGTGTACAAATATTTCAGGGTCATTATTTCTGGATCAGAATCTAGTATTTTCATTATTCCAAAGTATTATATATTTTGTAACGTAGTTTGATAATTCATTACTTGGATGTAATTTTATATTTATCAACGTCTTAAACTTGACATCAACTTTAATCTATGTACGCGTATTACCTTATCTAACTATATAAAATATAGATGCAATAACGCTAATTATTCATGTTTTCTAAATAACTCGTTAAATGGTCAATTAGACACTTCCATTATGCATCTGATTATTTGGATGTTAATTCTGATTCTCTTAACGAACTATAAATACAGTAGGTATATATATGTAGGTATATCTACTTTTACTCGAAGGGCCTAGAAGCTGTATTCTCGGCTTAGTGATCAAAATTAGAACTTAATTCAAGTGTAGGTACCTACCATTAATATCAAAAAATCAAATTTGTAATCTTAAATCATAAACAATATTTCAAAACTTAATACATTTAATTTTTTAATTATGTTCATAAGACTGTATACACGAAAATGTTTATATTAATTATATTCCTAATTAATGAATTCTAGATATTGAAAAATGTATAATATGTTTTACAATTAAAAACGGGTTTATTCAATTTAACATTAAATAAACATTTAAGTATACATTTAATTTGTACCTACACGGATAATTGTATTATTATGGTTGTTACAAATTAATACGTTAAATAAAGAAGGACCTACCTACTTATAGTAATAAGACAATTTGTTTCGTACATATATTTATTAATAATAAATAACTTGAAAATTATATAAAAATTTTAAAAAAATTATTATAAATAATGAAGTAGAACTCAGTCGAAAAATGTATTTCATTTTTTTAATTTAAAAAAATCATGTTAAAATATTTCAATAAAAAGGTTGTAATCTTCTATTTTGTCAAGTAGGTTTAAATTATGTGGTTACCAATTGTGTTAGTAAATAACAAAATAATTTATGTTGCATAAATTCATTATATTTAAATATATAATGTATTATATCAAAATATTGATAAAAATTATTATAAGCCATATTCCTACTAAAAAAGATTTAGATAAAGTGTTAAGCATTATATATTTATAACACATTATGTATTACATATTAATAGTATTGTGACTAATTACTTATTTAAATGTTATTTTTATGTTTCTCCACAATTTAGTCTTATAAATGGACCAAAAACTTTTTTTTTACCAATGTGAGAATAGTTTAGTTTAAAATAAAAATGCCATGTTAATTTTAATCAATTACAGAAATATGTAATTGTTTAATTTTACAATTATTATGTACAATATAATCTTTTTTTAACAAATGCGATTGCAATTATTTAATTATTTAATATGTTAGGTTAGGTTACGATTATTATACACAAATTTATCAATATCGATGTATTTTACTAACAATATTTTGGCTACTGAATCACTAATTAGCTTCTAGCATATTTATCACCTCAATAAAACAGTAAACTATTGGTAATATTATTATTAACAAACAAAATAAAAGAAGTATTGTTTTATTGCAGGTACCAAATAACTAAAAATACGAAAAAAACATTCATACTTAAAAGGATAATGTGATTTAGTACTGTAAAGAAAGTATTAACTTTTAATATATTGTTAATGAGAATAATAAATGCGAAGAAATGTTCTCTAAATCGAACGTAATTTACTTTAATTTCTTTAAAATTGATATTTAAATGCTTAATGCTCATTCCAATCATGAAATATTATCATAATCTTATTATAATATTGATAAAATAAATATAACACAGAAAATGATCATGCTTAAAAAATTTAAAAAATTTTAACCCATTTTTTTTTTGATTTTTTACCTTGGCGTGTGAATTACTACGCTGAAATGGTGAAGGCGGTGTAGGCGACGTCGGCGGCGACAACGGCTGCAGCGTGTAGCCGTTTCGGGATTTCCCGTCAGGAAAATCGCGATCAGATAAAAATTTTAATTAAAAAATAATAATAATAATATTAATAAATAACGCTAATAAAAATAAAATGATAATATCACTGCCGCGTGATTTTTTTACGGTGTCGTCCGTTTTGTCGATGGCGGTAATTTTTTTCTTTTTAAAAAATAAACCAAGCGACAAGGCACTGGACCGATGTATGACGGTTCGCATGTGTTGTAGTAATTATTTTTATTATTAAATATTAATATTGATATTATTGAAGTGTACAATATTATTGTGCGCACGGCCGAGCCGGGAACGCGTGGTCACGTGTGGAGAACACGGAACGGCTGCAGTTGCACCGGGGACGGATATCAAACGCGTACTGAGTGCATAGCCGGCGGCGGCGACGGCGGTCGTCGTCGCGTTATCACGAAACGCGCGCGCGGAAATGAATCGTCGTCGTCTTCGTAGTAGTAGTAAGCAGCGGCGGCGGTGGCGGCGGCGGCAGCAGCAGGAGCAGTAGTAGTAGTAGTAGTAGTAGTAGTAGTAGTAGTAGTAGTATAAGTATAAGTAGTATTAGTAGTAGTAGTAGTAGTAGTAGTAGTAGTAGTAGTAGTAGTAGTTGTTGTAGTAGTGGTGAGCAGTAAGTAGTACTGTAGTAGTACTGTAGTAGTAGTAGTAGTAGTAGTATGAGTAGACGCGTGTGCGTATGCGCGTAAAACGGGCGGCGGTGGTAGTGTGCGAGCGAGACGGTCGGCGAGCGGAAAAGCGCTTGTGGCGCGGCGATACGCGGACACGAGTGTAGCGAGACGGAGAAGCAGACGGTGGACGGCGGCGGCGGCGGCCACTATACCGGTCGCTATATCACGTAGTGTATACACTACACTGACGCACGCACGCGCATTATCGTTCAGTCGCGACGGCTCGCCCAGGCGTTATGCGCGCGCGAACCGAAACGGGGGGCGGCCGTGCCGGAGTGTCCGCCGGCCAGTCCCACACCGTCGAGTCCACCCGCCCACAAGCTGCCGACGCGCTCTCGCATTCGCCGCGCGAGGTTTGCGCATTACCGCCGCCGCCGCCGTTGTCCGTGGTACGCAGGTGAGCGGCCGAAGCTGTCGACGACGAAGACGGCGACGTTGTTATTCCTGCGCCGCGCGCCGTCCGTATTTTTATTTTTAAGCCGATACACCGGGTATGCGGTATACTAGTACACGTGTGTGCGGCGCAGTGGATTTTCATTTCTGAGCTTACTCCTTTTTTCTTTTACTTGGCAACGAAAACCAACACGTTTTTGATGTTGCGTGTTTGTTTTCCTCGTTTTATAGACAATGCCTATATTTGTGCAAACGAATCAATTACCCATCGTATGCACAAATAATAATCTTTGAGATTTGGAATAAGGGGGGATTGGAGCTCAGATCCATGCCGAAATTTCTTGAGACTTTTATGGTATAATAACTATAAACCCATATGGCAAAAAAATATTCTCGCTACACGCTCGAGAAGTCTGAATATTATACAAAATATACAAGAACTATACATATTCAAACATCTTACATCATATAATATGTTAAATTGTATATCAATTTTCATTCGTATAGGTATATTTTTTTTTTTTAAATAGGTAACATATTATTAGTTTTTGAACACATAAGAATCATAATGATAATCATATTAATTTTATTCATCTCTCAGATTTATGAAATTCGTTAAAAAAAACTCTAATAATAATATCGACATGATCAGTGGTCATTTTTATGTCACACGTTCCTATATAATAGTAATAAAAATATAATTAGTCTTATCTTAGAAATGTTATAACACTTATAAAAGGCATTTAAAAATTATTTGATTTTACATGTGTCATTGTCTACTAACAAATAATGTTTAACATGTTATTATATTGTAATTATTGAAAATCGATCGATTATTTGACCACCGATTTTACTGTAGAGATGAAAATTTATTTTTCAACGTAGTGCAGTCTTCAGTTTTTTTTTGTGGAAGAGGGAGTGCTTTATTTTATAGTGCTCCTATGAATATATAGTAGTAACGTATAAATATTGTGACAATTTTATAGCAAAATGTTTCTGACAAAACACTAAACACTTCATGTTGGGAACTACAGTTATATAAAGTATAATAATACGTACCTGCAGCCTGATATCGGCATATGATGTCGAATAGGCAAACATATTTTGTATCTAATACTATAATACACATGCACAAACAAATTTAATATTATACAACCGTCATTTGCGTGTCTACATCTATGTTTTTATTTACGAGCTTGCAATCACGGCTGGCAATGCAATATATAATATTATGACGATGTATTAATAATTTGTTGCCATTCTGCAGCCTTCAATAAGAACAATTATGATTGGAAAATTGATTTCCAATCATTATTATCTAACTACATAAGTATACATATTTATTATTTATATGTAGGTAGGTACTTATCGTTTTTAATTTCAAAAGCAATAATGATCACAGTACAACGAAAAAAAGCTATCTTAAGCAATTCTTCTTTTTATACTTACTACTCAATTTAATGTTAGTTTTTAAATTAAAGTTTAAAAACAAAGCATAGTGATGGATTCTTGAAAATTGTTGAAAAGTGGTTATCACAAAAACAAACCTGATCTTGACAAAGTTTTATCAAACATTTTGTTTTTATTATTAATTAATATTTTTTTATTTTATTTAAAAACTTATTTTGTATGTTTGCATTTTTAGAATTTTTAAGTGCTTGTTTTTTCATGTTTTCAAGTTTTTGAGCATATTTTCTAACTAGAATTTGAATATTATGTATACACAGTATATATTTTTTTAGTGATATTAAATGCTCTTTAGAATATTTATGATTGGTATAAGTTATACTGATCAACTTTTCGAATAACTTGGTATTAAAATGTCAAATACAATCTGTATAATTATAATTATATTATTTGTTAATCAATCGAAAAAATTGTATTAACGCGTCTGTAATTTAAATCAATGAAAGTATGTTTATAAAGTTCATACCAGCAATAATACTTATTTATACATGTGCAATAACAAATATTATATAAATATAATGGTACGCTTATAAAAAAATAAATAAAATATAATACAATAATCTATCCATGATCGTATAAACTACTTATTAATTTATAATTATGAAATAATTTTAATTCATCTATTATATATTTTCTCCGTTTGTATACGCAGAGTTTTATATTTATTGTATTTCGATTGGTCGTACTGCTCGTACTCATAGGTATATAAATGTACAAAACATATTTATTAGTATATTTATCAAAAATGTGAAGCTAATATAGTTATTAAATTTAATATAAATATTTAACTGAAAAACAGAATAATTTTGGATTTTTTTTTTTTTTTTTTGCTCGGGAAATATGAATCAAATATATGGTTTACAATGCACCACAAATTTAACTTTCCCTTCCCCTACCTCCCCTTAACAAATTCATTATTTTGCTTAAATTTCAAATTTTGTTTAGTTTCTCCCCTAAATTAGTAAAATATATAATACGTTACTACTTACTATAGTATAATAGCTATAATAATTTTGGTTAATCAGATAAAATATTAATCAATTCTACTTGAACTTTAAGTTTGATTTTGTTACATTTTAAAATATGTTAAAAAAATACTATTTTGTAAGCAATAGAAATATTAACATTTTGTAGATATACCTAGTATTCATAAAATAATTTAATTTTCTACATTGTTTATAGAAATACATTTTATAAATTTTCCAGCTATTTATATAATATTTTACAGTCTTAATTGTGAAAAAACAATTATTATTTTTCTCCACAATTATCAATGTTTAAAAAAAATAGGTATATTATAGTTATTATACCACACAACTACACCATTCAGGTACGATTAATGCGAACCTTCACATATATATTTATATAAAAGCTTATAAGTTATAATATACAATATACCTAGAGAAAAGGAAACATTGCAAGTATAAATGCTATATGATTTTATAACATAACAGTATTACTTATAGTAGGTAACTACAAAAGCCCACAGTTGCTGTAATAAATAAATGTATTTATATAATTTCTAAAAACAATAATTAAAATTAAAAGACAGTTTTTAATATAATGTATCTCCCTTGTTTATGTTATGATAAGTATTTAATACTAAATTAAATAATTACATTTTTAGGTAGGTAGTGCATTTGATTATTGACTATTGTACAAGTATATGACACAGGAAACTAAAGTTGAAAAAGTATAGAATGTAAATAAATAAATAAATGTTTACCTTCGATTTAGAAAACATAACTCGAATATTTAATTTTTTCTTTTTTTCTCGTACCTTATCGGCACAATTCTGCTTTCTTTTTTCATTAGATTCAAATGCAAAATAAAAATTCCCAATCGGATTTTTACACACAACACACACTTTTGTAACTGACTCAATAACTAACTAAAGTGAAGACTAAAGATTTCAAGATCAAAATACATATAAAAATGATTAAAAATAACGTATAAATTATATTACAACTAACTGAATTTTATAATTTCTACCCACGATTTTATTCTTCCAGTGTCAGCCACGAATTAAAATACAATACATTTGAATTCGTGGTACCAACAGTAAACTTCGGACCAGTGTAATCACATTCTAGAAATTAAAATATCATATTATAATAAACGATAAATAACATCAATCTAAACGGGTTAATATGTTCAGATGATATCTTATATTTATATTACAAATATGAAATAAGTATCAAAATAATATCTACATATATTTTTCAATATTTTATACTTATTTTACAAAATTTGAAAAAATATCACTTTTTTTTGTTATTTTATAATAATAAGCAGTTCTAAAGATTTCCGATTTGCTGATAGGTTATCCGCTCATATTGTGTGTATACTGTATAGATTATATATCACTGTAATATCACTACATCATTCATCGTTCTACTCAGAACTTAAAATTCATCAGTTGAATAAATTATTACAGTAGTTTGAAAATAGTTAACTAATGTCAGCGTTTTAAGTGCAATTAAAAATAAAAAAATAATGTAGAATTACTTTAATAAATTAAAATTGTATACATTTTTAACAACAAAATTAGGTACTTAAAAATGTTCGTGATTTAATCAAATTCTTTTAAAATTTGAACTTCAAACGCTTATAAAAATCGTGCCTATATATGTATTTATAATATTTTTAAATTACTACAATAACAAAAACTTATGTGGGATCTTCTATTATTATATTTTCAAGCTTATTCTGACTTAACCTAAAATTATATACTTTTTCCAAGAAGTTAGTCTAAATATTTTATAAATTTATTCATTATATTAAATATTTAAATATCAGCAATTGAATGTTAAAACTTTGTACAGTTATAACTTTTTGAATAACAAAAAAAAAATACTAAACATTTTTAGTAAAAAATGCATTGTAATCTGTGTAATAACTAATAAATTCATTTTCAGCAATACGACTCCTGAAGTTTTAAATTGATTTAAATTTTAAATATATTTTTACAGGTAAGTTTTTACGACGAGTTATTAAATATAATAGTTAGATTATTTTTCGCTATATTTCTGTTATTTTCTTGATTTGTTCTTCTAGACTTTCGATTTGTTTAAAACGACTTAGATCGAAAGCTATTTATCAATACATGTTGCAATCTTCTGCTACACTATAATCCAAGGCATAGTGTAAAGTGTTGCATTGCTTCAAAAACTTTCCTTTCAATCTTCATTATACTCGATTATATAAAACGGGTTGGACAGAATCAACCAGTTCTTAACATTTTGTGACCAAAAATGTAGTGAGTGAATATATTTTTTACTGCTTATACAATATGAAACTATTCCTTTTCTATTGTATTAAAATTAACTTAGGCTTTCTGTAGTGTTTTCGAATTATATATTTATTTTTTTCGAAGTGTTGATAAAAATATTGAGGCTAGATTAAAAATGTATTGTTTATTTAAATTTAATACAAAATCCCATGCATAATGTTTTTTATAGTTATTTTAAAATCAATGTACAAGATTTTTCGTCGCGAGTATTTAATTTACAATTCAAGTTTTGAGAAAATTCGTCAAAATCACGAACATTTGCAAATTATTTTAAAGTTAAAAATGTATAAAATTTGTATAAGATTCTTCATAAATATTTCTTATAGCCCAACATTTTTTTAAATATATAATTACAATTTTCTTTTATTACAGACGATTGTAGATTTAATTTTAACAAAGCTGGATATTAATTAAGCGAATAATAACAATTTTAATTATTTTGTTGTAATTTAATAAATATTATTCGTGAGAGCACTGAGAACTTGAAACTTTTACATATTATATTATAATTATTAATATACACAATAATATTTTCAAAATATTAAAATTAATTTTAAACTATCGGCTATCGACTGTTAATACCACGAATCTATTTTACCATTTTACGATATGTCTGCATTTACACAAAAGTTAACAATAATATTATTATATATTATTTTAACAATTAAATATTAATCATAAAATGAGTAAAATGTTTTCAGCATAAATATATTCAATCTATTTAATTACTATAGGTAATAAATAATTAATAGCAGTATAAATAAATCATATTAAAAATATTTAATAATATAGGCTGACAGTCCGTCTTCGTATAAAATCGTTTTTCGTAAGTATTCAATAATTGATTAACAGATCCAAAACAGTGCCTTTTACAATGACGAGCAGTGGCGGCGTCAGGTCTTTTTTTCAGGCCGGGCCAAGGAGGCCAATATATTATTATATTGGGACAGGCACAGTCACACGATAGTGAAACAAATGGTAGAAGGCGAGAGCAACACTGGTGTCCACGGTCAGGACCCCCTTCCCCCCTCTAACCTGAGAACTTCTTGACGGCGTTTAGCTGTTTTCTAGTCGCTAATCGCTATATGCTACATGCCCATAGGCCATATTAAATGATCATTTTTCAGAATTGTATAAAATTATATTTATACACCGATAACCATAATATAACCATTTCCGCGAATGGCACTAAATATAAAACGTAATTCGTAAACAACCTACAGTATGAGTTATGTCTGTGTAACTGTGCGTATGATATAGAAAATCCAGAGTCCAGATACTGGTATTACACAGAATATAATTTTAAAACTGTTTACGTAATAATATTTGAAAATACAAATTCAAAGTTGTGTTAAATCAAAATTTCAAGGCGGGCCATGGCCCATCTATTTGGCACCGCCACTGATGAACGAGGTAGTACTAGTAGGTAGTACTAGTAGGTAACTCAGCACCTACACTAATTTTCAGCAAACTTATTTCCTTTTTTTTAAATTTAGTTTGTTTTTCATATTAGAAGTAACTGCGGAGTAAAAGTGAGTGTTTAGATTTGTTTAAAGATTTATGTTTTGCGATACGTAAAATGTTATACGTAGCTTAAATGTTTACAATATTATTGCTTTTTATTTTCGATGCCATTTTATAAATGAAAAAAAAATGTTATTTATTTTTTTTTAAAACACCAGCTTTGGTGTCCTAATTACCTAATTACAGCTATTCTTCGATACCCACCAAACAAATTTAAATAAAGTACAGTTATTTTTTAAAATTATTATTTTAAGTTAGTTATATATTATAATACCTAATTATGGATAATTAATTCACGATATATAGATGTATTATAATATAGATACTTGTATAATATATTTGCATATGTTATGGTTTTCCACTTTTTTTGCGAAATACATCGCGTAATTCGTAGCTTAATCCCCGTAGTGCATAAGTCAAATTTTCAAAAAATAAAAATGTGTACTGGTTAATGGTTATAAAAAAAAATATATCGTTATTAAATTTATGTTACATAATATAGTGCTGTGCGTTGTACATTGAACTCCCGGACGGCCGTAAACGTTGTAAAATGATGCCGAGCAGTCGTATTTCGGCAATACGACAATAATGGCAGTGTTGTCTTAGTTCACTGCCAACGACAACATATTATCACCATCACCTGGTCAATAAAGAATCCGTTAAGATATTCGTTCGTCGTAAATGGTTATGCGTGGCCAAATCCTAGTACACACATACAAATTATCTATATCGATGCGGTCCCGCTGGCTACAAACATAATATCTATTCGTTCTAAACACCGGTTTTAATATCGGATCCGTAAATATAAATATTATGTGATGGAGACCGGTCGAATTTCACAAATAAAAAAAACATGATTACTAGGAACCGCGGTATATTGCTGATATTGATGATAGATGTGTCCTTGAAGCGTTCCCAGGGAATTGTAATATCTGATCGGCATTTCGTTGGCCGTACATTTTTGTTTAGCGCAATAACAGCCTATAGGCTTCACAGCTGTGAATAGCCTAATGGTATTTTTACCGATGTGTATACGATTAATAAAAATAATTTGTAAACAACTTTCAAAACACGAAACAAAAACAAGAGTTCGGCCAGTTCGGGGAATTAGAACGATCTACCTGTCCTGTCATCCAAAATAACCAGCTCGCACTTAAGCCGCGTACGCCTTCGTGATCATGGACTAGGAGAGAAGGGTATATAATTTCTCCTATAGCTAATAATACGGTACTCATATACATCTATTCTGTAGTTTTTCTAGCACAATAAATATAAACAAATACCTATTTAATTATATAACACATACAAGTATAAATTTAACCAACTATGCTTATGCTTATACCTAATTTATCCTAAATCTCTATCCGAAAGCGCCCTTGTACACGCATATGTACTGTATATTAATATATATAATATATAACGCGAATAGGCGTAGTTTATTAACTGTGATATAAATAAATCTGCGTGTGTTATAACGAAATATAGAAACGCGTTTCACGTCGCCAACGAAGAAACAAGTCGTGTTGGGTTGGGTTAGGTCACCGAAACACTGCTCGCTTAATTTCGGTCAATATCATAAATTATAATAGTTACGCCCGAGGCATGACAAGAATATCACGGAAACGGTTTTAAGGTGCCTATATGCGATGGACATACGACTATTCGAGTATACAACGTATTATTAGTATTTTGTTGTAATATTCGAAAAACATAATATTATTATACGTACAGGTATGCGCAAAATTATTACTTTCCACAAAAATATTATTTTTTTTTTTGAAAAAGGTTTTTTTTTATTTTAAAAACATAAATAAAATAATACATAATTTAAATGTTTGCAATAAAACCTTTAAGCGCAATGCTTGTGATAATGGTAGAGAGTTACATTAATTATACAAAAAAATACAAGTTAATAAAAAAAAATTAAAAATTAAAACAATACAATTATTAAGTTAAATTTGAAAATTGTTTTCACATGAATCGTTATTTTTGTTTATATAATTTATTATTTATTTACATTTAAATTATTAAAGATAATAACCATAAATTAATTTGTTTTTTTATGTGTAAAGGCATTGAATTATAAAATGTTGAACCTAGATAATCAATATATTTTTGACCAAACGATTTTCTGCAATAATTTAATTTAAAATTAAAAGCTCTCATTTCCCTTTGAATTCTTATACTTTTCACATCTAAAAATGTTTCATAATTTTTAACTGTAAGTAAAATAGTAATCTTCTTGTATACAATCTCGACTGGTAACACACTTAATATTTTAAAATTTTCTCCAGTTGAACCTACAATAGAACTTTTACCTAAACAAATTCTAATTTTTCTTTGCAATATTTTTAATGGTCGAACCACATACTCATTTAGACCCCCAGACCAACAAACCATACTGAAATATTGCCTGAAATAATGTCAAATAAATTACACGCATAGTTTGAACAGGCAGAAATTCCCGTTTGCTAGATATAGAAATATTACCATTGCTTTTTCACTATTCAAGCGCATTATATATTAACTGTTTTCCTGCTGAATTATTTTTTCCCAATTCACAGTACTGTGCTGGATATAAATTTTATTTTTAAATATATTTTTTCGTATTGTTTTAAATATTGTTATAGTTCAAATAATAACTATCAATAAAAAAAAAAAATTCTAATAACTTTTTTAGCAGATATTAGTTATTAAGTTAGTGATTGGTTCCCAAATAGTATAGATAATGAACTATTATTTCAGTTTATCAAACAATGACAATTTGGGAACCCTGGAAAATCAAATAAATTATTTTGCTTATAACTTTTTAATATTTATGACATATTTTTTTTTATTGTCCCTTTGGATTCGTCTAATTATTTACCATTTAATGATATTATCACATTATCTATAACAGCTTTTGTTGATTTTTAAAATGATAGGATGCATATGTGCGTTAGGTTAGTAAAAAATTTCAAAGTGTAAATATTGATTTAAGTATTGTTGTTGAGCTTTATCAATCATTAATTAACAATGTTGCTGATATTCATACAGATAAAGATTATGACAATTTTAAAAGAAATACTATTAAAAAATTTGATATTATGAACTTCAGAACTACTGAAAAACGAAAAAAAAATTTAGTGATGGCAGTTCAACAGAAAGTATTATAACTAATTTTAAATTAAATTCCTATTTGTCCTATTTTGTTATTTTGGATCAATTAAAGTCACTAGTCAGAATTTTTAAGAAAAAAAATTGCATATGACAACCTTTTAAAAAATTATTACTTTTTTTTTAAAACTTACTAAAATGACAGCAGCAGACATAAGGATATCTACTGAGCTGTTAAGAAATGAATATAATACAGATTTGGGAACTGCATTTCCCAATGGATGTATTCATTTTGGCAGTTATTTGAAAACCATTTCTATTCCTCCGCAAAGTATTCAAGATATGTTAGTGCTCATAAAAAAAAATGATTTGAAGGATATCTTCCCGTATGTGGATATTGCTTTAAGAATATTATTATGCACTCCGGTTAGTAACTGTTGGATTAAGAAATGATTTTCAGCCCTAAAATGCATAAAACCATACTTAAGGTCGAACATGGGTGAAGAAAGACTATGTGCATTAGCAATTTTGAACATAAAAACTGATGTCACTACAACAATAAGCTACGAGATATTATTCAAGAATATGCTCAAGATCGTGCACGACGAAAACTATAAGTACATTTTTAAAATATTGTTTGTTTTAGTAAATTAATAATTATTTTAAATATATTTATATTTCTTGGGAAGGGGGGCGCTAGTAAAATATTTCCCTAGAGCGCTTAATGTCTAAATACGCCACTGTATATAATTAGTATATTTTAAAAATATTTGGTCTAAACACGAGTGTGTACAATCCACTGGGGTTCTTGTGTATACATTAATAAATGATCTAAAATCATGTTCTGATAACAGATCGAGATAATCATTATTAATTATGTTAGTTAATAATTTCCATAATATTAATATTCAAATCACTAATTATCATATATAATAACAACCAGTGGCGGCTCGTGCATATGCGATGGTGCGGTCAGACTCCCTACAGAAATAAACAATTTATAGTACAAATATATTTACAAAATAAATAGGTACATAATTTAGTATATAGTATATTATTATTTATTATCAAATTTACAATTAAATATATTTTTAATTATTATTAAAATTATTTTCATAGTTTATTATGATATCAAACTCTTGATGTTATTATACAGGCATAGCTATCGACATTATGAATCGCACATAAAAATACCGGTTTCCCGTATTAACTGTAGGTTTAATAATATAATAATATAATATTATATACTAGTAGGATTAAATAGCCGATTCAAAAACCTCACCCTCACCATTCTCACCCTCACCCTCACCCTCGCCAACAGCCGCCGCCGCTGCCGCTACGTACGTGACGTACCCCCCTCACCCTCACCCTCACCATCGCCCATAGCCGCCGCCGTCCGTTCCGCTACGTACGTGACGTATCCCCTCACCCTCAACCGCCGCGGCTTATCAAATTGTTATCACATATTATCAGTTATCAAATATTATAATTGTTATCACATGTTATCAATAATTTATTTTTATCAGTTATCAATAATTAATTTTTATCAGTTATCACTTATTATTTTTATCAGTTATCACACATTATTTTTATCAGTTATCATATATTTAAAAATATAATATTATGGGTTAGAATCGAATCACCGCGGCTTATCAAATTGTTATCACATATTCTCAGTTATCAAATATTATAATTGTTATCATATGTTATCAATAATTTATTTTTATCAGTCATCAATAATTAATTTTTATCAGTTATCACTTATCATATATTTAAAAATATAATATTCTGCGTTAGAATCGAACCGGGAGGGTATGAGCGTATCATTGTACTTCCTTTCCACCTCGACTCTAACCCATTGAACAATATAGTCAATACTGCTATATTTAAATACACGCTAAATAATATACATAATCATATAAATATTCTATAGTTCCCTCTTATATACTTGGGGAAATAATATACAAAAATGTACATTAAGCACCTAACCTGGCGCCGACTCATAATGTATATCCTTAAACCATCACAGATCCATATTCAATTCATCGATAATCACACAATACCTTGCAAAAACTCTACCGTCGCCACCCCAACGTTTGGCGTCGGATTGACAATAAGATACACCTTATTTAATAAACTAAATGACTATATAGAAATTCACACGTGTCGCCAAGATCTATGTAAGATAATCACACAATACCTTGCAAAAACTCTACCGTCGCCACCCCGACGTTTGGCGTCGGATTGACAATAAGATACACCTTATTTAATAAACTAAATGACTATATAGAAATTCACACGTGTCGCCAAGATGGCGCCGACTCATAATGTATATCCTTAAACCACCTCTCACATTCCAGCAAAATCCATTAATATTGAAAAATGCCCCCCCCCCCACCTATTATAGAGACTCCTGACTTAAAGAGTCGGTGTCTGTTTAGTCCGTCTACTGCCCTAAACTGGTGTACACGTAGTTTTCGTTCGCTCCGTCTTTATAAATTTTAGTGTTTTTTAAAGTGTGTGTTTTTATTTTCAAAAATAATTTTAATCATGGCTGGTTCAATTGGAAACATGGCTAAAGTGTACAAGAAGAATTTCACATATGTACCACCAACACCGCCTGCAGAGCTCATCGACTGTAATAATTTCACACTAGACTTCACCGGCCGTAAGTTTTTGAATGTAGGACTTGATCCTACGGACGAATTCAACACCGTAGTACAAATTATCACACCATCGCGGTATATTAATATGCCAGCCGACTTTCTAAGACGTATATTTTCCCTGATGGGGAATATATTGTCGTTTATTTTGGATCAACCGCAAAAATATAAGCGAAATTTATTTCTGGAAACCGAAATTATTTCGCTGTCTAGTATGGTGTATCAAGGGGAAAATATGCTTGTCATCGAATCAAAAACACAAGCTGGATGTCGAGTATTGCTAAATCGTGCAGATTTAATGAAATTACAATACATGGAGGAGAGTATTTTCGAAACGTTCGCACGAAAGTCAGCCATCATACGTCCTGTTGTATTAAGGCAATTTGAAATTATTGAAAATTATATAGACCGGGAATTTACCAATGTGCAATCGCCACCGAAAACAGTTGACGAAATGATAATTTTTATTAAAAACCTTCAGACCGATCAAATCATCAAGAATATCGACTTAAATTTTGTTAGTCAGCTGAAAATGTGTGCAGCACGGAAATTAGCTGAACAATGGTCTCAACGATGGAGCGGAGGAATGTCACCAGAGGTAATTAAATCTTAATACTAGCTCTATTAAATAGTTATTTAATTTTTATTATTTTTAGTTAATCGTTAACCACATTTCGCCATTGTCGCCGATGACATCGTCAACGTATTCGCCGTCTATGTCCAATCACATAATTTTGGCTCCGAACAAATATTCATCACCGTCCCCTCAATATACCGATGACACCGATGCGCAGCCGCCGCCGACCAAACCATGGGATATAACGCCGCGACAATTATTCTCACCGTCTTTTTTCGATGGTGAATGTTCGCAGATCAATCTTACGCAGGCAACATATCCAGCAAGCTCCACAGTTGACGAGAACGATGGACCAATTAATGTGGTAATATACATATATTTAATTTTATTATATTTATATTGACAGATTATAATTATTTAGTATATCAATCAGAATGATGCTCCTACCAGTCTGCCATCATTATCATCATTACCGGTGCTCATAGACAATCATTCTACAGGACACGATTCGGACGAGCACCCCCTATGGTATAATAACCGTATAAAATCTACGGGCCCTGCTGTTGACGAAAACGACGGTCCGTCGTCTTTCAACCACTCGCCATCTATTCTCGACTTCACAGGTGGCAAGCCCATGAAAAAATCAACTAAGCGGAGCGTAAAACGTAAACTGTGAATAATATTTGTGAAATAATGTTGTGTAAAATAAAAACAGGCATGATATTTAAAAAAAAAAGTTTTTTTTATTTATTAGAAAATAAGGTATAAAAATAAGGTATTAATAATAATAATAATTACAAGGTCTAAAATTATAAGAGTTATAATATACAAGGTTTACAATTTTCTAACATCTCCACTAAACGGATTGTAAGTTATAATCTGATCATGTAGTATTAAACAATAAGCTGCAGTCTTTTCTGGAATAACTGTGTCCGTTTCAAAATCTATTCGTAGGTCTACGGTCGATGATTTAACGTTATCATTCTGGTACGACAAATCAACAACGACGATTGGAGTATAAGTTTGAAAAACATGTTTTGATAACAATGGTTCACAATAATCTCTTTCGTAATACGATTTTTGAAAGTCTGTATAAGCTTTGTAAAGTATGCTGGTGGTATTATTTTTAAAATCAGCTCGAAAGTCTTCATATGGATACACTTCAGAGTTTAAGTGTACCTTAAGATTTTTTAGTTGACAGTGATCAAATCGACCAGCGTCAGTTTCGATATTGTTTTTTCTACCTGTTTGTAATCCGAACAAAACAAATCTAGGTTTTTCGAGCAAAGTGCTAGACTTAACAGTCCACGAATGCGATGTATTTCTAGGGAGTACTGGATACTCGCATAGATCCCAGGTTCTGAACGCACACGATAGTGTTTTACGAGAATCTAATACTTTCAATAACTTTAATTTTTCTTTATCACTGACTTTGATAATAGGCATCTTCCAAGTCACCTTAGTCAGTTCAATTGTAATTTTTTTATTTTTCTCAACGTGTTCGGTGGCTCCGGCATCCACAACACGTATTGCATCCAAATCAGTAGACGAACGATTTAAAATTAGTTGTTGATTGCAATTGAGTAAAATTTTTTTATAATCTTCATAAAATCCGAATAAATGTTTTAGAGGTATGCATCCGGTAAATACATTGCCGGTCATAAAATTTTTATTATCTTCACCGTCCATTGCCGAGTCCCAAGCACAGTTGTCCAATGTATTCATTTCATTTGGAGTATAGGAGCAGAACGCTTTCAAGCAAGACGACACTCCGGGTGATTTTAATTTTTGTATCTCTATTCCATTTATTTCATATCGCATCTCAGAGAATAAAAATGCCAATCCATTATTTGAAAAACGTACGTCTCCAGCAGCATATTCATTCGGTAGGTTTGTTTACTTTACCCTCGATGAAAATATAACTTTCACACGGCAAAGTGTAAGAATCCATGTTCTGAACGTTAATTCTAATTTCTTCATTGTATGATAGAGCGGTGCTTGAATACGGTGTGAACGAATGATATTGCATTTGTGTTATTTTACAATCATCGACATAGTCGGCCGTCACGTCTAAATATGAGTCATCCATCATTGTAACGAACGAAGAAAATTTAAATTATTTTTCGTGAGCTTGGTTTTGTTGTTTTTTTTCGATTTGGACGTAGACTTTTTCAGTGGCGGTTTAGATGTAGACTTCTTAACGGCAGACGGTAAACTGATAGGTTTTTTGATTGTAGTTCTTTTTATATTAAATTTTAGTGCCATATCCACGCGTTATTTGTAAACGAATTGTGATAGGCTCACCACGCAGATTAATCAGACAATCGTCCTGATCTTTTAGTGCAATATTTACTTTAGTTATTGAAGTCGTATTAAGACCATAAAAAACTGGATGCCTAGGTACCTCAACGATTTTATATCCCACAGATACAGTAGGATAAAACTCGTGTATGAACTGGCTCGGTACTCCGTCACAGAATGAGCCGATGATTAGATTACACTCTACTTTTATACAGTTTATTTTCATTATGTTGACAATATTTTCAGATTCATGACTAGCACCGGTAGTGTATAGCACATTTCTAAACCCTAACAATTTAGCTATGCTATTCTCGATTCCAAAATCAACGTTATGACTGCACGATATTATACACTTTAATGTTCTGCTGTTTGTTTTTAATTCAAACATACTGACATAGTCAGGCATCATTTTTTGTATAATTGTCTCTAACTGATCCAACTCATACGTCCCCGTAGGTATAATTACGTACTCAATTTCATTGTTCAAATTACGGAAGGCAATAGTATTGCAACCAGGTTCTATGTTTGGTATAGAATTATTTGTCTGTAAACTCAAAAGACAAATCTGTGCAGTATTTTCTACTTCCAACGGTGGAAAGATCTCGCATGACAACTCGCTCGAGTTTCCGTTTAACGTCAATGTGAACATGATAAAAACTTTAAACACAAGTGTCCACAGTTTGTAGTATTATATTTCTGCTCTTTGCTGTAATTGAAATGTATGTCACACCCGTGAAAATATTTTTGTACTTCTAATGGTGGAACCAAATTCCCAAAACTGTCGTAATATATGACTTTTTTTCCGATTTTTTTATACGCTACCCAATGCGTTCCTGATCCGTTTACTGTATCCAAGTTAATAATCGCTGATTCTAGGCGTTTAGGACGTCTAGATAACCTATCTCTGGTAAACACACCGATGAAATGAGGTATTTTCATCATGCGAGCATATTTTATAAGTTCGTAATCGTACAACGCTCTACTGGGTAACGTGGCAATTAGTTTTTTGACTTTCTATATTTTTTCGCTATTACACTCCCACCACTTTTTTGTGGTGTTTCTATTTTGTATGAGTTGCCTTTATACGGAGTGAGATAAAGCCCTTTGCCTAAATGCGATGGAGTGTTTCTATTAAATTCATTAGCAACCTTCACAACGTCGGCTACGCCTCCAGTCAGGGCTCCCAGAGCTGACAACCCGGCGAAAATCGGTATGAGTGGTAACACACCGCCTTTTTTCGGAATATTTATTGTTCGTGGAACTTTTGTCTTCTTAGTTTTAAATGTTTTTCGTGCAACAGCTAAACATTTTTTGGTCAATTTCAACAAGTTTTTTTCACCCATATTTTTCTTGATAACATTTTTGACTGCTTTAATCGCCACTTTGTATCCACAACCTCCACCGATTTTTCGTTTTGCCTTCATGGCAGTAGTCACGCCCCAAGCTACAGCTTTTTCTTTTAAACTAGAATCTTTTGACTTGAACCTGTCCCAGGCTCTTTGTTCTAATATATGGTCAGCTTCGTTACGATCTGTGATAGAGTTACTACGCTCGTATGCTATGTCGTGGTCTCTACAAGCAGAGTCCAGTAGGTTTATACCTTTATCACCTCGAGCTAATCGTTTTTTCAAATTTGTACCAGGCCCGCAGTATTGATAACCTACAAAGAAATATTATTATTATTATGATAATATCGGATTTGCTATTCTAGACTTACCAGGCACGTGAAGCTCGATCGGCAGTTTGTTTATAAGTGTGTTGATGAGACCACCGCCTTTATTCTTGTTGCTTCTTCGAGCGGGTGACATTGTGTACTGTTCTCATTCTTGTAGGTACATAGATATTTATAATGAAATTCATTAAGCAAAAAATAAAACTAACAGTTGAAAACGTAGATCCACCTACTTCGTTTCAAAATCATAGACATGGATCGCTCCTTCCTAATACGATACGTGCACTCGTTGTAGGACCTTCCGGTTGTGGAAAAACGAATTTAATCTTTACTTTATTAACAAATATAAACGGAATAAGATTTCATAATGTTTACATATACTCTAAAACATTGGATCAGCCTAAATACAAAATGCTTGGAGATATTTTATCGGGCACTGATGTTGGATTATTTACGTTCTATGAAAATGAGCAAGTTATTGAACCCGAGAAAGCTTTACCAAACTCTGTATTTATTTTCGACGATATTATTACTGAAAACCAAAAGATTGCAAGAACTTACTTCTCCAGAGGTCGTCATAATTTAGTTGATGTATTCTATCTGGCTCAGAGTTATTCAAAAGTCCCAAAACAACTTTTGGGCGATAACGCTAATTTTATTGTATTATTCAAACAAGATGAGACTAATTTAAAACATGTATACAATGAACATTGCTCTGGTGATATGTCATACTCAGAGTTTAAAGACTTTTGCACTTCATGTTGGCGTCTGGGGGGATTTGAGTTTATCGTGATAAACAAAGACTGTGAACGTGACAACGGTCGATATCGTCATGGATTTGACACATTTGTCGTTATATAAAGTATTGTCATTGTGGAAATGCTTCATTCACAGTCATGGCTGCTAGCGGTGAAGTACTCGGAGAACTGATTAAAGCCAAAGAAAATATCAAACGCAAGTATATCGCATTAAAAAGTGGAAAAGCAGATATTCATTCACTAGTATCAGAGTCGTTAAGTCCGATTATCGAACCATTGAAACAAAATATTAATAAAACAACATTTCAAACTCCACCCACACAGCAAGACATTGATATTCAAGATTCTCAATATTTTAACGACACAGGCGATTCGAAAGCTTTTGAAATAAGCGACTGGTATAAATCTTACGATATAGACAAAACGTATGGACCTAAAGTACAAAAAAATGGAAAAGTAGTTTTAGGTAAAAAAGAAATTAAACTCATTGACAATTCGCTGACTATTGATGATGTATCGTATACACTAACACAAGGACTTGGTAATTTAATATTTTCAAAATATCCAAAATTATACACCAAAAATGATTTAAAAGCATACAAGTCTATATTAACTCAAACATCGGCGCATCTAAAAGCGGACGGGAGAAAAATTAAACAAGGTGGAAACAAATATCATGATATAATCCAAAATTTGTTTCAATCGGGCACAGGCTTATCTATGAAGCTACAAAAACATAATTTAGTATACTGGAACGACCCTAACGAGCTAGTCGAAAGATTGCAGTTACTATTGGCGTCAAAGGCAGCTGGTAATACAGGTGTTTCAAACGAAATACTTTCGATTTTCGAAGAATTACACGAAGCAGGGTTAATAAATCGTATTCCAAATGTCTAAACGCGAAATCGCAGTCGAATTACACAAACCGGCAAGAAAAAATTACACACGGCGTAGAGTTAATGTTTATGGCAAAAACGATCTATGGCAGGCAGATTTAGTCGAAATGATACCGTATTCGAAAAAAAATAATGGCTATAAATATATTCTATGTGTCATAGACTGTTTTACAAAGTTTGCCTGGGCCATAGCATTAAAATCTAAAACTGGTAAAGAAGTTTCCAAAGCAATGTCTACTATACTGCTTAAACGCACACCAAAACTATTACAGCTCGATAATGGTAAAGAATTTTACAATTCTACATTTGATGCGTTGATGGAGAAGCACAACATACATAAATATTCGACTTATAGTACTATGAAAGCTTGTATAGTAGAACGTTTCAACCGTACATTAAAAGAAAAAATGTATAGAGAGTTTACAGCACGAGGATCGCACAAATGGATTTCTATTCTACCGTCGTTGATCAACGAATATAATAATTCAAAACATAGAACAATAGGCATGACACCGGTGCAAGCTGATACAAATCCAACATCTGTGATGATAAAGCAACGTAAAATAATTAAACGAAAAAATAAATTTAACATAGGCGATAATGTCCGTATAAGCACATATAAAGGTGTGTTTACAAAAGGTTATTTGCCGAGCTGGTCTACAGAAATATTCAAAATTGTTAAAATTAATGAAACGTTACCTACTACTTATCAGCTACAAGATTATAGTGGAAAACCGATTGCTGGTTGCTT
Organism: Rhopalosiphum padi; assembly: GCF_020882245.1. Taxonomy (NCBI): domain Eukaryota; kingdom Metazoa; phylum Arthropoda; class Insecta; order Hemiptera; family Aphididae; genus Rhopalosiphum; species Rhopalosiphum padi. Next base: position 57,231,743 of record NC_083599.1, read on the forward strand.
TTATTCAGAAGAAATATTGAAAACAAACTATCCAAATGACTTTTTAGTTGAAAAAATTATACGTAAGAAGGGGGATCAAATTTTTGTCAAATGGCTCGGGTTCGATAATACACACAATAGCTGGATAAATACAAGTGACATTAGAAAATAATGTCAGTCGAGCTACAGACATAAACGTGTTCGCTAGTTCTCAGTCTGGTGAAACAAATAAAATTATTTCAAATCTCGAACAGTCGATCAAATCGTTTTCGTCTAAATTAGATAAAATCGAGTATTTACTCGAAGAAAATCATAATACCTGCTATACTCAGTCAACTAAATACTATTGAAACTTATTATAAAGACAAGCCATAATGTCTTCGGCCATCTTGGACATGCAATGTGTACTTGGCGTCAACAATAAATACATGATTAAAGAAATGTCTATAGTAGACACAGAAACATGGGCGACCCAGCACTGGATTTTTAAACATTCAAACTCAATGCAGGACAATAAGAGTCAAAAAACCAACAAGTGGCTGGAGCGTAATTACCATCAACTAGCTATAGAATACGGTGATGTTGAGTATGAAGAACTCGGAAAAATATTAAATTCATTAAAGTTTGGCTGCATTTACATCAAAGGCGAACAGAAAAAACAAATTCTTATGGAGTATATACCACACGTCGCACTCATCAACATTGAAGACTTGGGCTGCCCTCGTTTGGATCAAATATGTGATGACGAAACTTTACCTTGTTGTATTTTTCATATGGAATTTAATCCAAAACAATGTACATTTTATAAAATATTTGCTATAAGAAAATGGTTTATAAATAATTCTTAATTGTGCTTACGCAAATAAATTTAATAAACATAATAATATTTTAACAAAGAGTTTTCTTTATACATGCTAACATTTACAAGGTAAACATTTTAATACAAAGTATATACAAATATCTGGTATAAAATTTAAACTATTTATGTCAAAGTATTTACAAATTAAAATATATACAATTATATGTCATGAAATTGTTTTCATTTTACACTATTTATGTACAGAGTATTTTTAAAAATTTTACACAAGGCCTAAAATTCGTTATCGACCATAATTTCAGCCAACTCTGCGTCCCTGTAAAATTTATAAATAATATAATTTTGATAATTTAAAAACAATTTAAAAAACTTACTCTATTCTAAAATGACCGTGAGCTAGGGTATGGATTTTATCTTCTAGTATCACCCTCTTATCATCATAATTGTTGTATATTATTTTATTGGTCTGGACAGTCGTCAATTGATGTTTGAATGAACGTATACACATATTCAGCTGTCTATTATTGACACCCGGCTCCATACCTTCAAACAAACATGCCCGATGACCCTCAAATGTCATATGGTTCTTAACCACATGACCCCTCACGCCTTTTGCACGGATCTGCTCCTTCACATTCATATCATCCAATCCTTGGATTTTATAAGCGTAGGATTTAGCACGGAGCGCGCAAAACTCCGTCATAATATGGCCGTCAGTCTCATCTGAAAATAGACCCGGGATCTTTTTCCTCTCAGCAATATAACACGGATGGTTTCGTGGTAAATTAGAAGTATCCATACGGTCGAGTAGATTGGCGTTCCTTGCAAGATCTTCGTAAAAGTCATCAGTGTGGATATAATATACCAGTGAATCTATAATAACAATTATTTAATTATGTATGAAACAAATATATATTAATTTATTAATTTACCGGTGTCGGTGTACATCAGCTCGATTTGATCACCATAATGCCTCTTCATCACGTTGTAGTGATAGTCGTACATTTTTGTCTTTGATATATCCAACACTGCTAAGCCTGTAGGAAGAATTATTAAATATCTATAAGAATGTAATATACATGCTATGATACATACCAATATAAATAGGTTTGTCGAATTTTATAATTTTTTTCTCCATTGTTACAGCACTAAGGTTTTCGTTGTATGGTGTCGCATATTTAAATGTGTTCAAGTTGATAAGTTTCTGCACTCTATCTTCGTTTGAAACAAGCTCCATTAGTATCCTTCGTCTAACTTGTTCCATAGTCTTACCTATCGATTTTAAAAAGGATTAGTATAAAATTGAATAAACACAAAAATTATAAAAAATACCAAAAATACTATTATTCATAAGCTTGAAGAAGTCTTTCTCAAAATCGTTCAAAGCTTTTTTTCTCATTTCGGTGTTTAAATTTATAAATTCGGCAAGCCAGGGCGATTGGTTGAATTGTAGGACCCTATGCACCTAGAATAAAATTAATCATGTCAAAAATAAATAAATTTACATTTTATTTTAAATAAATTTACTTTTTCAACTATCAACCCGTTTTTAATGGCTTGCTGGAGATTACGGTAATGTATGACATAATTTTTTTTTGACTCGAAGGTCGCCATCAGTTTTTTTACTTTCGAGCCATCGGGTATTCCGTTTTGAGGCAGAAATGGTAGATCATTATGCTGATCATGCAGTTCTGCTGGATACGTTACATCAACCTCATACATCCGTCCGATCGGCGAGTTGTCGTCCAAGTCGTTAAGACCATCGAGCTTGGCTTCAACCCACTTAAAACCTCCATAGGGCATACATTCTGCCATAGCCCAGCCATAAAGGTTATTACAGTCTTGATAGACAAGCCATGATTTCGGTTTAGTTTCGTCATAATCAGGCACCTTATGGTTATTAGCCTTAGCATACCGCATGCTAGCCTGCACCAATCCACCGCGTATACCTGTAATATAATTATTTCTATAACATTTAAAAAATTAATTTTTCATCAGTTACAAACCTTTTTCTATACATAGTAGCATGTCATAATCGGTCAACAGTTCCAATTTCACCGATGTATATTTCAACATCGAATCGAAGCTGAATCCTGGGGCCGTATAATAAAATGCCGGATCTAAATTGTACGTTTTCATGCATAGATCGCGGAAATTTTCAAAAACATCCGCGAGCAACAAAACGTCAATTTTGAGATACAAATCGCTGTATTCGCCCAGCGTTCTGCATTCAAAGTGCCTCCATACCTCCATAGCATGTTCGTAGTGTACATCCTTAATACCCTCCTCCTGGAGCGTGCTATAAAATTCTTCTTTTGGTGGTAGACTCGGCTCGTCCAACTTATCCCAGCCATCAGTATACTCGTATGGATATACACCCTTACGGGTGACTAGTGGCATATCCCGGGCATCAAAAAATTTTGCTGTCTCGCGGAATTTCGAAAAATCTCGAGTTAAAAGGTTTTTGGATAGAGTATCCAACTTTGATGCCATAAACCTGCACGTGTCTACGAATCGTATAGTAAACGTCCTACTGATATATTTTGAAAATGAGATAAATTTTTCTTCGCTATTAGCAATAACTTTTATACTATTAGCGTCATAGCCTAATTCAGTTACAATAAAGTGGGCGTCATAATTAGATAAATTGTGGAAAAAACAGGGGACAAATTTCGGTTGTTTTAATTTTAAATTACATCGAGAGCATAAAGATTGTCTAAATCTACCAGTAAGGTGACAATGGTCGCGGACTTTCTCGTTTGTGTCGAAACTGCGTTTACAAAAGTTACAATTTTTATTTTCATTGTGTTTTCGCGTATCTAGGTCATTCATAACTATAGGGACATTCGTCTTTAGCAATTCTTCAATTTTACGACCTACATCAACTATATTTTCGAGAAAATGCCTGGCAACATCCTCCCGACTATCACTACCGCGATAAACAACTGGCGCGGTTGGTATATTGAATTGCTGGATAAGCTCTAGTGGAACTTCTTCGGACGCTTTAACTAAAAACCCATAACTCATAGGTTTGTGGTTATGTATTACAGTCGTGTGTTCCCCCCTTTTCTCATTAGTTTTCACCAGTAGAGCTTCAAAATCCGCGTAAATAGTGAATGGGTGTCGTTGAGCATGTTGCCAATTATCGAATTCTAGCAATGTGTCAACATCGGGCATTATGGGTAGAATAGGTTTATGAGATCCGCAAATTAATTTATGCTGCTGAAGTGCTAGCTGCCCACTTAATTTATATTTTAAATTTTGTTTGTCAAACGATGTGAAACATCGTTTGCAGAAATAAACTGAATGACCGTGTAATGTTATTTGCGAGCGGATTAAGCGTGAAAAATTAGATATATATACGTAGTGACTTTTTTCTCCGACAGTGAATAAAATGATGTCGAAATGCTCGGCTTTTTCATTATCTACTACTTTTAATGGAAATATGTGATGATTCGGATTTTTTGACGAAGACTGAGATATTTTTTTAACTCCGTAAATATTTACAGAGACTGTCGGGTTATTTTTTTCAAAAATTTTAACCTCACTCCACGGTGTTGGGAATGATAAGCCTGTAAAATTATATTTGTTTTCATGTCTGAAATAATTTTCGCCTACACGATGTTTATTTGGACCTGTCACGTGCCTCGCCAGAATGGACCATTTAAAACAATGCTGATCATTATTTTGCGGATTGATCGTCGCCCGTTTATTTTTGATTGAAAGAGGGAGCCGAATATAAGATGAGCCAGCTACAGTGTTAAAAGTATCATCACGATTCTCGTTTTCATATTGTCGGTTATTATTCGGCGTGTTTAACGTAATATTATTTCGAATATCTGGGTCGTTATCAGTATTATGATAATTTACGTCATCATCGTCATCGCGTTCGTTATCAAAATTGATAACGGGCAGGCCAATGTTAGGGGTTCCCCCCATAGGCGTATATTTGTATACTGTTAATAAAAGCCCATCGATGGATTCTAATACATATCCACTACCCTTTGCAACATAAATTTCCTCCTCGTGCAATAACGTAGTGAACGCCTGCTCTATTAATGAAACTATATCAGAATCGATAAAAATTTCTCGGGCCGATGTCTTGAATGACCTATTTTGCGTTGAGTTATCTACACGCGGTTGGTTATAAGTGGCTTCAAGTTTTAAATTAAATTTTATCGGATTCACAACTACAATTCGCCTTAATAATCGGACAAGCTCAGGTTTTAAATTATCGAGAAATGAAATATAATTTTCAAAATTATGAAGATTTTTAGCATAATACCATACGATTTTTCGACTATGTGCGGATTTAACCTCAGCGAAACCCGGTGTATTAGCCATATCCATACGAGCCTTTTTAGATTTAATACGGGATACTGTATTTTCTACGTGTACGCGCTTTCTTCCTACCGTAGTCATATAAGAATCTACTTATAAAAATAAATATAGATAAGTATAATTCTAGCGCCGATAATAATAATAAAAAAAATCTTACTTGTCATATCGCATAGCCCAGCATCTTGAACATTTTCTAGAACTTCACAGCACATTTCATCATATCCATCGTTAAAATCCTCGTCCGGAATATTATTCACATACTGCCGAGAGAGGCCTGCTGGTATGTCAGGTACAAATATTCCAGGAGCTATTTCTTTTTCGCCAGGTGCCCGGACGCGGACATTGTCTTTAATAAAAACGTAAATTAAATCTAGCACCGATAATAATAATAATAAAAAAAAAAAATCTTACTTGTCATATCGCATAGCCCAGCATCTTGAACATTTTCTAGAACTTCACAGCACATTTCATCGTACCCATCGTTAAAATCTTCGTTCGGAATATTATTTACATTTCGAGTCTGATTTGAGGGGGCTGCTGGCTGATCTGATTGTGGTCGTACGTGTGCATCGGCTTGAAAAAAAAAAAAAAATAAATAAATAAATAAATAAAAATAAAAATCATAATAAATTAATAAAATAAATAATATATTATGCATACCATGGACGGTTTTCATATGTCTCTTCAGATGAGACTTGTACTTGAACGTCGATGTACAAATAGTGCACGGTAAACGAGCGCCTTCGTGCGTTTTCTCGTGCCTCATCAAATTGTCCTTACGCGTAAACGCAGATACACATTTTACACATTTATACATTATGAAAAGTATAAAATAAAAATTCACTAATAAAATGTAAAGACGTTTCGGAACGAAAAATAAGTGCGCGATGGTTTAAGACTGACGACGTACTAAAAGACTGTTGTCTCTTTCAGAATACATAAAGATAAATTTAAGTAGGTGGAGTAAAGATTTTTGGGGGTAGGCAGTGTGAATATTGGTATTTAATTAAAATTACATTGTATGAAGATACGTCCGGCAAAGGGCACTAATATCGATCATTATCGTGTTGTTCAATAATAGGCATTCTAATATCGTATAAAGGCATGGTTTCCCTGCAGCGTTCAGGCGCCGCGTCAAGACGCGTCGTTCTATGGCGTCTAGACGCTGCAGGGAAACCGTACCTTAAGAAAAGGTATGCGAAAGCGCCAAATACCCACCTAATGGCAGGAAATGTATCGTATTGTCAATACGACGCCAAATATGCTTAATCCCTTATGTCGAGTTGGTAGAGTTTTTTGTAAGGTAGTGAGTGAATATCGATATTTAATTGATATGTCTCTTAATGTCTTTTAATTGTACTAATATCGAGGGCTTCCTAATGTCAGGAATTTATTGTCGCCAGACGTGCTTAATATGAATTTCTATATAGTCATTTAGTTTATTAAATAAGGTGTATCTTATTGTCAATCCGACGCCAAACGTCGGGGTGGCGACGGTAGAGTTTTTGCAAGGTATTGTGTGATTATCTTACATAGATCTTGGCGACACGTGTGAATTTCTATATAGTCATTTAGTTTATTAAATAAGGTGTATCTTATTGTCAATCCGACGCCAAACGTTGGGGTGGCGACGGTAGAGTTTTTGCAAGGTATTGTGTGATTATCGATGAATTGAATATGGATCTGTGATGGTTTAAGGATATACATTATGAGTCGGCGCCAGGTTAGGTGCTTAATGTACATTTTTGTATATTATTTCCCCAAGTATATAAGAGGGAACTATAGAATATTTATATGATTATGTATATTATTTAGCGTGTATTTAAATATAGCAGTATTGACTATATTGTTCAATGGGTTAGAGTCGAGGTGGAAAGGAAGTACAATGATACGCTCATACCCTCCCGGTTCGATTCTAACGCAGAATATTATATTTTTAAATATATGATAAGTGATAACTGATAAAAATTAATTATTGATGACTGATAAAAATAAATTATTGATAACATATGATAACAATTATAATATTTGATAACTGAGAATATGTGATAACAATTTGATAAGCCGCGGTGATTCGATTCTAACCCATAATATTATATTTTTAAATATATGATAACTGATAAAAATAATGTGTGATAACTGATAAAAATAATAAGTGATAACTGATAAAAATTAATTATTGATAACTGATAAAAATAAATTATTGATAACATGTGATAACAATTATAATATTTGATAACTGATAATATGTGATAACAATTTGATAAGCCGCGGCGGTTGAGGGTGAGGGGATACGTCACGTACGTAGCGGAACGGACGGCGGCGGCTATGGGCGATGGTGAGGGTGAGGGTGAGGGGGGTACGTCACGTACGTAGCGGCAGCGGCGGCGGCTGTTGGCGAGGGTGAGGGTGAGGGTGAGAATGGTGAGGGTGAGGTTTTTGAATCGGCTATTTAATCCTACTTATACTATATATTAATATACGATTAATAATATTATCACGACGGCGTGGCGGCCATAGATGCTTATGTGTAGTGAATTTGTCGCTCAAATCGGACGGCGAGGCAACGACGTGTTTAATTTTGTATAATACTTCTTTAATTTTTTCATTGCACTCCTGTGCTTAACTACTACGAACCGCCCACTGATAACCACTTAAATTACTATCATATTTTAGTATATTATTAATTGAAATTAAAAATGTATCTATATCACTAGACGGAGATCTATAAATAAATGAAATATTAATTTGAATATTATTTAATGTTAGCTTAAATTTTAGAATGTTTGCCACTTAATAATTATACTCATACATTTTTATACTTAAATTATCTCTTATAAATATAATTATACGATCATTTTGATTTCTTTTAAAAGTCGAAAAGTAGGTACAATTTGTAACCAGGAATCTTATAATTACAGTTATCTATAGTATGCCATGTGTCAGTGAGAACAATAACATCTAAAGTAGGACAATTTTTTTCACTATTTATATACAGAATAAATTCATCAAAATAAGCATTTATACTCCTAATATTACAACAAAATACATTTAACATATTATAAATAAATTTATCAAAAATTCATATATTGATTCAAAATGATTGGTTTTGTAATCCATATAATTATTTATTACATTAGTGTTATTCATGATAAAAAATAAAATATTACAAGCATAAAAAATTGTTGATACCTATTTTATAAAATATTGGATAGATCTAAGTCATCCTGTACAATATAAGCTTTTGCATTTTCGTTTTTTTTTTATAAACATTTTAAAATCCTTATACCATACAAATATTACAAATTTAAAATCATTAGTTTTTGCAAACATTCTAGCATGTAAAATAGAACTATATTAAACGCTGATACTGTCTGATAGTTCATTGTTTTTATAAATATTACCAATTTCCCAGTTTTCATTCAAGGTTTTTGTGTTTAGTTTTCTTTTCTTGGCAATCTCCAATAAATGTTGTTTGTTTTCTAGCGAGTATACATTATACACATTTATTGTCTTCGATCTATTACTTAAATTTGAGTGCATATTCCGTATTAAACTACAAACTTCAAACTATTAAAAACTTCCGGCATTAACTATGGATAAAGTTGCAACTATATAGTTTATTAGCAATGTGTTCCGCAACTTCCAAACAATTTTCATTTGATTTTTCAGGTACTCCGATTATTTCTACATTATTGATAATTGATTTTTGTTCCAATACATTAATTTATTGTGTTAGAATTCTAACATAATCGTTAAATTTACAATTACTTTCTTTTAGATATTTATTTTCTTCTTTTAATTATTTTATAGAATTAAGAACATCCATCAATTGTTTACCAAATCCGTCGAATTGGTTGCTCATAACATTTATCGAATCAGTTAAATTAGATTAAGTTTCATTGGAGCCAATAAAAGAATCATTAGCTTGCAAAATACTCGTATTAATAACCATTGATGTCTTACATTTTGCACAGCACCATTTTTCCTTGGGTATTTTACCCATTTTTCGGAAATTCGCTTCTCTCAAGCCGGCACAAAAGAAATGCAAGTATTCCTTAGATTTTGAACATTTCATCTCGTCTCAATGAGAAATGTCATAATTACAAATCGAGCACAACATACTGAACAAACAAACTATTAATTAATAGTAGATAAGAGAACGATTATCGCAATGTCTATGCACATTGAACGCACAACAGCAACTGAAATTATATACTTACTATTTCAAAAAATTGGACCTAGTTGCTAACATTATCTAGTATATGATATAAATATCTATCTAATTTTGATTTCTATCCAAACTTCGTCCAATTCCCGAGTTGTGTCGTATTTATATTGCATAATTTATTCGCATCTTCTCATAGGTATCGTGATAAATTAATTCTTCGTAATTAATTACACAATTTTAAGAAATCATTGATACATTGCCAATAATCGTGACACTTGGAGGTGTTTAATTAATTTTCAAACATTTAAAACTTGTATCTTTATCTTTTATATAGATGCTTTTTATAATAAATAATAACATAATATAATATTATGAATCAAAGAAACAAAACTCGTATAGGTATCTACTTATAAACAACTTTTTTATGAAAAACATGATGTACTAGCTGATACCATTGACACAATATTATAACTGTACATAAATTTATAAAAATATTATCTTATATATTATTATGTTTATGATAAAGAAATTGAATGGAATTTGATATGTATTGTAAATATCAATAACACATATTATCTAAACTGGTCTGACATGGGTTAAAAAAAAGGTAATTGTTTAGAAGTAGTAAAGTATACAGCTGATAAATATTATGTTAAAAAACCATAAATTAATGTTATATGTACTAAAGCTATGTAAATTATAAAATAATAATGTTTCATTATAATTGTCAGTGATGGACGTAAATTGAATGAATATAATTTTTAAATACAATCCAAAATTCCGTGGCAGGATATAAGTACAAAAATAATGAAATTTGCCCATTAAAGAAAATCGTTATAGCACGCGAGTCACCACATTTATACATTTCAAATAAAATTATGCAACTAAAATATCGGATTTTTTTGTTTAGATTTAATCTAAACAGTGCCCACTGCGATAAATTTACATACTAGTTAAATTTATTTATATAAATATAGGTTATAGATACATTAAAATGAATAAACGCTTACTAAAAACAAAAATAAATAAACGGGTTAATTGATATTAAATTTGGTTAGGTAGATTGGAGAAATATCGGAATTATGTTAAATAAGTTATATTTCAAATAAATCGAATAGCGCATAACGTGACCTGCATATTTTAGCAAGGTTATTACCTAACTTAACCTATACATAGTAAATACACACGTTGTATTTAATTATCGCAGTGCCGAATCTTGAACTCTGAGGGCCCTGGTGAAAAAATAAATTTAGAGGCCCCATAAAAAAAATTTACCGTACAGTATTTCACCTTTATATTTTTACTATAATTGCATTATAAATGGTTAACCATATTTTAACATATATGGGTAATAATGTAATATATAATATTTAATAAATTATTTATTTAACATAATTATTATTTATTACATAAATATCTATGGGAATGCAAAGCAAATAGCTTATATAATAAATATAATAAATAAAACACGTGTATACTGAAAAAGTTTTCAAATGTATTAAATAATAAAGCAAGTAAATTTTTTTTAATTATTTTATTTAAAAAAATGTTTTCCTTGATTTTGTGTTGGCAAAATTGCCAATTATCTTCTCATTCTCAATATTTAGTTAGTTTTGGTTCGTTATTTTTCTATATTTAAAATTCTATAGGTACTAGATTAACGTTCTTGTCGACATGAGTTTCTTTTTTTACTTTATCGCCAAATCTTGATCTAAAGTTGATAAGTGCATTGCGGAGCACTACTGACAAAAAAATTGAACACAGTTTGAACAGTTTCAAAAAAATTTTTTATTGTATTGTGATACTTTGCTGCATCTGAAATAACTAGAATTAAATTATTGCTACAGCAGTCAGCAATGTATGCATACTTGGCTGATAGAGCAATATGTTTTATCCTTATTTGCATATTCTTGAATGTACTCCACTCATCACAGAAGCTCCCTCGTATCCCTGGTGTCAACATTTTTTAATATTTATACCAAGTTTCATTAAAACATCTTGTGCCAGGTTCACATAATCAACCACCGGTAGGAATAAATTACAAATAGTTTCAAACCGAAATCCAACCCACCATTTGAAAAAAAAACAAATTTCATCAAGTATCTATTTTATTTTATGGTACTTAGATTTTGATATATACATAATCTGGAGTCCCCGGGCTCCAATAATATTTCAAAGAGTCAGGGCCCCGGTGCAATGCACCGCTTGCACCGGCGGCTTATCCGTCACTAATAATAATGATTAATCGTTAAACAACACTAATAACGACCATTGAGACGTATATAATATATATGATGAAATCAAATTGTGGGAAGTCGTAGGGCGATTTAAACTTTTGCATATCTATACTCTATACATATTATATAGCAGTGGTGTATCTGGGGTGCGGAAGAGACTGCATCCTTCCCCCCGAAAAAAATCTTGGCTACGCGCCACTGCATTCTCAAACTGCCCGTTGCTAATTATTAAATCTATGAACATACGTGACTGATGTGCATCTAACTTTACAGATCTTCCTGTTCGTATCCTTCGAAATCAGACGACGCACATCCTCGGAAAACAGAGGACGCATTTCGTCGAACCGGAGGTAATGATGGCTTATTGTGACTTGCAGAGTCACAGATACAACGCACAAAACTCGTTTCACTGGAATGCGGTTGCATTGCAAAGAACACTTTGTATACGCACTCGCTAAACGTGTCGGGAAAACGGTTTGATCAAAAGTCGGCGTGACAGACGTGGAGAGAACGGTTGTTTAAATAAGTCTGGTCACTGGAAAATGTCGCAGTTACCAGTTCGCTCACAAGTAATATAGTATACAATAAAATTAACAGTGGTATCTTCGTTTTTCTGGTACCACGTCCTGTCACTCAGACTTGCTTATAGAACTTCACTGGATTTCATCATTAGACGTTTCCGGAAAGTTACCATAATTACCATTTTATTTTTAACCTACAGTAGTAGGTGATATTAATCGTAGTCGTGCGGAGTTCGCTAATCAGCAGTATGAAATGTGTTGATGTCTAACGTGTACAATGAACTGACTTATAAAATATATGGTGTTTTTAAAAATAGTCCTTATACAGTTAATTATATGTAAATATTATGTTATCATATCAATTTGTAATTAATTGTATCATGTCTGTGATGTAAGTTTTATTATTATAATTATTTTTTTTTTGTTTTAATCTTCAAAAAGATAGTGGGTTCTACTAAACATGTTCATGTTAAAATAAAAATATAATGAATAGTTAGTGTAATTAATAAAACAACAATTACAATACATTTTCCTTACACTAATAAAAAAATTCCTATAATTAAATTTTTCTTATTAATTTATAATGTAACATTATACATAAAATTCCACAGTAAAAGAACACAATATAAAGTAATATACAATTATTAATAATTACTAAAATTATCATCTATTATAGTAATTCAGTAATGCTGTAAACGTGTTGTATAACTTTATTTTGTTCTTATAGCAGCGAAAGTGTAATATTTTTTAAACATTTTAAATGAATTACAGTTTATAATTTTTAATATACATTTTTGGACCAATTTATAAGTATACATGGATAGTGTTAATTTTTTGTGTATATTTGGTACTTTTATTTTATATGTTTTATAGTATTATATCTGTATTCAGCTTTGAAAGTAAGATTATTTTTAATTATACAAAGAACCGAAGCTTTGTGAAATAATTACCTTACTGGTAGTAAATTCATATCATTGTATATAATATAATGTGCGTATGTGCTACGTAACATAATATTATTACAGTATTTTAAGATTTTTTTTTCAAGACATTATTACAGCATTAATTACTTACGATTTTAATACTAATTTTAATTAGTTTTAATATTATCCAAAAAGAAAATTATATATTTTAAAATAAATTAGTCACTTTATTACTCCAAACTGATAACTATATAGGGAACATTTTTGAGAGGTTTAAAATTCCATGACAACTATTAGTTACTCATTAAGTAGATACTTATCTATAAAAAACTTGTTTATTGATACAATATGATAGGTAATAAAAATAAACTGAAAAACCTAGCTCGCTCATTTGTTACTATTGCTTTCTTCTTAATTTCGTGCATGATAATTTGAAAATATTAGTAAAAAATATGACCTTGGCGAATAAAATTGAATTTAGCTTGGAATTTAATATCATGTATAAATATTATATTCATTCATTATATTAATATTGCTACTAATTAAAAAGTTTATTTAGATAATTTATTTATTTTTACTTTTTAGTCATTAATTGATAACCATATAAGTAATGTTAAAATAAAATATGATGAAAAACAAAATTCTTCATAAGAATAACAATAATAATTTTCAAATACTTTCGATCTATTCACCTTAGCATTTAGCTATGATATGAGCAGAAGTTCATATTATACAATATTATAGTTAAGTAAAAGTAAACGTATATAAAATAAAAGTTAATATAACTATTTATTTAAAAAATAAAAAATTATAAAAATGTATAGCATTAGTGTATTGTTTATATAATATAAAATATTAGTACCAAAATAATATAAAGTGATTTTTAGATTAGGTATTAACCTCGTTTATATAATTATAAAATCGTAAATCTAAATTTGTATTTAGAAAGTGTTTAAAATGATTATAATATATGCTAATGTGCCATAGTTATTATTATTTATACTAATCACAGTGTTTAAAATGTTTCTAAGTTCAAATGATGCATTACCGTCATGGCGTCATAACAATATTAATCTTTTTCTTATATCTAGTTTTATGTGCACATAATCACATGTATGTATGTATTTTTATTTTTAAAGGCTATCAATAGTCAATTGTTTTTAATGATTTTTTACAACCCCTTAAAATAACTAACCATACATCTTTTTAAATTTGTTTTGTGATGTAACGATCAGATAAATTTAAAATTATCTAATTATTGTATTTATACAGTTGGTATTAGTTTTTATTATTTTATTTAAATGCACATTAATTATATCACTGCATAGATTAAATATAGGTATAAAATATTTTTAATTTTTTTTTTATCAAATACTCTCTTAAATTCTTAGGACCAGAGGAAAATTTTCAAATTACCTAACGGTATGTAAAATTGTCTTCTTTAAATATTACTATCCACATATAAATAATATTTAATGTAGTCCACCTTATTAATATCCGCGCATATACATTTTTAAGACTGTCTTTTTCACAAAGCCTTGAATGATAATTTAATATAAAGTTATTGAATTATTTTTAATATAGGATTCTGAATGCTAAACACAATAAATTTATTTAGTATTTTGTAAACTAAGTAATATACCTAAACAATTATTATTAAACCTTTTAACCTTAATTTAAGTGTTTCATAATTAAGTTTTCATTTTTATATAGCCTTCATTTTCATTTTTTCTTAGCGTTAAATACAAATAACATATATTTTTAGAAAATTAACAATTAACATTATAATAACTATTTTAAAGTAGACAAATCGCAGTTAATGTAAATTGAATATATAAAAAGCCCAATTAATAATATATACCTATAAAAAAAATTTAATTTCTTGCATAAATTAGTATTATAAAAAATTTTAGTACTATACCAAAAATAAAAAATATATATATATATATTGTTTTATTTTGTTAGATAGTACCTACCTTTATAAAAATGATAATAGGCAACTAAACAATAACGTAGCCAAAAATTGCACTACCTAGCTCAATTGAAACATCCAGGTGTGTACATTTTGTAAAAACCATAAATAATATTATTTACCCCGTCCATAATATGGAATCGCTTTACAGTCAATTCGATCACAATAATCATATCAGATAATTTTTTGATACAAATTTGCTTAATACCAATTAACTTTATTAACCTCATAGAATGAACATATTATATGTAAAACAAACAATAGCATAATATAAACATTGTAATTTATTATTATCAAGTTGTTGTTATTATATAATAGTCTTTATAGGTATGTATAAATATTTTCAACAATATAGGTGTATTTAAGAGCTTTTTTAGTCTTTACTCTGACAGTAAGTTGAAGACGTACAAATATTTAACTTCCATTTACGTACCAAATGTATAAGAAGAAAATTAATTCGTAGCCTAAACGACAACTGTTATACGTGGTACATGAACATAATACGAGTTTAATTCAAAAAATGATGCGTAGATGTGTTATTATGATTGATATATCTTTTAAAAACACGAGAAATCCTAATGATTTAAAGACTTCGGTGTTAAATAATAAATAATATACTTATACACTTACCTAATAACCACAGTCCTTAACAGTTGTACTACGGCCTACGAGGGCAATAGCCTATTCGTCGATTCTAATTAATTCCTACAATATATTATGATAAAACGACTTGTTGTTTTTGATTTTGAATGTATTAGTATTTGTAGGTATATGTGTAGATTTCAACCTAAAAAACATGCTGCGGGCGGTATAGAATAGAAAATAATATGTTCAACTAATATGCTAGCCGGTATAACTAGATAAAAAAACGGGTATAATATATTTTAAAAATATCAAATAATTGCTTCTAGGAAAATCATAATTGTACTACGATAAACGCAAGTGGGTTTCACTATCAACGGCGAAATATTTTTTCTAGTTTAAATTGTTTTAAATCATTAATTTCATTTTCTATTTTTACACTCTATATTTATAGCTAATATATTTTTATAGAATAATTGTATTTATAGTTTAATCTTTAATCAAGCTATACATAATTTAATAGGTCATGTACCTACTTTCATGTTACGATAATAATTTGCTGTGAAAAAAATGCAATTTTCAAGATATTTCAAAATTAAATAAAATATTAAAATAAGAAGTAATAGATAGAAACTATAATAATTAAATTATTTTCCAAAGAAAACTATAGCCTAAACAGATAAATTTATTTTACCTAATAACTTACAAAGTTGTACCTACTACCTACTAAGTACATTGAGTTGTAAAACACAACTTTTACGACGTAAACTTCAATCATTTTTATACTTTGTCATAATTTATTATTTACAATCTTATGGAGAATATTGATAAAAATATTTAGCCAAATACTATTAGCCATAACTTTACTTATCATCTATGTTCAATTTCATGTCAAGCCTTTAAACTTTAAAAATAAGCTTGTTAAATTATTAATAACTTGGAAGAAAAAATAGGAAAAACTCACAAATATCTCCCAAAATAACTTTTATTAAAAGTTCTGTTTGATGGTACTTGACTATTGTACTATGCGAGGATGTTATATATACTTATAGGTATATACCTCATATACTTTTTAGTTTCTTGCAATTTTTTTTTTTTTTTTAAACATTGAAAATATACCTCTTTTATTTATTATAATATATAAGTACAATAAATACTACTCTTCAATACATAAAATTATTTTATTATTATTCTTAATGTATCTTTGATAAAAATAAAGAATCAAGAATCATTTAAATAGTTTATATAAAAATATTCAAAAGTTAAAAATATATTACTTATCTAAACATTATACAAATAATTATTATTTATTAAAAACCATTAAAACATTCAAAAATATTTTTAGTCTACTCTATAACTAGCCTTCAAGGCTGTATTTATTCTATTGGTTCTTAAGTCTAGGATACTGGATAATATAAAAAGTTATTCATTTAGTTAAAATAATAAAAATTACAAACATTATTGACTTACAAAAAGTATAAAAATATAGATTATTATATGCATATTATATATTAAAAAGGTTATTATTGTTTTACATTTTCTATCTCCATGGTGGACGCTCATAATTATAGTCTTTTCTGACGGCCGAACGTGATACGGATGTAGATGCTTGCGTTATATAAACTGCATTTACTTACATAGAACAAATAATAAAAATAATAATATAAAAAGGTATTCATAAATATATATATAAATTATTGTATTACATTTGTATATATTTAGTTATTTAAAAATTATCCTTATGAAGATTTATTAATAAAATTTGTATAGTTAAGCAATTAGGCAATCTACATAATACTATGACCGGATGATCGATCGTTCGCTAAAGAAAAAAAGTGACTACTAGATTGTATGCTATAAAATATTCATAATAATCATTTTATGTATAATATAAATTTTCTTTAAAATATCCTGAAACAGTTATGATGTATTGATATAATAAAAAAATCAAATTTTTTTTTGCTTAAGATTAATATTAGTTGTTTTTTTAACTACTATGAAAATATATTATTTGATTTAACTCCCCCCCCCTGAAGATTTGTTCTAGCTAAACCACCTTGTACATATAATTTATCTTTTTAATTTTCTGACATTTTTACAGAGATACTTGCAATTCTCAAAGTATCAACTTTATATATATTTATACTATGCGCACAAACTCTATATGTAAATTTTTAAAATTAAAATTCTATAAATATCCAAAATATGTTACTTTGCCATAACATTTGTAACGTTTGAAATTGTATACTAGTGTAATAAAGCTTTAAAACCAATAAAGTTATTTTAAGAATTTTAATATATTAAAGTAATACATTATACAATATGTAGCATAATTTATGATATAATATGTAATGCAGGTATTAATAGTCAATGCATGGTGTACATGTAAATCCTAAGTAACAGGAAGCCTAGAGCAAAGGTGAAAACAACAAGTATTTTACCTATTCACAAAATACTGCAATTCGTCAGTAACGGGAAGTTATATACGTCATTGTTAGAACCCATATAAATATACAGGTAGAGCACATAGTATAATTTAGAAAATAGTACTAGTCGAAGGTCTAGTGAACTTATGACTGTGATTGTGATGTTGAAATTATTTGAATAAAATAAACCTTACTCGGCTTACCCTATCAAAAATATTAAACATTTCATACAAGTTATCAAAATATTTTATATTAGCTAGTTTAAAATATTAAAAAGTTAAAATGTTGATAAAATTCATTATCAAAATGTTATTTATAATCTATCATGTATTAAAATGAAAACACTTTTTTTCGAAAAAACTGTAGCTCCGTCCCCCAATATCAGATTTCCGATCCACGCCTGCTTGAATGATTGACAAATAAAAATAAAAATAATTTCAATCACGTTTTTAGAACATTTTTTAAATGTTTATATCATAAATTTAATGACATTAAAAAAAAATTTAATATTAGGCGGTAATTATTTTAATTGTATATTTATACTTTTTATTACATGTTACAAGTTAGAATATATTATTATGCGTACTTGTGTAACGTCGATTTTCAACAGGCACAGAAGCTGACTTCATTTCTAAAATAAGTTTTTCCAACATAGTGCAAACAACTGGCGAATCCAGTATAGTTCGCCGACATATTGGACATGATCTGTTATTACGCATCCAATTTTTTACGCATTTGAAACAAAACACATGACTACAATTCAATTCTGATGGCTAGAAAAATACAAAACAAAAAAAAAACAAAAAATAATAATAATAGTTAAAATAATTAAATTAAATATTCATATTTTTTACACACTATTTTTATATTAAAGAACTCACTTATGTAAATATATTTTAAGAAAATTGTTAAAAACAATAAAAATTATCCTAGCTTATGAAAAAATGAAAACAAAAGTTTGAATATAATTACATTTAATTTAATCTATAACTAAACAAACATTTTAAAGTTATACTAATATTAACCTTGCTATTATTTATTATAGGTAATTTTTAATCACAAATTTAATAAGTATTTTCAAAGGATCACGTCTTTTTTTCTGATTTTTTAAATTATTATTCCACTAAACACACAGGATTTAAAACTTAATACCTAATTTATTTTTAACAAGATGTAACTGATTCGTGTTGAGTGAATTATGAGTGCTAAAAATGATTAATTAAATATTTACAGTTAATGGGTAGTGAAATCAAAGTCATTCTGTTGTCGATACGTGACGCAAATCATATAATACCTAATACCTACTACATATATAATACTTATTACCTATTACCTATGTATATTTTACATATATATATATTACATGGTTAGGCACGTTTTTTATAAACAAATATTAAATATGTGTAGGTAACGCAATTAATATTATATATTGTGTATAGTTCTTAAGTTTAAAATACGACTACAATCGAGGTCTTTAGATCGCTTAATGCAGTGATGTAATGTATATCTTGTGTGTACCTATGTCCTATATACCGAACTCCTGGAGTTCTCAGAGTTATGCAAACGTGATATTTCTTTTATCAAAGACTACATGTCAGTAAAGTAGGTATTTAATAACGTGTTAAGCACGCTGTTACAAAAACACGCATTTAGAAAAAAAATATTTTATGTTCACAAATCACGAATTCACGAATACATTAACATTTAAAACAAAACATATTATAGAAATATACCATTTTATCAATTATATTATTTTATTTTTTATTACTATAATTTTCTTAGTAGTTGGAAACATGTTAATTTTTTTAAATAGAGAAAAAAATATTTTATAATTCAATATAGGTATAGTCGTATAAATAGACGTATTATACTATATTGGAGTTTAAATGCAACTATTATGCAAAACAGTGTATAAATACCTTAACAGTGACATTTTTTAATTTATTATACGAAAATCCATGAATATACGTAGGTATAAATAATTTATATATAAAATCTACAAACTTATAAGTAGAATAGAAGTAGGTATACATAGACCATACATAATAGCTATAAAGTATTGCTTTGAGTGTAATATCGTCTATCGACGTATATTTATAATATTACCTAAGCTTATATTTATTTAATACAATTCTGGTTAAAATTTCAAAATACTTCATAATAATAAAAATTTGTAATAAGTTCATAATGGTATATTAATGTATTGATAGAATGATAAAATTTGTTTTCTATCACAGTATACCTATATCATTATATTTTCCAAATTCTTTGCCTAAAATCTATTTTATATTATATACTTTTTTCAATCTCAAACCAATTAATTTAGATTATAATATCTTATATCATACTTTTAAATTTTTAAACATTTTTAAAAAAACCATAATTATTTGAAAATATTTTTATTATAGCTTTTATAATTTGTTATAATTAAGTTAATATTTACAACAGTACAATCAAATTACATTATTTCTAAATTCTCCGGTGAATGTAAGATATTACCTACATATTTACTATATATTTGTACTAACAACTACATTAATAAAAACCTTTGCACTTTGTAACAATGTAACATTATACATAGGAATGCACTACATGGGCGTAACTAGGATTTAATAATTACAAAGGCTAGAGTTCTAGAAAACCAAAATTAAAAATAATTTGAAGGCTAATTGAGGCTAAAAAGTAAAATCTTATAGGGAAGCTAAATACAATACAGGGGGGCTAAGCTTCCCTAGATCTTCCCTAGTCCCTAGTTACGCCGATTACGAAATATCACCTCCAGTACAAAAATGGCAAAAATTATAACTTGTTAGACCCGGAAATAGTTTGAAATTAAATTGAAAAATAATTAGACTCCACTATAAAATAATACCTAGTTAAAACCTTATTAATCTATTAATAATTAATTTAGTGGAAACTATAGGTACACTTCAAATAAATCCAAATTAATATCGAATTATTTTAAAAAATACTATAGGTATAAACATTACAAACGTAATGATAACGTAAATTTATCCAGATTCCAGATAGAAAAGTAATCAAGTTGGTACTTTGAAGGTTCAAAATAAAAATTCCTCAGTTCTTTTCTTAATACATCGATCGGATTATATTATCAATTATGTCACTTACCAAAGTGATTACATTAAGCGGTGACCACAGTAATTGGGCAAGATAAAAAAAAAATGTGAAAATTACAATTAATCGCTTTTTGGGTTTTACGTAAATAATTATTTTTTGTAGGGACTTATTAATATTTTCAAAATATTTAAATTAATTTTAAGCTTTATTGCCTATTTTTACCGCAAACAAAATCACACCGTTGTTTGTTAAATTGATATCGACTTAAAAGTTAATAACAACAATATAATATGATTTAACTGTTTACTATTATAATAATTAATAATATAATGAGTTTTTAGTTAACGATTAATTAAGCCTACGGTATTAGTCATACTAAAAAAAAATTTACTGCATTAGTGCAATATAAATATTTAATAAAATATTCTTTTAGTATTAACTATTAAAGCTAACGGACCGTCCCCGCTCGAAATCATTTTTCGTGTGCAATGATGTATCATTGAATTCAGATTTAACACATTCGTTACGGTAAGTTACTCAATAACGACTCTACTCTTACTGCGAACTGTACAGCAGAGTGGCTACCTATTTGTCCACTTTTTTACTATCTATTTTAACGATTATTATTATTATTATTATTGGTATTTTATAGCTCAGCTATGTTTATAATTGTATTTTAAGCTATTGAATTATTGAAAAAAACATTTCTTAAACCGGCTAGGAAAATAGGTTTTGTACTTTTTATTCTACACGGAAAGAATCTTTTTTTTAATTTAGATATCTATTATTAAAATTAATTAATCAAATATATTTCTTTATTTTAATATTTATTTAATTGTTAATTAAAACCTATTGTAATATTTCTGGTATAACAGTAAAATGTATAAACACATAATAAATACATTTTTAACCTGGCTTTTTTTTAAATTGATAAGAGTTGCGCCATCTGGTGGTTGTCATCGACGTCATAGATTCTATAAAAAAATGTTCGCAAAGATTCGTTCGTTTTTTTAGACTTCGCTGTCTCTATTACTCTATTCTGTAATAGTTTTTTCTATTATTCATATTGTATACTTATTTTCCTTCTATTAATTTATTTTCATAATTTCAACATCTATAACTATCTTTCTATATCCTGCAAATTAAGTTTATTTAAAAATAATTTATATACATATTAATACATATCAATATTTAACAACCAAAATTGGTACATTCAAAATATGAATACAAAATTCTATACACGCTCTTACTAAGGAATTGTTTTTTTAAAATAGTCGAGTTCTTAAATTATTATTTTATTATAATACTTATTAAAATATACGTACATTGTTATTTGTTATAGTTTTATACTTATATAGTTATATAACTATATTCTATAACCATTAATTATACATAGTAAATACTATTTATGTATAATTACTTACATAAATTAAAATGTTTATCAGAATTAAATATTATATATAATTATAAGAAGTAAAGTCGAAAACGAAGAATTACGTAGATGCAGCAAAAAATAAAATTGTTCTTAATTTATCTTTATGGTGATTGCAATTTGCAGCACTTACAGACTTACATCTTGACAGTTGACAGCGTGTGTAATGGATTAACATTTATTCCTAAATCTTAAATTTCTATAAAACGAGATTGCACGATTTAAGTCTGCAGCTTTTAACTTACTGTTGTGAATTAGTGATCAAAATATCTGAAAAAAATGGTTTAAATACAATTTTTTCCCAAAGAATTGAAAAAATAATGTGGAATTCAGAGAATCCAATAAACAATAATTATAATATTAATAGATTTATTTATCAAAACAATACAATTTTACTATATAAACAAAAATATACAAGGTATATGTTTGCAACACTCCTTTAAGCATAAAGTTTGTTCTGGGGGGAGTATATACTATCTATGTTCAGTACAACATTAAGAGTAAGATACATGGATAATTAAACAACGAATATAACAATATTTTTAAATTTTTAAACGGTCTTATAAAAGATTTATAGTTTTAAGGAATGATTTAAATATATAAACATTTTTAAAATTATAAATATTATTATTTGTTGTCTACATATTTGAATAGCTGTAGGTATATATAGACTTTTTTATACCAAGTTGTTTTTAAAAACAGGTACACAAATATTAATATTCTTTTTGTAACGGATATTTTATCAGTATTATATACTACCTAGGTTATGCTTAAACCTGTAGAAACTTAATAGGATATTTATAAAAAATAATTTATAAATGCATAGGACATTAAATTCTAAATAAACAGAGTTAGAATAATAGTTGATAATCATAATATATAAATTATTAATATACAATCAGCATAAATCACTTAAATTCTGTATATTGGATGAATCTTGAGGATTCTCCACTTTATTTATAAATAATTATAATTTGTAAAATTAATTATTAATTATTCACTATTCAGTATTTAAAATTTAGTTAATTATTGATAAAAGTTAATAAAATGTTACGTACAACGAATTGACAAATATAAAATCACAATGTCAAATATCTTTATCTACGTATAATGTATATACAAATTTTTAATTTTTTTTTTAATTTTTCGAAAATAGTTTTTTCGGAAATGTATTATTTTAATTTTCTTCAAATTTTTCATATTTTCCAATGCTTTACCTAGAACCTAACCTATTGTTAACCACAGTATAATAAGTTTTGGTAAAACAAGATTTCAAAGATTTGTTTATACTCGTATTTATTTTTTTTTTATTATGTAGAACAATACTTGTTTTTCTTAAAAATACGCTGATTTAGTCAAACATGTGTTTATCAATTAACTTAAAAACTTTAAGGACTATAATACTTAATTAAGACAATAAATAATTAGTAGATTAATCGTAGTTGTACAGATTTTACTGATAAACTTACTCTAAAATCGCTTTACTGTTCGTTAATACGACCCATCTGTGAATACGGTTCTATTGTTTGGTCTCCCTACCAGACAGGCAAAAAACAAGGTTGGAAAAAGTACAACATAAATTCTTACGTTACATCTCATTTAAATGCTCCATGCCTAGAGAACCTCACACAACTTACAATCCACTCCTATCTCTATTAAACCTCCAGACGTTGGAACACAGACGTATAAGTCTTGGCTTATGTTTCCTGTATAAGATTTTGAATGGTAATGTTGATTGTCCAGAAGCCGTTTAACCTTCTATACTCCCACTTTTAACACGCGATCGACAAACACTTTTTGTTTAAGCCTACAAGTTACTAACTATGCAAATAACACTCCCTGCAATAGATTAATGCAAACTGTTAATAAATTTAAAATTGATATATTCAGCTCACCAAATCTAAACTCATTCAAATCGTATTTTAATTACTTAATTCTTAACACTTAAACACGCTATGTATTTTTTTCTCTTCCTTTTCAATAACTATTGTACATTGTTTTTCTTTTTATTTCCATTAATATCCATAGACATATTTAATTATATTATATCTATAATTACTACTATTCATACTATTATTATTATTATTATCATTAATAGTTTTATATTCTACTTTGTTATACATTATCATAATGATTGTAATGTTGTTGTTTATTGTAATTTGTAACAGAGCCTTGCCCGTTTAATACATAATAAAGAAATAAATAATTTCCTCATACGTATAGGCTACGTATCATAAGGCTTCTATAATTTATTTTTTAGATGCTCATCTGTATTATAGCTATTTAATGGTTCTAATAAAATTTAAACATGAAATTAAATTTACTTAGATATCAATAGCCAATAAGGCTGAGATTATAATGCTACAAAAACTCACAAAATTTAGCTAAAAAAATCAAAAAGATCAAAAATCTTAAAAATATACTATTAAAAAGCGTATATTTTTAAGAGCTTAAAAAGTTTAAATAAATAAATTATTATTAATATTAAATATAAAAATAGTAAACCCATTATTTATTTTACAATTAAATAAAAATGTGTGTACAAAATATTTGTATTTATGATTAATTAAATATCATTATTTTAATAATTTCAAAGCACAGGTATAATACAAATTATATTGATACATATATTTAAAGTTTTGGTGAAATTAAGTGAAGAAATAACTGATTATCAAGTGAAGCAAAAACAATTTTTTTTTAAATATAGTTTTATAAACTATGATACATACAAAAAATATAATAATGCTTAGATTTAATTTTAAGACATTAAATTCCTAGGTGAACCACAGCCAGTGCCACAACTATTAAGTACTTAGATATTTAACGACAAGAGTTCACATTACAATTTATAGGCCACTGGTAGTCAACATGAATAAGTTCGCGAGCTACATAGACAAATACAATGTTATCAAGAGCCAAAATGTTTATAAAATACCTACATTTTATATAATTTGATAAATTTTTATAAATGTATACCAAAAAAATATTTCAGAATAATAATTAGTAAATTTTGATTTTATAAGACGTGAGCCGCAACTATAACAAGACTCGCTAACCCCTGGTATAGATATACTTGATATCTACTATAGAATATGATATATAATTAAACATTACTACCATGGTCCATGTTATATGACTTAGATATAATAATAAACAATTTATACGAATACCTTTCCATTTCAAATAAAATTCACTACAGTCTTAACAAAAATGTCTGATACTGGTTGTTATCAATATTATATAATTAGTAATTACTTACCTTTTCAAAAACATCGAAGCATATCGAGCAAGTTAGATCATTATTATCTAACATTTTTGTAATAATTTTTTTCTCCATTTCCGTCGGTTTTGATTTTAACTCTATAAAATAAAAAAAAATTATAAACAAAGTATGTATTTATTTATTGTGATGCATGTAATACAGGTAATATAAAAATTATTAACAAATATTATTATAGGTAGGTATTAACTATTAAGTATTTATATATATAGAGAGAAAAAAACACTTAATTTATTGAATCGATTAATATAAAATGTATACATATTTGTTTTGATACACCAACACACAAATATTTATTATATTATTTAAATCCATACTTGATACATTTAAAAATCATGTATTTTTTTATTAAAATAGTGTGATTTAATTAATTATTTTTTAAACTAAAAGGGTAAAAATCGTTTTTGAATTTTAGCTTGGAACTCTTATAAGTAGATTGCAAGTTTTTATATTATCCATATACCCAATAATTAATAATCTATTAATATAATATGTAGATTGTTCAATATTAAGTAATGAAAATCCATAAACAAGTAAGCTATATTTTCAAAATCGGAGATAAGATTAAAATAATAAATATCTTACCATTTACGATACCCACGACTAAAATATTAAACTAAATTAAATTGCACGATAATGATAAAACATATCAGATATTAGTGAATGTGAATTTGCATCATCAATTTAACATAAAATTAATATTATGCTAAATGCGCCTAAATAAAAATAAAATGTCAGTTTCTTAAAAATCTGGAATTAAAACTAAGATGTTGTTAACTTTTAGTTCATATAGATATAGACTGATATTATAATAAATTATATCATTAGTAAATCATAGTAAATACAACTGTATAATAATATGTTTTATATCTTATGAATTTGAACATGAATTTTGGTTATAACGTTTTCATTAATAATTAATTATCATAATATTAAGTTATGTGCATACTTCATATCTATATACTATACTGGCTATAGGTACTTATTCAAAGAGTCCTGTTGAAATTTAACGTATTTTGAAAAATCGATACAAAAAAAGGTACAATAATATAATAAACAAGTGAAAAACATATTACTTTATTATTAGAATTATTAAATTCGATGAAATACCTCACATTAAAAATAATGCTTTAATGTTATAAAAAGCTTAAATTAATAAAGTCATAAATTTATAATTAAAGAAAAGTGCATAAGTACTTATCAAGTAAATAATATATAGGAAGGCAATTATTATAGGTAGAAAATACTCATTAAAATTAATAAGCTTGAAGACATAATTAATATTGTTTGCACGTCTCATATGAATATAAAAATAAAATAATACAACTATCGTTTCATTGTTATTAGTTTATTAGTTAATAGTTATTATATTATAATCTACAATAATCTTAGTTTTGTAGTACCCAAGTATATAAACGATTAATCGTGAATAATTATTATTTTAATTCCGTATTTATTGGTTTACTCTAATCTAACCATGCAGTTTATTAATTAACAATATTAAACCGTAAAGAGAGATACAGATACCTCAGTTTAAACGTAGACACTTTACAGAAAAACAAATCTGTCGTTTACGTCAATACATCATATAAAAATAAACCACATGCAGCACTTACGTGAACTGTTTTGATTTGTCCGTTGGGCGCGTTGTCCAAAAGTCGCAACATTACCTATGCATTTGGCCTATAATTGATACACGCAGGTGATACACCGCCGATAATTCACTCGTTTTCCGGCATTAATAAATATTATAACTCGATAAATGTGAAAAAGCGGAAAAACGCTGAAGTAAACTCTGTGTATGACTATTGACTTTATTTACGTACCTATACTAAGTTTATAACGCTATATATACA
This sequence comes from Rhopalosiphum padi, assembly GCF_020882245.1. Classification (NCBI taxonomy): domain Eukaryota; kingdom Metazoa; phylum Arthropoda; class Insecta; order Hemiptera; family Aphididae; genus Rhopalosiphum; species Rhopalosiphum padi. The sequence goes on from NC_083599.1 coordinate 57,259,358, forward strand.
TCCCCGACGGTACACGAGACCGCGGCGCGAGCGACTTGAGTCTATGCGGACACTTAATCTCACGTCTACTACTCGGTGGGTGTACTCCCTTAAATACTGTACGACATAATATTATGCAATACGTGAAACAACTTACCCGATGTGGATGATGCTAAACTACTGAAGCGGCTTTTATTGGACATGTCAAACACTTAAAGTCTGAACGATCGACGAACGAACCACGCCACGAGCACCACGATTGTGTAATGACTGCAATGGATGTGTTATTGCCACCTGAAATCCATTCGACCGAGGTAGGTACCTACCTAATCGTATCGTGTCAAATAGATAAGGTAGACGACCAGTAATCGATAACGGCAGAGGAAACGTGCCTACTTATATATATGTATATCGTTGTAATGACGTTAATTATGAAACTCGACGATGTCGGGCAAGAATAATTATAAACGAGTACACCTATATGGCTATATGTAAAATGGTGAATAAAGCTCCGAATTATCATGTTTAGATTTTAAATGAAACGTATTATAAACGTAAAGTTATCGATACACCGTGTTATAACATCCTCGTTGGTATAGTAGGGGTCAAAAATTCAAAAGTGGCGGCTTTCCACATTCCAAATCCGGGGGTCTTTTTTTTATCCCGCAATTCATGAAAAATACAATAATTACCTATGTATACATAATTTGTCATCTCTAAAATATCGATATTGGCATAACACAGAGATGAAGTTCGCCCATTCCAGAGATTGCAGGTCTACACAAGTGATTTTTAAACTTTTTTCAATCGCGGCACACTAGCAACTTGTTACTACCTTTCTTTTCATCATTGTTTAATTGTATACTTATTGTATAACAGTCACTTATAGATTAAAAAAAAATTATTTTTTGGGGGGTTTCACTCCCCCCCCCCCCAAACCAAAAAACCCTCATTATGCACGGGCCTTTTTTTAATTATTAATTATCGATGAGTCAGGTTCATAAGTCGGTGTAGTTATAGTACATGATTGAATTAGTTTTAATTTTTTACCACCTTCCTGGTAAACAATTTAAAAGCGTGTACGAAATACTAAATATTAAATCATAGTATAGCCAAAATACTCTAGAAACAGATAGAAAAACCACATCATTAAGTCATAGACATGAGAGCTAAGTCGGAACACTTCTCACAAACCTTTGGAACAGAGTAAAGCTAATATTTTATAATAGTTTTCACACTTTAAAACCTTGAGAAGATACTGAAAGACAGGTTGCGGGTTGTCCATACACTTAGTGTGCACTTCTATTTTTCTTTTATAGAACTATAGAAGTTTCTACGCGTGAAGCACATTCTCTCGGAGAGTCGTCACGCTAAAGTGATACACAAAAAATAGCATTAGTTAATAGGTATGTGACAGGAATCTGGATGTATAAGTACATGAATATATAAATAAAATAAAATATAATATAAAATAAATACGTTGTTTTAAGTACCGCGGCCTTTCCGAGATAAAGGTAGACGGTAGTAAGTAGTAAGTACTCACATAGATATACATACGAACGCGATCTCACCACGATGATAGGTTTAATTGTATTGTGCATACAATATATTATTAGAAAACAATAATATCATCACAACCGCTACATTTCCAATGCTGGAAAATGTGTATGTGCATATTTTTTAATAATTTATATATATCTAATGAATCTTCTTAAAAATAATTGTCAATAGTAGAAAGCTACAAAACTTTCCTTTTTGTTTCGCCTTCAAAAAATGTATACCGCGAACAAATACCTTCCCCTCCCTTAACACGGCAATGATTATTATTTTTTATTAAACATAATACTAATCATTTTATAATTCCTTTTTCAATTAGGTTAAAATGTTTATAAATCAAATATCAGTTTTTAAACCACAGGAAATGTCAGCTTATGGAATTTTTAATATTAATTTGAATCTAGTTATAACAGAAAGTATTTAGTAGGTAACTTAATAAATAATAATTAGTGCCTAATCAATAAAAAATGCTGTATACTTTTAAAATAAAATATTCTAAGTAGGTACTTATCTAGATTTACGTACCTAAACAATTTTAAATGTATTATGTATAATGTATACATTATGTGTATTTTTTGCAGATAATAGTACGTATTACTTATTTCTGGAATAGCAACATTGATACAAATGAAAGAACATCCACTTTTATTGCAAACAGTTAATACTACAAAATATATGTTTCATCAAGATGATCTATCGTAAATGTCAGCAAAAAAAAAATAACGATATATCGTAAATTATAATTTATAAGTATCTACCTATATCACTTTGCATCAGTCAGTGGTGCTTTCATAAAGTGTACCTACTCCGTATACTCTCAAATGTTTTTTATAAAATCATTGGTATGCCGCGTATACTTTCAAGTTTCAATGAATTTGGCCAATTTGGGGAAAAATAGTTAATGTTTCTATAGTGAGCGATTTAATTACTTATTGAAAACCAAATAAAATATATTTTTTGGGTCAGAAACTATTTTCTATTAATAAAATTTATGTACTATTTGAAGTTCGTTGTTTTTTGTCGAATAGAATCTGTAAATATAATATATAATAAGCTATATCGGTATTAATAATTATAAAAATGCATACCTAATGTTATAGTGACGATGTTGAACTGAAAAGACAAAATCTATTTTTATCACAAACTTATTATCAATTTGTAAATTACGTATGGTACACGGAAATGAAATATTTTTTTAATACTCTAGTAGAGTTTTCAATTTAAATTGTAAAATTACGCCTTGTATACTAATATAGTATACATATAGTAGAGTATAATAATATTATCTAGGACATCTTAAAGCTTTTTATTCATATTTTAATTTTAAAGTGAGTAACGAGCATTTTAAAGTTTTAATAATACTTTAAATAAGTAACTATAACTCACTTAAAAATTAAAATATCAATAGAAGCTTATAAAATGCCCCAATAGATAATATTATTAGGTACCTTTAAGTTTGATAATAGTAGTTTCATATTGTACATTAATACATAATTATATTGTATGCGTCCAAATGACCACGTCGAAAATATAAGTCAGTACGCCGAAATGTATAATGTTTAGTTATAACGTTGTAAATGTTTTTGTTAACTTGAATACTAAATATAATAATCAGTTCATCGATTCATCAGTTTGAGTTTTTATCAAATTTATCGTATAGTTATATTTTATAGGTACTTATCCAAAAAATATGTTTTTAAAAAGCAACCATTTCATGTTAGTTAGGTAGGTATTATGTATTTTTTATTTATAATCTAGAATTTATAATAAGCGATGACCATTTTTAAATGAACTTATAATGTTTAATTTTACTTTAAGAACTTGAGCGAGTTATTTTTTTCATATTATTAGAGATTAAACATTAGTTATCTTATCTTAAGCTATTACGTTTAAGGTTGTATGATGTAAAAAAATGGCTTGTCCCATCGAATAAGAAAAAATACAAATATTAAATATAAAATAGTTACATAAATAATATAATATTGCGTTACATACTTTGTAGTAGATATTATGTTTATAATTTTATATAATGGTAGTCTTCGACCTTCCACCTTCGTAAATCATGACCACACCAACTCGCCATTAGTTATTGTTTCTTGAGAGAATTACGTCGAAGTCAGACTTCTCAACAACTTAAATTAAATAAGCGGACCGTATTTACAGAGACTTGATGTCGAGAATTCTTTTCGTTTTGCTCGCCGAAGTAGTTGAATGTACAACGGTGTTGTAGGTACTATAATATTTAGGTAATCTATTATATAAAAGCGTTAAAAATCGATCACACGGGTCAGTAAAGTTGACTAACACCTAATTATTATTATTATAACACCTTATTTAATTTTATTAACTCATTAATCCCAAGAACTCACCTGCACACCACCATATACCCATTTATTTAAGATATGAAGCGATCGCTTCACATAACATAATATGAGTTAGGTGCCACTGCTTGAAATAGTGTACTATAGTGTAATTTAATTATAATAGATTTTATTTATAGATAAATACAAATATCAATAATATAGGCACGTTTTTTTTCAACTGCTTGTAGTTATATGTACAAGTATAGAATATAGTCAATATAGATATATAATTTATTTTTAAGAATGTTGGAACCAAGTGACATAAAATCTTACACATTAGTTTCTAAATATGTTAGATCGTTTTAGTAATAAAACAAAATTATTTATTTGGTCTGAAATAAGATTCAATTCTTGTTTTGTTTTTTATTTGTAAGAGAAGCAAAAATTATAATTGCACAGTTGTAACTTTATTTGTATGACTAAAACTTAAGTAAAGGTACATAAAACATAATAGGCTTTATACAAAAAAAACTACATATCTAATATAAAGCAAATTTGAAGTTAGTATAACATTGATTGAATTTTGCTAAGTATAAATAAAACCTCAATGGTAACGAATAACAAAAATTATTTCATTCAAAAATAAATAAATAAATAAAACAAAACAAACTATAACAAATAATAATAAAAATAATAATTATAAATTAAAATTAAAATTATTAAAATATAAATTATACTACTATAATGAATGTTATAAATTATAAAACTAGTGTATTTCCCGTACCCATTTCTTGTAACCAATAAAAATTTTAAAATATAGTTTTTTTTAGCAAAATCAGCAACGAAGATAAGTATAAATATAGATCATAGAAGTAACAAGTATGTTGACTCTTTTAACTGGGAAAAGCAAATAGTACAAAATAAAACATATGCTACCACATTTATTTAAATAATTTAGTATTGGGAACTGGATGAATCATAATTATTTAGGTATTGTATCATAATCAATATCCACTACCAGAAAGAAAAAATTATTATCTTCGCCACTGATTCTAAACCATATAAAGGATAAAAAAAAACGAACATTAATATTCATAATTTTCAAGCCAAACATATTTTATCTTACATAATATTCTAATATATCACAATTGTAGTGAACGAACAAACCAATTTCCAAGATGTAATATAACGACAATCCTGAAATGTTAACGTGTTCGTATTGCATACCGTCCGAGTTTAAAAACATATTTTAATATGACTGTGTGCTGTGCACTCACTAATCGCTATGTACAGCATCTTATATAATTATTACAATTGAATTATATATTTAAATGATTATATAAATTTTAAAGAACATTACAATAAAAATATAATACAAAAGTTATTGTTTAATTTTAATTACCTATTTTAAAACACAGCATTTTATTGTCAAATGTTATTGATTATCACTATAAGTAGGTACTTAAGTTAAAATAAAGTTAACTTATAGTACTTACACTTAGAATTAAAGTTACAAATAAAAAACAATAAAATATTACAAATAAAATATATGGTTTGTAATACAATAATATACTTCTAACAAAAAAATACTTAAACCAAATATCTAATAAATTATTTGATACAACAATATTATATCAACACATAATTGTTACATTTATTGTCTCAGTTACTAACCCTGAGGTAATTTAAAAGTAAACTGATTTACTTATAAGGGTTTATCAGAGTATTTTACCCTGCAAAAAAAAGTATAATATGTAAATTACTTAAAATTTATTAATTATTTTTATATTCTTAGGATAATTGTAAAACCCTATACAAAACATTATACATAACATTTTTGAAGTAAATTAGCTAATTAGCTAAGTATATAATAATATAAATAAGTATAAATTTGTTATACAAAATAGGAAATTCTAACAAATCCAAGAAATGCGAGAAGAACATTTTAAACAAAAGATCAAATTATAATCAGACATTAAAGTCTCAAAAATGTATGCCATTTATACTAATATATTCTACTCGCCTTTTTAGAATAACAAAATATTTATAGAATATAAAAAAGTTGTTCTATTAGTTTAATTTAATTAATTACAAAAAATAAGTTAAGAATATTTAAAAAAGTTAAAATTATAGATTAATTTGGCTGTATGATAAATAGAAAACAAACAATAATTATTATTGTCAATAATTTAATAATTCTTAAGTCAAATATTAATTCTAGTGGAAGCACTACTAATAATAGCAAAACAAATTAAAATCGTTTTGAGAGAAATGGTAATGAAAATAAGAAAATATTGCTATTCATATACCCTAAAGATATGTGATTTATCATAATATTTGATACATACATCAAAAAGGTATAAAAAACCAAAAGTATAATATTAATAGCTTCGTTGTTTTTATTTCAAACCCGCATTTCACATAAACATAAAACCATTAAATAATAATTATTTAACACTGTTGAATTTTTTCAATTACTATATTATTATAATAGAAACTTGTATGCATCCAGATAGCCTAATTATTAATTAGGAATAAATTATTCAGTTGCTGTACATCTCTAATGATAACTGGTTTATTAAGTTTATTTGAATAGATTTTCAAGTATTAAAGTTATTATAAATAGTATTATTATACATAATATATTATGGATTTTGGTGTCAGCTCGATTTAAAAATTATAATAATATGTATGTGTTATTTATGTGGACACCACATTCAAACTTTTTAAAACATTTAATATAGGCAATTTTATTATTTTATATATATATATATTATTGTTAGGTATTCATATATTATTAAACTTCAGTAAATTTTTATACAATGATATGTGGTGGTATCATTGCCAGTATGTTTTAGGTATACTATATTATTATGATATTATTCTAGTACATACTGGTACAATTTACCAGTAGGTACTGATTCTAATATAGCAATACCAGTATCATATTTTCAATATTGTTATATCCCATTGGTACCATTTTATTGGTATATCTATAGGTTATTTAGATAAACAAGTTTCTATAATATATGAAAAAATAAAACAAATATTGTTAATCTAATTAGAATAGCAACTTATAGTATTTTGTGGTAGTATCAAAAATTGGATTTTTTTAAGACAATAGTTCCTATAAGCTTTTTTTTTTTAAATATTTACAGTTATATTTAATTATGATAATAAATATATTAAGTTCATATAATTATTTATAAAATACTTAAAATAATATCATAAAGGAAGGAAAATAATAAAAATTTGGAATAAATTAAACAAACATTTTTTGGAAGACTGATCATATCAAATTCTAAACTATAAAAAATACTATACTATATTTTTAATCTAATTAATATTCTGCTATTCATATTACTCCATTATACTAAGTATATTAAAAAACTATCAATTATACTCTTGTATATGCCTTTTAGGTCTATTTTTAAATTGAAATCAATCATTTATTTACTTTTAATAGTTCCAGCATTATTTTAAATATTATATAATAAAATAAATATTATATAAAAACTTGTTTAAAAACAAAAAATTTTTAATTTAATTTAAAATTAGTGAATATACTATACATAATTACTCACTGACAACCATGGCGCAATCAAAAACTGAATTTTGAGAGAATAATTATTTTGTGGTTATTATAGCAGAATGGGCACACCATTTGCTAACTAGTACTAGCGTTCAACAGCTTTCCCATCTTTGCATGTTTTCTGCTGAATGAACACTCATAAATATCTATCAACACTCCATATCTACTAAAACCTAATTACGCTTTATAAACTATACATAACTATCACCACAAATAGTTGTTTAAAAGCAATTTCTCAAATAAAAATAAAGTTATTGTCATAGTGTAAAATGGGAATTATGATTATTTTTGATTTCAAGAGACTGTCATGTCCATAAGTTGTCTTTATTTTACAAACATGTAATATGGTAAATTTGATTTCAGCAGTTACAACTTTTTGTTGTAAAATTTAATTTTAGAATGAATATTGACCAGTATATCAAATTTAAAGGTAACAACAATATCTGAAAATATTTTTTTTTCTATATTTTTATTATTAAGATTTAAGAGAGTTATAGTATATAAAATATTAATATTAGTTAAAATGCTCATTATTTGTTTAGAACTAAAATATTGTAATGAACGAATTATAAATACGAATACTAATGGCTAGACTACATAGACAACTTTATGTTCTTACCTTCAAGTTTTATAATGTCAATTCACTTTAATATTAAAACTAACAAAAAAAAAAATTGGAACTGTGAACACAAATTTACTATTTTGTCTGTTTGTAAGAAGAAGACAATACAAGCAAGTGCGACATTCTCTGAATTATTTTTATATTTTATTTTCAAACTTATTATAGTTACATTGATAGCCACTAGCAAATCTGAATTAAACATCTGGCTTTGCACCACTGTTATTAATTTAAATATTGAAATGCTAAGGTTTTCAAAATCAAAAAATTAATTGTACATTTCATTTCCTCTGAAATAAAATTATAAAAGCGAAAGATATTACAATTATATTAATATTTAAACTTAAATATCTTATAAGTCAATAATAAAACTAAAATTCAAATACAAGACGATTATAACGAAAATACAAACCATAAATTTGACTAACCATAATTATTATGAAACAAAGTTTTTAGAAACAAAATCTTCATATTCTGAAAAAAAAACAAAATATATAATTTCAAAATATAAACAACATAGGTATTAAATTTATAATTATTTGACATTTGTAATTGATATGAAAATACAAATTTAATTTAATAAATAATAGGTACATGAATTAATGTATTATATATTATACATGATTATATATTTACCTGTATTTGAACATTTTAGCTTCAAAATTTGAGGTATAACTGCATCAATTTGAAAACTACCCAACAAACTAGAAAAGAATATTTCTTCTATGATATTAGGTTGTAATGAGCGTAGAGTTGGAAGTCGTAACAATAATATAGCTATACGGTGTTCATCATTGCATTCTTTGATTAAATGCTGTTTTAATTCTTTGACAGCTTTTTCTTGTAGTTTGTTTAATTGTTGTCTTTCAGAAGGATTATCTGTTAATAAAATAGAAGTATTTAATGTACGTACAATAAACTTTATTTATTATTAATTTATTTAAAATTCAACATTAAGAATTTACCAGTGTTAAATAAGGATATTAATTTTAAATATGCATATTCCACTTCATTCACTTCAATATTTTCCATTTCTGTAATATAATCTTGTATTCTATTGAGGTAATCAATAAGCTAAAAAAAAAAAATTTACATTAGTATTTTTTTTTCAAGTATAACTCATGAAATTATGCTTATATATTAATATATTTACTACCAGGAACTTAGTTAAAAACACTTTTCAAAACTTGACTACCTAACTATTTAACACTTTTATTGTGTACAAATACATGAAAAAACATAATTTTTCAATTTAGACTTATTACATTAGATAAGCTTTCAATTATGTTGTCAATGAAGGTATATTAATATTGTTCAATGAGTTTTATAGTAATATTGATAATTTACTAAGAAAAAATTTGAAAGTACAATAAGTTGTAGAAAAAAAAAGTTTCTAATAAATGAATTATTAATTTGATAAAATGTTATCATTCCAATAAATAAGAGTAATCTATTGAGTTAATTAAGTTTAAAAAAAATAACAGTATTTATAATAAAACCAACTAAATAATATTCAATGGTGTTTAAAAATAGCCAAATTATTTATAGTAGAACGTCCCCCGTGGAAACCATATTGAATGTTCAATAAAAAAAAAACTTTTAATGAAGAGATATTTTTATATTTATCAATTTCAAATATAATATTGGTAGTACGGAAAAAAATAGAATAGTAGTTTGTTACAGAAGAACAAACTTACTTTTCATAAAAATTGAGAAAATTATAGTTTTTTAAATTTTACAAAATATATCCAATTTTAATGATGTGTTAAAAAGAAAATGTATGAGACATTTAAGAACAAAACAACAGTCATACACAAAACTGATTAACAAAATGTCAAGGCCAAATGCCAAATTAAATTTTTGAATTGTCCAGATCATGAAATAATGCATGTTGGATTAATATTATTAATGAAAAAAAAAGTCAATAGTCAAAGCATCTAAAATATTTTAATAAAGGTTCTTTATATACATTTAAAAAAAAATTATCAAAAAAATTCAACTATGTAATTAGTTTCTTTCTTAAATTTTTATATTAGTTTCTCAAGTAACATAAATTATTTAATTTCCTATTATTAATAACAATTTTTAATTCAAAGCTAAATTATAAAATAAGAATGATTTGAAATACTGAATACTATACAAAATCAATTATGAAATATGTAATGTTTGAATAAAATAAAGTTATAATGTAATTTATATTGAAACTGATAAAATATTGTCATTAATGTCATTTTAGTAAATAATTCTAACATTTTACTTTGATTGACAACTACATTAAATACTTTTGTTTGGATAGATTCAATGGCACCTAACCTAAATATCAAAGAGGAAAACTGTCCAACTTGTTTTAATGTATAGGTGGGAGGCAAACAATGGTGAATTGGGGAGTACTGAATGCTGATTGATAAATGTATATATACTTTACATCGGTATAATATTTATAAATTAATGTAACTTCATTTATTTATAAATATAAATCATTAACCTGATTTACCTACCTATACTCTTCTGACATTATAGAGTATAGTGTACTAATTAAACAGTTATTTTTAAAATAATAAATGGTTAACTTAGCAAAATAAACTATAAATAATAATTTGTATCTGAATACTGGATATTTGAATTTACTATTATTAAAAAATATCAACAATACATGATACCCATAATTTTTCTAGTTGAGATACTTTAAGTTCAAATTTTGATAAAATTGAATATTTACAAAAAAAAAAATATTTTTCGTCAAACTATTTTAGTTACTTTGTTATATCTACCCAATTCAAAAATATTAATAGTATAGAAATTTTGAAAATTTAAATAAATTATTATTTTAATATTTTTTATGAACACTAACATTTTTAAAGTATAAACTAATTATAAGTTATTTTATTTATACAAGGAACCTATTCATACTATACTACAGCTTATATTGATTTAATTAAAAATAGAAATACTTATATCATATAAGTAATGTTTTTGGCAAAATTTAATAAATAATTAAATCTATCATTTTACTCATAGTAATTATTATTATTATATTGTTCAAGCAAGTAGTACAACACAATAAGTACAGTAGAAACTGTTTATAATGACATTGGTTGTAATGACATATTGGGTGTAATGACCTTAGATTGAAGGTCCCAGCAAAACTCTAATATTGTATGTACCAATTTGTATCGATTATTATGACATCTATATAATGACTATACGAATGTTATGACGGTTATTTTTGGTTATATTGGAAAAATCTTTTATCTTTAATTTTAATTGTTCCACTGATTGGAATCAAAGATTTATATTAAGGAACAATATTGTGTTTTCAACAATAAGCGAAGATTCAAATTTGAATTATTGATAATAAATTTAGTATTGTTTTTATGTAGTTAAGATTTTATGAGTTTCTGTTTTAATTGTTTGTGTGGGTACTGGGTAGATAGTTTTTGGATTGTATCACCTCTCCAAATAAAATTTAGTTTAGCGCTACCGGGTATGCAGAGGACTCAGTTCCCCAACTTCTAATGGTGGTTAAAAAGTATTCCCTTTAACAAATTATTTAAAAGGTACACTGAAACGCTTAAAATTATAACCAAATATAAGTTTTAATATAACTAAGAATTTTGTTGAAATTAAATCTTAGTTTTTATTATTTATGAATTCATTTTATTTAAGAGGATGTTAGCGTAGTATTTTTTATCTCTCTCTAACTCACGCATAACATAGCAAATTTTACGTTCACAAAAATTACTATAACCATATTAATTTCTCAAATTAGAGTGAAATGACCTATTATAGAATTTAAAGCTAAGAACATTATCTAGGGCATTTCATAAGTGTTTTATTATATTTTTATTTTAAAGTGAGTTATGAGTTATGAGATGTATATAAAATTCACAATTTTAAAATAATCATAATTAACTTTAAAATTAAAATATGATAAAACGCTTATGAGATGCACTAGATAATGTTCTTAACTTTAAATTGTACAAGAGGTTATTTCACTCTAATTTGAGAAATTAATATAATTATAGTCATTACTGTGAAAGTAAAAGTTGCTATGTTGTGCGTGGGTTAGAGAGAGATAACAAATAGTACGCTGACATCCTCTTAATATTTAATAAAATAAAATAAATATTCTTATGTAAAATATAAGTATTTATAAATGTTTTTTTTTTTAAATAGCTCTATAAAATAATGTGAAATTGAACAGTAGAACCTGCTTAATTGGGACACATTGAACGGTAACCTATTTGTCTCCATTATCCGACTATCCCGATTAACCGAATAACTAATAAACCAATACATTCGTTCGGGACTATGCAATCTGTCCCTATTAAGTGGTTGTCCCCTTTATGTGGTGTCCCAAATAAGCGGATTCTACTGTATTCATATATATATTTATATATATATAGGTAAAGTGTAAATGTGTGATTTTTTTAAGTATGCTCAGTGCTCAATCATGCAAATAATTTGAATTTTTCTTATACAATAATTTAAAGCACTAAAAACATTAGATTTTTATGATAAAAAAAATTTTGTCTTTAGTTTTCTCCAAAGACAACCAATACTTACAACTTAATATTATAAGAGAAAATATTACCATTCAAAATATAAAATTTGTATAAATTATTATTTATTCTTAAAAATGTAGTATTATTTGTGGTTTAAATGTTTTATGAAACAAATAACAAATTTGAACATTATTTAAGGATAAAAATTGGATGAGTATGTAAAACACAATCGCTGTTTATACATTATATATCATCTTATATGCATTAAACATAATACATACAATTTTAATTATGAAACGCTTAAAACTATATGGAGACATTAGTCCTCCTGGAATTTTTTCCTACTTTAAACCCCGTGTATAACTGTGTAAGAATTATACAATATAAATATGTAATATGTATGTAGATAAAAGTATATAGGTGGTTCATAATTTCAACAAAAAATGTTCTCGCAGACAAGGTTTGACCAACACTAATGCATAAAATATTCTTTTTTTGGTATCTACATTAAAATATATGTAAAATATGCAAAAAAAAAGTAATTACTGTAGATTCCTGGTATTATGAAACAAATTTCTATATCACTAAGCTATGTTTTGAATGAATATTAGAAAGGATGACAACAAGTTGGGAACCAATTTTCAAATTGGTTCACGGGTTGTTTACAGGTAACATACAAATTGGTTCCAGCAAGCATTCATGATAATACAATCTTGTTAAATTAACTTTTCAAATTATTATGATATATTCAATCAGTAAAAATTTTCTTTCCCTTTTAAACAGACTTAGGACTGTATAGAATTATTATAGATATATATATAAAATATTTCAAGCACTATCTAGAATACCTAGGAATGGCTAAAAATGTTACTGAGTATAATATATTCATATTATACACTATATATATATTGGTTAAGAATAATATTTTTTCCTAACATTAATAATAATAATTGAATGATACTAAACAATTAATAGGCCGCAACACCTGCATGTGTTGTCTCCGTCTCACAAGTATGTAACATAGCAAATTTGTGCTCCGCAGGTCACATTTAGCTCCGTTAGTTTAAAAATTAGAATGAATAAACCTATTATAAAACTTGATGGTAAGAACATTACCTGTGTTTGTATGTTGGTATTTTATGATTATATAAATGAGTTATGAGCATTTTTAATGTACGGTATATTAAATACGCATAACGTGCTAAAAAATTGAACTATTGTAAAAAAACCAACATACAAACACAGATAATTTTCTTACCATCTAGTTTTATAATACGTCGATTAACTCTAATTTTTAAACTGAGGGAGCTAAACAAAATCTGCCGAGTGTAAATTTGCTATGTTATTTACTTGTAAGATGGAGACAACACATGCGGGTGTGACACCCTTTTAATACTTTATATAACTAGATATAAAATTATACAGTGAGTTCCGCTTAATGTGATCACTGGTTTATAGAATCAACTGTTATTAGAATCAAAATTGAAAATCCCAAACCAGTTCTTATGTTACTAATGTTAAATTAACCTTTTATTAGAATCACCAAGTACTGGATAATTGAATCATTTTTAAGAACATTCTTATTGTTTTAATGGTATTTAAAACTTTTACTAAAAAGAAACAAGAATTGTTTTGAAAAAGTTAAAAGGAGCTATTCGAAAATATGTCGAAAACTATATTTTTCAGTTGTTCCAAAAGTTATAAGTACACACATTATTATTTATTTATTTTTAAATAATTAAAAATTATGTATATATTATATTAAGTGAATATGGATTTTAATTTCAGGCTAAAATTAAAATGAAATTAGTAGATTCTCAAATACAATCAAAAATAGATAGTTTCTTTACTTTATTTTATTTTAATCTAATTTTAAACATACATATAAATATAAACTCATCAATAAAAGAAATGTTTTATGGAATCAACCGGTTAATAGAGTCAAAATTATCTGAACCAATGTGATTACATTAAGCGGAACTCACCATATTTATAAACTTTCCCAGACATCGTAAACCTAATAAAATATTATAAGATTAGTACACATTTTGTAACAGTTGTACGAGTATACTGGAAAGTAGTTTTTTCGGGAACCAATTCCGCATTAACCATTGGAAAACATACAAAATTTTATAAGTCCTTAGCCTTATTGATAACTAATAACACAATTAAGAATAATATAAAATTAAAATGCAATAAGAAAGAGATAACACAGATATATTATAAACACAAATTACATCCAAATGGTTTAATTTAACTATACAGATTAAACTGTTATAATATGTATATATATATACATAAAAAAAATACCAATCAATCAAAATTTAAAAAGTAGCATGGTTGGACATGGATGTGTTACCATACCTATCTATTTTTTTATGTTAAATTGCACACAAAAAAAGGTCACAATAGATTCCACCGTAACAATAGTAATATAATGTTAATGTTCATAAAAACTTTTTGTATTAGTTTTATTTCTAATGTAAATTCAACTTAATAAATTAAATAATTATGGTTGATAAATTTAATTATTTACCTCCTTAGCTTTACTGGAGTTGGACGAGTTGTGAATTTCATCATTTTGTAAATGAGTTATCATAGAACTAAGTACTGGTATTATTGATAATGCCTGTGCGCATTGAGTTAAACCCAAAATAAACAATTGTGACCAAGAATTTTTTAGCAGACTAAGCTGTACTTCAAATCTAAAACATAATAATTACAAAATAATTAATAAGTTCTTATTAAATTTTATTTGCTACAATATTAATAGTGAATCTTACGTTAGAAGCTGAAAAACTGGAAGACTCTGAACCCAATTTATTGACAGAAACAATAACCTTGAAGCACTTTCACAAATAAAATGTAAATTTAAGTATGCATATTTAGGACTAGGTGATTGAAATGGGAAGTTAATATTGACAGTTGGCATTACATCTTCAGAAATATCTAAAACAATGTTACTCTGCACTTCAACCTCATATGATGAATCAGTACCATTAGAATTTTGCTAAATGGAATAATATTATATTAATTAATTAAATAATAAATATTATATTTGATTATTAAATCAACCAAATAAATAGTGAGTAACTGTATAATATATTACTTGAGTAGCATTTGTCATAGAATCCAATGTAAGTACTAATAGGCTTTTATTGTCTTGATTAAATGGTTTAATATCCTGTTCATTATTTGGAGAATGGCTAACTGATGATTCTTCATCTTCAGCCATATAATAATCCATATAATTCTGATTTCTGACAGAAGAATCATTTTCATCTGAAAAAAAATTCTATTAAAAAAAAAAACTTGACAGTTTAAATCAACCTAATATTGTTCTTCAAACTGATAAATGTATTATATTATTAGGGTTAACTGACAATAAGCTAATATATTACTTGATGTTTGAAGTAAATTCAATGCTGTTTGATCATTATACACGGAGCGATTTCCTGCATATGGTATTTCTGTTTTAATGAAATGAATATCATTTTTGATAAATGGCATTTCATTTTTAATATATGAATTATTTGCGTATGAAAATGTAGGAATGTTATTATTGTCCGGGCTAGTTGACATATTATGAATAGATTCTATTCTATCTGTAACTGGTTTTCTTTCATGTTGTACAGCTAATAAAAAAAAAAACAAAAATTAATTATAAGCCACCAATGTAATTATATAATTTTTTAATTAGCAGTATACTATTCTATACCAAAAAATATTGTTTAACTATGAGAAAAACAAACAAGTTATTTTTAAGCTGTGAGCATGATGATTTTTGTTTTCACATTCATAATTGATGAAAATAAATCTAAAAATCATACTTGGTGCAATACAAATTTGGTCTAAGACATAATCAATATAACTACAGTAGAAATTCGATAATCTGGCTATATTAACCTATACGTACCAATATTTATTTGTATATAAAGTTACTATCGTAAACAATAAAACGTTAGATAAAACTAAGTAATAACATATTAAATCTGAATAAACCTATTGGATATTTTACTTTTATTCAGTTAGCGTTGAAGTACAATAAGGTTATTCATTTTTTAATAATTAATAAATAATTTTTTAATTTTTCAATAAGTAAAAATGCATTTTTATGTGAACCCTTATTAATTCGCCGTTTTTATTAATCTGGCAGTAGCGTGGTCTGATATCTGTCGGATTACCGAGATTCTACTGTATATATTATTTTATTAATATTAATTACATCTATCATCTATTACACATAAATATTGAGATATTATGTTTTAATGATAAAATTATTTTAATATTTTGATTTTTAACAATACATACTTAAATAACATAAAAAAATATATAAAAAGAAGAAATGCATACATACATTAATACAATTCAATGCGGTGTGAAAGAAATTGGTTTTTGGACAAGTTTGTTATTGTTAAACAATTGTAAGCGCATTTGTCTATCATTATATTGTTTTTTTTTTTTTTTTCAATAATTAAGATTAAAGTAGATGTTTACTATTCTGAGGTTTTCCTACTGAAAAATAGTGAAAATGCCCACATTACCAAAAAAAAAACGTCTGTTTATAGAAAGGTGTTCATCAGGAGAAATTTCACTGTATATAAATATTTACTATATTATATTGTATACCTACCTAATATTTATTTATTATAGTGGACATTTTCAACAAATTATAAACTATGACATGTTTACTCATATATACCTTATTTAAAAAATGTTAAAATACTAAATATATAGCTTTAGTGATATCTTATAAAAATTAACTAATTAATTGAAATTCTATAACTAATTATATATACGTAATTATTTTGTAAAATAAATATAATAATTCATCCTTACAATCACTTCTCATTCCCATAGACAGGCACTTTTGAAGACGGCAATATTGACAACGGTTGCGGTGATTTTTTGTAACTTCACACATTTTGGTACCTCGACATTGATAGCCTAGTTGTTTACGAATAGATCTTTTAAAGAAACCTTTACATCCTTCACAACTAATTGCTCCATAATGTCGGCCTAAATATAAAAAATCATTTTTATAAGGTATCATAGAATATAAATATACCTATTATAAGCATATAACTTAATTTAATGATAATTAGTCAACACACCTGATGCTCGATCTCCACAAACCACACATGATTCAACAGGTAAACAAAAGGAATGCATTTTTTCGTTGCCAATCATGTCGTCAATATTCATAATTATGTAATCACTTCAACATTAAATGTTTGTTTTGTTAGGTTCCTAATTAAGATAATAAGCTGTAAACACAAAATAATTGTATTTAAATATGGGTGATATAAATTAAATTGTATATTAAAATAAGTTCTACTATATTATTATTATTATAATTATAATTACTACTAGAAAATTATCAAAAAAATTAGGTCATTAAATAGTAATGGTATTTATATTTTAACAGATAGATAGATACAATTTAAATTATTAAAAATTCAAACTTTTAATAAAATTAAATACTTTCGATACTAACCATTGAAATCTAACAGATATATGTAATATATTTTATGTATTAAATATAGGTATAACATAAAATTCATGAGTTTAGTTATTTTAGTTATGTATGATTTGATATTTAAATTATAATAGTTCTTATAATCGTTTTGTAGAAAGGGCAATCAATTAAAAAAATTTTAAATATATATTAATCAAATAAATGTGTTATATTTCTTAAGTTAAATAACTGTTTAAAAAGGCAAAACTGTAATTCTAGCATCAATATAATTTCAATTAGTTAATTGTATAACAAAAACTTCTGTGTTATTAAATATAGGTACCTACTAACCTACTAATATATTATATTTTACCTACTGACATATTATAATTTAAAAGAAAAATGTGATTTAAATCAAACAAATAAAAGTGAAATGGGATTTATTAAATGGGAATAGAATATTCCAAAAATGGAAACAATATAACAAAAAAGTATCGGTAGATAAGATATTATATTACATATTTACATATAACGGGCATTTCAACTAGTAAACACATTATAATATGCATGACAAAAAATATATATATATATATATAATATACATAATATATATTCTGTCATGATAATATGATTGTTGTTGAATGAACTTCATAGTAAATAAGTAAACAACACACACTTTTTTTTTTTAATGAGGACACAATAAAAATTAGCATAAACAACAACTTATTGCCGTTCATGGTTAACTGAAAAACCAAATCAATTTTAATTATCTGTACCTCTTGGTCTGTGGATTCTTCGGGACGAACGCCATGGGAACGAAGTATTAACAAAGTAGACCCGAAAACACTCGAAAGAATTCAGAAACAAAAAAAATAAATAAAACAACAACTAAGACGAATAGTTTGACAGAATAAAATACGGTGGGAAAAAAATAATAATAAACGAATTGGGTGACGACTACGAAAAGTGATTGTCGTTTGTACGCGAGTGTGCGACACGCCGTCCAGTCGAGTGTCGATGGAGAGTCGCGACTCGCAAGTCGCAATGATGAATTAATGTATTAAACTTAAACAATCGGAAGATTTCCTACGATATGGAAATCGCATGATAAGGGAAAAGTCACTGCGTGTGATACGAAAGAGGTCATCAGCTGATAACCAGTGGCGATCGGGACTTTGGAACGTGCCGCCGCGGTGGCCACACCACAGTACCACACCGATAACGATGAAACAATCCAACGACAAACATCGGAAACATCATAAACTTATCAATTATTATGGATATTGGAATAATTGGATACTATCACAAAATAATTTATTATTATTATTTATTTGTAAGCTACACGGCCTACACGACTGTATATTACTACATTATTATAAAGCGAGTTGCGAGTATAACATTATTGGCGTTCGGCTATAGATGTTTGTAGCCTAAAGCCTTGTAAGAGGTATGTCGACAATATTATAGAATATTACAAGAAATTATTACAGTATGCTAACCACCGAATTGCCGCCAATGTAATAGTCACACGCTCAGAATCTCAACTAAACTGGTGAGTGGTAGTCTTCGTTTTCCGCAAACGGTTTAGTCGAGACCATGGCTAAATTAAAATATATTTAATTTTCCTTTCTCATTTTCTTTTTAATGTGATTGAATTGGAACTATAAAATATATGAACTTAAAAGAAAAAGTATTTGTTTCAAAAATATTTCAAATACCTATGTATTTAAGTATTTCTAACTCGAGTACTTACAAGACTGCTAAAATCCAGTAATATATTTTAAATGTTTAGAAGTCAGAACTGAATTTGGATAGAGAACATAATTTAATTTTTTTTATTCAAATCAATATGTATTTGGCCAATAACTTTTCAATTAATTAATAAAAGAAGAATATACCTAATTTGTATGCAAGATGGTGCACCAGCTCACAATTCTAATGTTGTGAGAAGTTAGCTTGATGAGGTCTTGCTGTGAAAATGGATGGATACAAGAAATTGAGTACTTTGCCACCTAGGTCCTCTGACCTAACACCAATTCATTTTTTTATGAAGTTATTAAGAAATCTTGTGTATCAATCATATTTATTATTATGATTGAACCGCTAATGATCTTTTTCATAATATTGAACAAAATATCATACCCGAGACCAAAATTGGAATGTGTTTTAAACAAATTGTCTTAAATAAATAGTTTTGTATTTGTTTAAAACATTTAAAAAAAATGCAAATTGTATTGTAATATTTTCTATGAAATATACATTTTATTTGTAGATCACAGCTTATACAACCCCGGTGTAGATAATCTAAGAATGATGTTACTTTATAATTTACTTTGAGTATATTACACTTGAAACATTGATAACCATTTAAAAACAATGTTTTAAATGAATAAAACATTTGTTTCGTATTATTTAAAAAAAAAAAAAATACTGTTTCTTCCAACAGTGGCTGAGACATTGAGAAATGGCAAGAAAGCCTGGGGCCAAAACTTCAACTCTGTGTTACAAATATTGGAGGTCATTGAATATTTTTAAAACATAATGTAATCAATGATTTAAGTTTTTTTTTTTTTTAATTAATAATAAATATTAAAAATATTATTTTGAATTGCAATTATAAATTATTACTTTTTTATATTCAATCAATTCATTTATTGAAATGCATATTATTTGTATGTACCTAGTCAAAGGTTTAGTCCCCCTATATTTATATTTAGCCCACTATATGGTTTTACTTTTTAGCCTCAGTTAGCCTTTAAGTTATTTTTAACTTTGGTTTTCTAGGACTATAGTAGCCACTGTAACTATTAAATCCTAGTTACGCCGATAACTATATTTAAGTATGTCAATTAAGTGATTTTATGTTATATATTATTTACTTAATATTTTGTATCCTAATTTTAGTTGAAAAATAAGAAGAGAAGATATGATAATATTATAGGCTAAATGTCTAACATTTCTATGCTTAGCATCCTAAAATTGTTTCATGTTAATTTAGACTTTAATAGTACCTAATAGGCCAAAACCATAAGATAACATGAAAAAAATAGAAATACTTAGTAAATATCTATTACATTATTTTATGAGAATATGTGATATACAACCACAAAATATTTATATTTTCAGTTTTTATTTGGTTTGTTATTGTATAGGTGTATAACTTTTTAACTAATTTTAAAAAGCTTCTTTTTTTATCTATTAAAGTCAAAATGTACTATTCTAGTAAAATAAATAATAAAATATTTATTCTATATCTTAAACCATGATGTGCCGATATTCATATTTGAATACTCAACTTTTTAAACTATATGCTTTAGTAGAATTTTAAATAAATGTCATGCATGTGTTAATTGCAATTAGCATTACTTTTTTTTTAAATAATTATTCTTGCTATCTTACAGCTTTCAAAAACAAATTTAGAAGATAAGCTTGACTTATTTTGCCTTACTGATAATTCATCTATAAAAGAAAAATAGAATTTGCACAAGAACATTCAATAAAACATTGATCGTTTAATCTATATTTTATCTTACTTTATATTTCCTGTATGAAATCACACACACAAAAAAAAAAATAAAAATATATCAGTAGAGCACTATATTATATTATATGATGGGATGGATTAAATTACAATTATTTGATTCAAAATAGTGATTTATTTTTGTAATAATTAAAATTATTAAACATTTTTAGCCTTGTAATTATAAGGAAAATTAATTCAAAAATTCCAAACTTATAGTAATAAAATATGTTTATATTCAATGAAAATAATTATTTTACAATTTATTTTTTTAACTTGTTACATTTATAATAATCAATCATTATCGATAAAACTTTAACATTGGACAAAAAGAACATAAGTGATTCAACCCAAATTAGTTGAAATGTATTAACACCTAAGAACTCTAGGCAATAGGCAGAAGTAAGCCACCCAATTTGAGGTACTACCCAAATCATGACCAGATTTATAATTTCAATATATGTCAGGTTAATAAACGGATAACATATTGGTAAAAATGACACAAACCAAACAAAATATTGAGAAGTCATGACGGTGTTAAATGCTACCATAATAAAAGATAAACAAAACAAACAGAAAGGTAAGTCTTTAGTAAAGGAAAATTTGAATGATGTGGACACTAAAAGAATTAATGTCGGAAGTTTTGTTACTATACTGTATATTATTGAAGTTTGATTGAAACTCGATAATAAATAATTAAAATAAAAGTAAACAGAAAAATTATGACGCACATCTAAACGACGACTATGGTATAAGAATGCTTCATCTAAAAACTGTTGTCCGTAAAAGTAATACCAAGGCAAAGTTAATACAATTAATGATAAAATAAATACGACAACAAATAATATTTTTTTGCGAGTAGGTAAAAGTCGACTAAGAATCATTTTAGAATATGATGTATAATTATTTTCACCATCAATGGACAAATAATATACTAAACAATAAATAATGGGATAGATCCGTACATGCACAGATATTGCAAAACAAATTGCAGATAGTATATAACAATTTTCAATATGAGCAAGCAAAGTTATAAGAACAAGAAAACAAGATATAGAATCGGCATTTCCACGAGTTGAAATCACAATACTTAAAGGATTGTATAACCATAAATATGCACAGACATTACTAAGACCAGGATGGGATTTAGAAACTAATTTACGTATAACAACAGCAATTGCCAAATCAAATGCTGAAAATAATAACTTTCCCCAACAATTGTGTAGTAAAATATTTGGTATAAGTAACATAGCTATTAATGGAGTATATCTGTATGTTGGTCTCATATATGGAGAGTCACCTTCCCACATATGCTGAGCTGCATCTGTGAATATTTTGTAGTCAATGTCGGTATAATGAACACCTGTATCATCATTGTCATACCATTGCGAGAAAAGAATCATAAATATTCTAATAAAAAAAGCTAACGCTGTATGCCAAATGAAATACATATTATTTTATCTAATAATTACAACTAATTTAAATTCACATCTAAATTCTTGTACTATGCTTCAGTGCATTTGAAGTCAAACACTCCCTAAATTTCATAAATTGGGTTTTACAAGAGTTAGGTTTTAAATCTTTTTCATTTTGTATAATACACGCAGCATATTCTAAACCTTCGACTCGACATTTTAGTAAAAGCTCAGGATATCTTTTAAAGCGTGATTTCGCTTTATTAACTGCATCCATTACTTTGTCGTTCCAACTTCTCTTGATCTGTAATGAAAAAAATATTAATTTGTATTAAGTTATCATTAATTTGTCTTAGTTTAAATTTAGAATAATAGCATATATTTCTATCAAAGGAAAGTAACTATTAAAATAATTACCAAATAAATTATCATAACTTACTCAAGATCTTTTTGAAGATTTAATTGTTTGATTTTTTCAATAACTAATTTTCTTTTTATATCTTCTGCAGTATTTGGTTTAAAAATATCATAAAATCCTTTACTAAATAAGATCAAAAAACCAATTGCACTTCCAGTAACTGCAAATATTCTAGGGTGTCGTCTGTAGAATGGTAAATCTTTTAATTTCTTTCTATCAGAAAATTGTTGATAAAATTGTTGATGATTTGGCTGATCTGCTGACATATTATTCCTGTTTATATACAGATAAAAAAAATAATTTTAAATATTTAAAAATTATAATAAATTATTATAATTTATGCAAGGAAAATGTATTTCATCTTTAATTCTTCGAGGAGCAAATTAAAAATACTCAAGAGGCACAGGAGTTTTTTTTATATATTTGAGTATTTCCGAACAATGATGAACACGTCTTGAATAAGTGTATATGATAAATATTATATTGGCTTATAAAATAAAGAAAAAATACAGGTAGTAAAAAACATATTCATGTATTATACATTTATACCCTCCTTGCTGACATTAAAAAAAAACATGTAAATATCATTGTGTTTGTCAAAAGGTTAAGTAAACTATTATATTTTCAATATACTTTTAAAGATAATAATTTCTAATGAAATTAATGATTAGAATCTGGAAATGTATAAAAGTAAAGAATTAGTAAATAATATATTTTAGTATTTTTTTACCTTAATATTTTGGTTTTCTTCAGTTACTGCTTTAGGTTTCATACCAGAACACACTAGTGAAAATTCGTGATATTTTTTACAACACTCTAATAGATTGTTTATATGTTTTGTACAACGAGACTCTTGAAAATCATTCTCTAAAACAAAAATAATGTGATTAAATATTATTATTTAAATTCATTTTTTTTTTTAATATAGTTACATTATGACATTATGTTATATTCTTATGAGTTATGATAAATAAATCGAACATAAAAGTAATTAAATTGCTTTAAATGTTGTTAATTATTTTCAATAAAAAATTAATTGAAGTTATATTTTAACATGTTTAATTAGTAATTACTTCCTCTGTATCATCAATATTTATCATAAGTTTAATAACAATTAACTATTACCAACAATTGTATTTGTAAATAATTTTTTTTATTTATTTACATGAGTAATATTATTATAATATATTAATAAACATAGATTTTACGTTTGTATTCTGAACAAATTATGATAAAAATAAACCCTAATATCAGTACCTCAAAAGAAAAAAAAAACTGAATCGAGTCAGAATAGGACACCCAAGAATGACACACGGAAATCTGATGGTAAAATGCAATCGACTAACATGTCAACCATACGGCTCCATACTCACAATCAAACATATTGTTAAGGAATGCAAACAGTATGTAAAACAAAGAAAGGAACTCAATAAAAGCCACCTTATTGGGACAAGTCTAGGTCCAAACCCAGACAACAAATCAACACACTAGAATTCTTTAAAACAATAAAAATATTAAATATAATATAAATTACATCTAATAATTATAATATACATATATATCCAAACACTACCTCAAAACTGTATTAAACTATCTAATTATAATCTTTTATTTTATTTTCTATCAATAATTGATTTTAATAAGTGATCATTAAAATGTAAATATATATATATTTATATACATTAAGGTAATGCTAATGGCCATATAGTTGTCAAAGCAAAAATTATAAAAATTTCAAGATCAATAAAAAAAAACTTAAAGAAAGTAATCAAGATAAAAATAAAATCAACTTATTTTACATTAAGAGGAAACAGAAATTATAAAGTCGAGTGATTTTAATTGTTGTTGGATATACTAAGCTTTAGTTACATTCAAGACTAATTAAATAATCAAATCAAAGATGATAAAATTATCAGTACCTAACATTGTAATGAGTTTTGTTCAATATTTCAATATAAAATTAACTCGGGTATCACATAAAACATTTTAAATGTCAATTTATTCTAATTGGTTTAAACCTATAAATAATCATTTTTAATGACAATGAAATAGTTTTAGGTCGATGGATTTTTCTTTATGTAAACATAAAGATAAATGATTCATTTAAAATCCACAACTACTCATAATAGTTTAAACTAGTATGTTTAGACATTTATAAATGTTATGTGTTTATTATTAATAAGTCAATAAGTCCTCGCTGGTTTCTAATATAAAAAGCATATAAGTAGTGATGGATTAAGTGTTCAGGCAGAGTGAGCAATTTCCATACTATTTTTTTTAGTGTTCATCAGTTAAATATCTGTTGTGATGTTTTTATAAGTAAAGTAAATGATTATCATTTTTCAGTCGAAAGAATGAAAATATTTTATTAGTCTTTCATCATTTAATTATACGCTTTGAAGTTTTATTAAAATAATTTTGTTTATCAAACTTATCAGTTAACATTAATGTATACTAACTTTTTTAAGTAATTCTTAAATTATAAAATCATAGTTTAATAATATATTATAAAATATTGTGAAATTATTTCATAAATTCAACACAAAGTACATTAGTTTTATTTATATTTTTTAGTATTAATACTTGTAGGTATTTAAGTAAAAAAAAAATTGAAGACAGAATTTTAGACTGTTATACTCTGCTAATAAATATATTAATTATATCCGTGCAAAACGTATGACCTACAGCAGCCGCCCCTAAAGATAAGTTCTTTTAAACCTCAATTCGTATTTAAAAACCTATTTACGTTTTTGTAATTGTTTAAAGGCCATCGCTGTACAGATTTTGAAATACGAGGGCGTACGTATTATTTCAAGTGTAAAATCTGAATGTGAAAAAACGCACGAGGGCGAGTCATGATTCTCGTCGTAAATGTGACTTTATAATAGGCAGTATTTGTATACTATACAATAATATAGACATTGTACTTACCAGATAGACATTTTTGAATAGCGCAAGCTAACTTCTTACAGGGATCCGGTTTAGGCATAAATTATGAATTATTAACTTCGGAACGGGAGGAAATAAAAACTGTATAATTGTCTATAGTTCGCATACGAATGGAAAACACAATATTGTGTCACCGGCTGTCGGTCGCTAATCACTTTATTATCACGCACGAACTACGGACGACTTGGTGTTGGTGAGTGGAGCAAAGTAGCGAACGTATGTTGGCGGGTTATCACGACTGACGAGAATCAACCATGGTTAATGGTATAAATCTGTAATTCGATCATTACGGTAAAAGTCGAACCGATAACACTATCAATTGTACGTCGTGCCGAATGCCGTAAGGAAATGATAAGAATTACGAACGATGTGAGACCAATAATTTGTTCGTTTGTTACAAGTTACAATTAATTTTGAAAACTTGATGAGACGTTCGTCCTACTGGGTACTTAGCGTTCTATTGTGTACCCGGCAATCGAAACTCGGGCATTTTGCACCGTGGACACCGTAAATCGATTTCTATGTCCAGTGATTGACTACGATGCAGCGCGTCAAAATATTAACCTTAGGGTTATCCCGGAACCGTTGGAAAGATCCGTTTGGTGCCCACACGGCTATGACAGATTGGACACGTCGGCGAAGGGTGCATACGTCGTGCGCGACCTTTGAGTTCCATGAAAATGATAAGCGGAGCGGCTACGACACTGGGTTTGAGATCGCTGAGTCGCGCACCGAGAGAATTCGCCTGGGCCTGAAACAGCTCAAAAAAGAAATCAAATTATGGAAAAAAGAAATAAAAGAAGTTTTGATCAGTGACCCCATATTCGATTATAGAGCAGGTACCCATACTGTTAATTGAACAATTTTTGACAGTGATATAATTGTTTCTTATATTAATTAAAATACCAAAAAAAATATATATTAGTCCTTGTCACAAAAACCAACTTTTTTACTATATTAGAATATAATATAATTTTTAATGTTTCAGGTGAAGTGGATGTGTTTTGGAGATTTTACGAAGAATCTTCCTTGGATCATTGGATTGTCACTAGTGATAGTGATCATGCTGAAGGTTTTAGTAATTGTGAATTAAAAATAAGCCATCAGGGTTATGGGCTCTTTCATGGAAACCTATGTTCAAGAGTCCCAAAGGATGGAAGGATTCAAAATTCTGGTTATTGTAATATGATAACAAAACGAGTTTCGGTAAAATTTTACATATTATATTATATATTTTTTTTTAATTAGTCAACAATTATGTTATGTTCATATTTAAAACCATTTTCAGAAATCTTTTCAACGTGATAGTTTTTTGGACTGGAGTCCTTATACACATCTTAATTTACGTTTAAGAGGCGATGGACGAAGTTATTTAATAAACATACATGTGTCTGGACAGTTTGATATTATGTGGAATGATGTATTTACATTTGTGCTTTACACTCGAGGGGGGCCATATTGGCAAACCACAAGAGTAAGTAATAATAATAATTCAATTAACAAATAGGTAATCTACATTTTTACTAAGTTAATTTTAAAGTACATGTTAAACATGTTTTTAATTTAGTCTCTATAATATAAATCAATTGAATTGTGAAGAATTGTAAAGTTTATGATTCATTTTATTGTTTGTAAATTGAGTACCTATAGTCGTTTATTTGTTACTAATGATAATCAGTATTCATTTTGTTGTTATATCAAGATGGTGAAATGAAAAAAATGGTATTTTATGAATAAATACTTTTATTTAACTTAGAGAATAATAATACTGTATTAAACCAACGAAGTCGCTTTACTATTACTATGATATTAATATTATAATTTTATTACTAGTTTGCTATGAGTTGACATAAGTGTGTTGCTTACGAATTAGTTGACATTTTATTTTTACGAATTCATATAATATCATAGCACAATAATAGTTATATTATTAAAAATAATATTTCCAATGCATTTTCAGCTTCTTTGATCCACCACCTCTATATTTTACCATGCATTCGTCCAGCCGAGACTTAGTATATAATATATATACAGGTCTTGATATGCTGTGCAATTAGAATTAGTGTTACATCTCAAATTACCGGACTTAGTTGAGTCGTTGGGCTGCGCTCTAACATCACCACTTGCTATCTGAGTCCAAATCCAAAGTATTAATTTAATTAATTTCTTGGGCAGAGTTATTTCACTTTGTCCACAAATTTTATTAAAAGTATATCAAACACTTATATTTTTATATTTAAATAAACAATAAACTTATTAACCTACCACTGTTCACTTCATTTCACCAATCCTCAGCTCCTCAACTCAATGTACGACCGACCAGCGTTTGCAGAGAAGTCATTACAAGTGTAGTGCGAGCACCTGAGGTCATTATAATACCATATAATAATATTTTATAAATTTGTTGATGCAAAGATTTTAACTTATTCTGATTATTTCTAATTAGGCTGAATGACCAAAATTTGTTAATGTGTTCTGAAAATAAGTTTTCAATAAAACTATCTCATCTGTTCCTCTGTTCTAGCATTTTATTTTTAGGTGCCATTATTAACAAAAATATCTAAATTGCTTTAAATTTGTTTAAGGCTTAATTATACTTTTAATATTAAATAATTATACAAACATTAGTCTCTAAACATTTTTTATAAATTAATTTGTTGATCTAAAGTTGTTAATTTGTATATTGTGTTTAAAGGGTTTGTAGGAAATTGTTCAATTTCTCTGATAAAAGATTATACTTTAAGATCTAGCCAATTTAAGCTCTTAATAATATTTCAATAGTTGGGAACTATGATTTATGTTATTAAGGATGCTTGAACGTTTTTTCAATTTGCAGAGCTGTTAGTGCATTAATGGCTCTGTAAATTGTCGTTACTGGACATGTACATTGCAGCTTGAAGGTCCAATTTCGGTTCAGTAACTATCTACAGATAGGTTAATAATATGATAATAATTAGAGTAGAAATTAATAAGCATAATTAAGTTTTTATTTGGTTTTGTTAAATAAATTATATAATTTATCCAGTAATTTTGGTTAAAATTAGATAACAATTGTTTTATACAACACTGCATTTATTTTACAGACCTATTAACTCCCGTATGTGTTGTCTTCGTCTTACAAGTACGTAACATAGCAAATTTATGCTCAGCAGATCACATTTAGCTCCGTTAGTTTAAAAATTTGAGTGAATCGACCTTTTATGAAACTTGATCGTAAGAACATTATCTGTGTTTGTTTGTTAGTTTTTTACAATTATTAAGTTTTTAAGTGAGTTATGAGCATTTTTAATTTACGCTATGTTATATATGCATAACTTGCTAATAAATTTAACTACCGTAAAAAACCAACATACAAACACAGATAATATTTTCTTACCATCAAGTTTCATAATAGGTTGATTAACTCTAATTTTTAAACTGACGGAGCTAAACGTCTAAATTTGCTATATTACGTACTTGTAAGACAGAGACAACTCATGCGGGTGTGACGCTCTCTTAAAACTTGATAGAATGATTAAAATTGAAAATAGTTAATAAATTTATAGACTTGTCTTTATGCGGCTCTCCATAGGAATATTATTTAAATAAAATAAAAAAATAAGCATTTTGACTTAAATGTTATATTAGAAGTTATAATTCTAGATTCAACCATCACTTTACCCTGATTATGTCTTCTAAACTAAATTTTTGGTTTGATTACTAAATTGAATCATATTGTTTTCCTCTTTAGATAAACATCTCTGTATTATATTATAAAAATATTACAAATTTTAAACATCTGAAATTGGTTGTTTTATTGATTTTTATTTTAAATTTCATGTATTGCTACAATTTGTATTAATACTTTTAATTAATTTTGATTTGAGAACAAATTGATGAAAATTAACTAATATGTAATATAACTAAAGTTATGTTTGTAAATTATGGATTGTATAATTTGTCCGTTATAGTTTTCTATATATAAATTTTCTATTCAGTATTCAACTACTATATAGATTAAATAATAATAATGCAGGATTGCATAATAATTTATTATTTATTTATTTTTTAGATACCATTTTCAAAATTCTTTTTTGCCAGCAAAGGACGGATACAAGATAAACAAGCACCATTGCCATTATATAGAATTACTCATTTTGGTATTACTGTATCAGATAAAGCTGATGGCCCTTTTCAATTAGAATTGGATTATATAGGCGCTGATTTTGATCCTGCCCATCATGAAGAGACTGCGTATGAAATGTATGAAATTAAACAAAATTTCATTGTTGGAACATAAATGCATAACTTGTTATAATATTAGTTTATAGATTATTTAATATTTATGTTTATGTAAACAATCTTGTTACACAGTAGTTGAAATTTAAACTTATAAATGGTTACATTTTAGTTTTTTTTTTAATTACAAGTGAGATGATAACTATATGAAATATATTTTTATTAAAATGCATTTGAAACATCAGAAAAGCATAGTTTGTCTAACTCTAAAAGCTTATTAAATATTTGGACGTCGCCCAATTGTAGCCCAAAGTAACCATTTTACCTTTTTACCTATCCCGATTGCGGATCATACATAATAGGTAGGAAATACGTATTTTGACATAAATATAACTATCAATTATACACAATTCGCATTATCACCAATACTCAGCATGGTAATTTGGTGCTGCCCTAGATTTAACTTCTATACAACCTTAAACAAACAAACATTTTGTGGTTATTTAGTTACTAAATTTTAGTAGACACTTATATTGATGATGATTCTGCTTTTCCTCCTAAAATATGGGCTACTTATAGTTCCAGTATGTATTTGACAACGATGCATGTGAAAGTTTCCATTTGAAATTAAATGCATTATCCAAGTACATTTCAATTTTTGGAGACTTTTCAGGAGACAACTAATACAAACAAATTAATAAAAAAAATTTATACAAACCCAGATAACAAAATTAAACAATTTGAAAATATCTAATTTTAATTTTTAAAAAATAATGAGTTAAAAATCTACCTCTAACACTATAATTATATTACTATTTGTTGACATATTAATTGTATTTCATATATTATAATCTCAAATACAAATACCTTCAAATAGTTCCAATACAGTATTTAAAAATTTTAAATATTAACTTTATTTTATTAATTGTAAGCTATTTTGTGAACCAATATATGTTTGGATGCAATCGGGATACTTATATTTGGAATAAAATACGACTACCTGAATTTGGGCCACAATCGGGCAACTCCGAAATATTTAGCTTACTAGATTAATATAACTAAGAGTTTACAATACAATTGTAGAACAATACTTTTCTTTAACATTTTTATTGAGTTTTCTGTTAAGTAATAATGGGTAATTGAAATAATAAATATTATAATTTATTATTTCAATGGCAGCAGCACATATGTGTATTATTTATACTATAAGATAAAGCGTTTTTAATTTTTCATCAAAACCTAATGATAAAATATATTCAAATTTTCAGTCAAAATTATTAAAATATATGTATGTATTAAAATTGGTTCTAATCAGACAAACCTATATACTTGGTGTAGTATATGAATATGAGTGTAAAGACACACAAAGGTTAAAAAACTATATAATTTTATAATATAATATACTACAATTATTTTATTTTCTATAACATGAAAATATTTAATAAATCTTAAGTATGTATTGTTTAAGAAATAATCAAAAAATAATTTTAACGATTTAGAATATTATTTATTAACTCACATTTTGTTTCTCGTAAAAGCATTTATAAGAGGACACCTCTCGGGATTTTTTCAGTTACAAAAACACGCTCACTTTTATTGATAATAAATCGTTCAGAAGTGACTTGAGAGCTAAAACACCAATTATAAAAATGAAAGAGACCAATATTTTTGAAAGTACCTCGGAGTCTTATTTTGAAAAATTAATTTCCTAAAAAGTTACAGTTGAATAAAAATTCTAAAAAAATTGTTTTCTAATAAACGATATATTGACTAATTGACTATTGTATTAGTAACAACGAAAAAAGCTCTGAGGCTCAAGGTGCCCTCATATATATTATTCTCTTTCATTTTCATAATAGGTGTTTTTGCTCTCAAATCACTTCTGAGCGTTTTATTTTCATTCAGTGACTTTGTTTTAACAAGGCAACATTTTGCTTTTTAATCGACTAGTGATGCTCCTAGCGGTGTAGATTCCAACATTATTGGTTGTGCACTTCTCTAATCTATTCTCTTATACCAAAACCACGGCTCCTAATTTATTACCGTGATCAAAACGCCATACGTATTAATAAAAATAGCATCGTTGAGGTTCCAGGTTCTATCATAAAATTAAATTATTTATTCTGTGTTTCCATTATAATAATCTGACAACAACATAGTGTATTTATTATTATTTATCAGAAAATGAAATAATACTATATAAAATATAAATACGTAGGTAATTAATATTAAATTTATTATGACAGGAGTCAGGTAGAATATTATTCTGTATTTCCGCTGAAATAATCTAAACTTTACAATTATTGTACCTACTGTGTCATATTAAAATTTTCGAATTATTTATCATTACTTTTGAGTATTATTTTAAACTATCATATTTATTTTCACACTGTGTTTATATTACCTACGCGTTTATAATATAATGTATAGCTATAATAATAATACGTAGATAATAAAATAAAAATTAAACTTATATACAATTTAATATTGGTCATGGGAAATAAAAAAAAATAAAGTACCTACCTATCATGTTATTGTACATTTGTACCACGTACCTACATTGTTAAAAATTAAAATGGGTAACCATTTGCTCAAACGTTGAAAAGTCACATTAAAAATAAAATGTAAGTAGAATTTATATTATTATTAGGTATAGATGCAGACGATGCAGTACCTTCTAAAACCATAACCATATACTATTAAATTATAATATACTTTTTTAATTTTAGTAATCGGAGTAATCGGACATTGGTTGACTTTTAATTTGGTTTTAGAGAAAGGAGTTGATTAATTTTATGTAGTAGTTGTGCTGAATCAATACAGTTGAATGTTGATAAAGAATCAATCATAGGTCATCAATCATTCCGGTGAAGAACGATTCCGCATAATTTTGAATACAACGTTGCCATTTCGATTACAAAATATATATTAATAATATATAACATAACATTTTTGTGCTTTAAACGATGAAAATAAAACTTTTAGAAAACATGATTTTAGTATACATTTAGTTTACAACTCGTTTTTTTCGTATGACATCAACATTATCAAATACCTATTCAAATACCAATTTTCAAAAGTCCATCAATTGAATTTTACAGATAAAGTATTAGATAAATGGCAATTACGGTTACGTTATCTCCATATTGACTTCATATTGAGTTCTTTTTTAAAAATGATCGGTTCACATGTACAAACATACATAGGCGTGCGCACGGGGCGAGCTGGATGTACCCCGGCTCGACTGGAATCTTTTTAGGGGCATAGTAAAATTTCAAAAAAACATGCATTAGGTATGTATTAATATAATTTGTAATTCTATTTTTAACTTAAAAAATATACAAGTACTTATGTCTAGCACATTAATGTTGTATGCTCATTGTACATACAACTTGATTATAGGTATATACATAGTATACAATTTTAAATTAACAATTATTACAATTAAAATGTATATGTACCTAGTATGTTAATGTGTCAAAAAAAATTAGGGGCACTAATTCTTCCAGGCTCGGCCAGAAATTAAAGTCTGCGCACGCCTATGCAGACATAAAGTTAATTAGTTCAGAGTGGGGAAAATAATTAGCATTAATAGCATTAGCCATTAGTATATTTATATAAGTACAGATTTGTTGGGCATCGTAAGAAATACGGTGTTCTGAAATGGAGGTATTCAATTAATAAAAATTGTATCTACGGCTCTCATTTTTTCTGCACCTGAAAAAATTCTTATTTGCAACGTCGCTGGCAGCCATAATCATGATTCAGATTTCAAGAATTTGTACTTTTTACTGATAAACCAACTAAAATAAAAGAAAAACTTTAATTTTTTAAAATTACAATTTATAATAAGAGCAATCAATTGTATGAAAACATTGCATTTAAAATTATGCGGAATCGTATATATTCGTATAAAATATGGCATTTGCAGAACCGTGTATGTATATCAATATGGTTATTAAAATCTACACGATTCCGCAAATTTGCGGAATTTATTGTGTTATAACCACTCATTCAAACTATCGCGTTTATTTGTTCTTATATATGCATGCTATTTTACATTCCTATATTAATTTGTTTGTGCTTACTTTAATTTCATAACACTTGAATTGTAGAACTTAGTACTTACCATAGTTGAAGAATGCCATTTTTCCAATATTTTCTAAATATTAAATTATCTCAATTATGCCTAAATGTAAATATTGCTAATTAGTGATTAAAAACTATATATTTATACATATTTTTTAGCAAACAGATAGTTTCAGTAATTCGATTTTCGACGATGGAATAAAAAAAAAATAAAGAAAATATTTATGATAATGTTTAATAGATATACACATTCATAGATAAATTATTGGTAACTAAATAAATTAATTGAAATATTATATGTATACATAAAATACAAAGAGCGCCTATAATAAATTCCTACAATATTGATTGAAATTTTGATTTTTGAAAAGGACTGTACGTTGCAGAAGTATTACACTCATAGAAAAAATATACAAATCCTATAACTTTTAATTACCTATTCCTATATGCTATACAATCAATTATGTTTAAGATTGCAGAACTTCAAAAAAATAAAAGATTAACAAATTAAAAATCTCGGTTTCGACTGTTTAGAGGAATTAATAATATATATTGAACATCTTAATATACTATGAGTATTTCCATATAAAACTAACAAATGACATTAATAATAGGTACTTATATCTAGTACTTACGAATTACGATATAGTCGATGTATAGTATACTATTATACTAATACTGTAGTCTGTAGTCATAAGCCATAGTAGTGTTAAAAAATAAAAGTAATACTTATATAATAACGGATGGTATAAAATTAATAAAAAAAATGGTAAAAAAAATTATTTATGGTGGATTTGCATATATACAATCCATCATAAACTTACAAAGTTACAAACAGCATCAGATTCAGATGGAAATGTTTCCAAGTCATCGGAAAAATTTCTGGTACATTAACTACCATTAGAGGAAAATATAACTATTTACAATGACATTTTGTAATGTAATTAATTTATAAATATTAAAATATATTTATATATACAGGTTTAAAGAATCCGAGCTTAGATGTAGCACTTTATCATGCTGGTGATATACATACTGGCATTGTTGAAAAAGTAAAAGAAGAAATAATAATTATACAAGAATTAATGTCGTACATACCTAATTAATAATATTTTTTTTAAATTATTTTTTGTTCGGACTTTTTTTCCGCAGACTTGTTACTGTTTACCAAGAAAGTTAGGAAGTTAAAAAAAAAACAAACATTACAATAAACAATAAAAATATAGCGTTGATTTATAATTTTCTAATATGTATATTTCCAGTATGTATTAAAACCATCGTATAGTATATTATAGGCATATATATAATATCATAATTATTGTGACTTATAGGCATGTATACAGAGGGAGTTTGGGGCTCACCCCCCCTCCGAAATAATTTCGAGTAACGAGGAAAAAATTGTTATATTATGTTACGACACAATTCGTATTGCTAAATTTTGTAAACCTCCACGCCCCCCGAAATTTTTTTTCGTATACGTGCCTGGTGACATAGACACACATATAGGTACTATTTTAAATGTATAGGTATAATAACGGCTACAATTTAATGTAGTTTAAGCTAATTTATTTTTAATTTAATTTTCAATCATTATTAAGTTGTTTTTTTTCAGTATTTTGATGCTAAAATAAGTATGAAAAATATTATCGCACGAACACGTAACGTTTTCATGAAACATTTATATCATATAGATAGATAGGTATTGTAGGTAAACACTAAGGGCCAGCTGTACCGTCTCCGATTAAAGTTAAATTAAAAAGATTACAGTTTAATCGGCCGAATTAGCCCGGCTAAAATATCTGTTATCAGTGATTAAGCGTAATCGGAGTTTAATCGGAGACGTACACAACTGGCCCTAAACAGATAATGGACAAAAGATTTAATAATATCGGCGGGAATTATAATAGCATTGAGTATAGATAGTATCTCCTGTATCTCGAACTCTCGACCGTACCGATTCTATGAAAGGAGAAACGGTACGTACATCTTGTCACACTAGCTGGTTCTTGCATTTGTAACGGTTAAAACGATCGGTTGGTTTTTGTCGGCGCCCGGCGGCGGTAATGTTCGTGCATCGGACAATTTCAAGTGTTTCCCAAAATGATGGAAAATATTACACGAATTGTGCGCATGGCAAAATTTGACAATAACATTTTAGTCCATGATGACAACCACATTGGTACCAACGCCGAAAAATGTCTCAAAACGAAAAACGTCTGATTATAATATAATATACATATATATATATATAATATTATTATTATTATATTATAATATTATAGGTCTATGGATTAGACCACGATTTAAGATTTTTTAGTACGGTTGCCCGACGAATCATTATAAAGTGTCTACCGAAATCACTATTAAAAACAGCTGGAAAATGCACTACTAGCGCTTGAATGTAATAGTGGCTATAGCCTACAAGCTCAAATACCGTGCTGGCGGGCTACTATTCTTAAATCATGATCGGTACACATCATTTCGCAAGCGCTAGTGTACAATATTCCAGTTCTTTTAGTTATTGAATTTGGTTTAAAACGTTCTTATCATTGGTCGTCGGGCAACCACACTATTTTAAATCGTGGATTAGACAAACGTGCCGATGCCAGATCGCCATATTGGTTAGTGCGTTTCCAGTGTCCAGTCGTCCATTGACAAGTACCTGTTTTGTTATTGTTATTATTGACTTATTATTATCGATCCAAATGATCTAGTGCTGGTAAACAGATATCGCGTCCCTTTCGTAGTTCCGTCTCTACTGTTCTCGTGTATACCTATTTTTTTTTTTTTATACCATACTACTTAAACCATTTTAAAAATGTTTAAATGTCCAAAGTGTACAGTTACGTTTACACGCAAACAAAATTTAATTAAGCATTTTAAAGTACACGATAGAGTCTGCCACAGCTACCAGTGCGATAAATGTATTGCAACGTTCAAGACCCAGTTTATGTTGTCACGACATATAATGAAAGTCCATAGTATGTTCATATTATTTAATTTAACATAATTTAGGTATTGTTTTAATTTATTAATTTTAAATTTAAAATTCTATTTATTTTTATTTATTAAATAGGCATTGTTTACGCCCCTGCACATAGAAAATCCAACAATGTTGAGGCAACTCCTCAAGTTAATATTCCCCATATCCCAGCTGAACAACATATTGATAATTTTTGCTCGGATGATGACATTTGTGTGACAGCTTTGAATGAATTTGAAAACACAGACTTGTATGATACAAGTCAAGGTTAGTTTATTGCTTATTGAAGTATTATTATAGGCAAAATATAGGCTAATTAAGTTTATTTTTTCAATCAAAGATCCTTGTACGTCTGCAGTTAATGAAGAAATAACTTCTACTGCTAACAGTGTTAATAATAATGAAATCAAAAAGAATAATATACCTGCATGCGATCAATTGATTACGGGACATAGTGAAAACTTACACAAAGGGTAAGTAAGCATAGTATTTGGATGTTAAATTTATTTTATGTATAATATATTTAAATTTTATATCTTTTATTACTCCTAAAAATAGATCTACTCTTAGAGAAATTTTTAAAGAGTATAAAGAGGTGCATAACTCGCATACTAGAATGTTTGATTGGGTATCACGTGCAGCATCATTTTCATATCAACATAATTTAGAGTTCTGTGTTTTGGGAATTTTAATGATGGATACACTTGCTGATAATTTAACTCCCATAGATGAGGCCATAGTAAGTTGATTTACATATACACACACACACACACATACAGAAAAATATCCTAATTTAAATATTTAAGTTTAATAATTTTACTTAATCATATTAGATACAGATGTTGCACCAAGACGCATTCATTGTTATGGAAAAGATTCAAAATCATGCGCAATACTATATATTCATGCAGTTAATATATAGCCACAGAAGAATAATGGATAACATATCTAACGATCTCAAAAATCAAATCAAAACTAACTGGATGAAAAATACATTCAAAGTACTAGAATATTTTGGTTTTACCTATGATACAGCTAAGTTTATGATAGAAAGAATAGAAAAATTGATTATTATGCCGTAAATTTTTATGAAAAACTTTTTATTTTAACTACAATCAAACCTCTATTTAACAAACTTAATGGTTCTTTGAAAACAATTTTTAAATAGAAGTTTCATTAGAAAGAAATAATAATTTTTTTACTACAAAATTAATTTTTACTGTACCAAATGTATGTATATATTTAATAATATTTAATAATAAATAAATAATTAGAATAATTTACCTAGCAGTAGTGCAATCTATATTAATATTAAATTTTTTAGCAAGTTATAGTGTAAATTAAAAATGCTCAGAACTCACTTAAAAACTGAATAATTGTAAAAAAAATCCAACATACAAATACAGATAATGTTCTTATCATCAATTTTTATAATAGGTTTATTCACTCTAATTTTTAAAGTAACGTAGCTAAATGTGAGAATTCTAGTTAGAATTATGCTAAAATAATATGATAGCAACTATAACACAGATAACTTATTTAAAATTCTTAAGGTTTTCTCACTTGTTCAATTGTATGATACAATGTCGATAATAGAAATACATAAAAATAAATCTAATTTAAAACACCCCAATAGGAAAATACAAGAAGTACCACTGATGATAATTTAATTCTAAACAAACCTAGTACTAAATTGACGGAACATTTTTCAATAAATTACTATATTATCTTAAAATTATTGAGAATAACTCAAGATTCGAAATTATAATAAAACAAAT
Source organism: Rhopalosiphum padi (assembly GCF_020882245.1). Lineage (NCBI taxonomy): Eukaryota > Metazoa > Arthropoda > Insecta > Hemiptera > Aphididae > Rhopalosiphum > Rhopalosiphum padi. Next base: position 57,298,741 of record NC_083599.1, read on the forward strand.
GAATTTGCAGTTATTTCCCTAACAGTTCCATTATTATGTTATTAATTATTAAAAAAAAAATTCCCTATTTCTCATTAACTTTGTTAAATTATTATTAATTTTTTTATAAATCTAAATTTTTAAGTGTTGCTTACTCATTAACATTATTTTAATAAGTTATGAGACTTGAAATTGTGAACTCTCTGCTTCCAACATAAGCTTTGCTTAAAGAGAGTAGGTATCAAACAATATATTAATTAACGTTATCTTGTCAGATGTTTTATGTAATATTATTGTTTTTGATTTCAAATAAAAAAAAAAATGTATGTATAATAAGTATTAATGAATTAACTAAAATACAAAAACGACTATTGACTTAACTATTATTTATTATTTAAGTAGATTATATTTATGGAGATTAGGGTAGAGCTTAACTTCAAATGTAAATTTAAAAAAAATTGTGCCTAATTATTTTTTTATAATTTTATGACTATTAATATTTTGTAAAAAGTAATTTATATTGATGAATGTTGAGTTTAATCTTTAAATATATTGACTGCACAGTTACATACCAAATTAATTTGTTTATTTTTTTTCTATGAAGTTTAATTTGTATATTGTATTTGGTTTTTGAAGAATTAATAGTTTGTACCTAACTAAATTTTCATGTGTGATATTATTACTCTAAAAATTATCATAAGCCAATAAAATAAGTCAAAGTGAATTATATAACATTTATCTAAAGAATTGTGTACAGTGTGTTAATTTTTAAAGGTAACACAACATATTTCAGTCCAGTGACTTCAGATTGATATGGAGTTTTAAGCATTTAAGGGTTAAGATAAATTTATTTTTTTCCCCAATTTTTTTCTTAAAAAATAAGAATGTAAGCAAAAAAAAAAAAAGAACGAGAAAATGTTTAAGTTTAGATGAACACTACGGTTTTTAACGCACAACGATAACAGGCTTCTTTGTTTCAACACAGGTTGCAGGACTGTTGACACATATATGGACAGTCTATTCAAACGATGGAACGGATTCCCACAAGTGACGAAACATAAATATTGGATATGAGGACGAAGTATTATAAGATGTATATATTATATATTATATATATATATATATTACTATTACAATATTTATGAAAAAAAGGGCGAGAGATATATACAAATAATTAGTTATAAAGAGAAAGAGTGTTCATAAATTATAAAAAAAGAAACAAGGTTAGAAATTAAGTGATTGAAATTTTACAATAATATCAACATAAAAAACAAAACAAGATGTTGACATCTGCAAAATATTACGTAGATTAAATTATTCATTCATGATCATCAGATACTGATAATTCAGACAACAGGTATAAGACATTCAGCACTTACTTGATAAAAAATTATGTAACATGCGTGTGATCGCATTTTTGAGTAAAAAAAAAAATTTTAATAAATATACATCTAGATATATTATATGCTGAAGTGCAGTCTGTGTACAAACATATCATGTCAATATCAGTCATCTCAATATCGCAGTGGTGTATTCAAATTCTAGTAAAATTTCAATCAATTAAAAAAAAACTAACCTTAAAAATATGTTCATAAAAAAAAATCATTATTAAATAAAAATGATTGTAATTTTGTCTCCGTCATAAGTTAGAATAGTTTTTATCCCGAATAATGACCTCAATGGCTCAATATATTACCTCTTTATTATGTTTAGGGCTGTGCGATTATTTAATCGGTTATTTGAATAATAGAAAGTTTATAAATGCTAAATAATACTCATATAATTTAGGTCAATGAAGCAAATGAGCTGAGACAACAACATGTCTTAGATACCTATTAAAGAGTATCAGAATGTGAGAAAAGGGGGCTCTTCTGAAATTCACGGTACGGATAAAGTACTGTGATCAGAGAACGAATTTATTTTTAATAAAGATATACTGTTGAATTTATATTTTGTTTGTGTTTATTTAAAGTTTATTTTACATTAGTAGTGTTAGTATATAAACGACAGTACGAACATAACAAACTGTTATTACTATTTAAGCAGTAAGCACTATTACTTTTTTTGTAAAGCACTGTTCACACGGCCATGTACGGCAGAAGAAGGAACGGGCAAACGTGTTAATCTGACGCACCGACGAGTCGGCGTAGGCACCTAAAAAAAATATTGAAATAAATTTCTATTCGATCAAAAAGGAAAACTTTAAAAAGATGTGTTACAATTATAAACTACAATGATTTCTGAAGATTTAGTACGCATCGACTAGTGTTGCTTAAAATTTATATAAATCAATAGTACCTATAATATCTATATACATACACGACTAAATAATAAATACGCAATAATAATATAAATAAATGAGACTATTAGCAATAATGAGCGCAGTAATTTTTAACTGGCCGATTTCGGGACATCATCTAAATTCGATATATTTAGACGCTATGCACTGTTATTATTTTTTTTATCGGAATATTCGTTAAATACACCTAGAAACCGATGATTAATATAATTACTATTATAATTATAATTTTAATAACATATTATATGATATAATATACAATATACATACACGATTTAATGTTTTTGCGCACGGCGGAGAAAGCCTCTTGTTATTTTTGTTTTAATTCATAAATTAATAACGGTAGAGAGTATAGAGACTGGAAATTTTCGCGAAATATTTGTATCATCATCTTCAAAACTCAATTTAAAACTTACATTTGGAGTTGTATGCGCTATTTAAAGACATTTAACTTTTTTGTATTCAAGTAAAACATTTTGAAAAATGTCTAAAAGGTTATACCATTTTTTTAAATATTAAAATTACCTTAGCACAATTGTCTTTTACAGTCGTTTGAAATTCAAAAGTCTATCACACGCTGTAACATAATATTATATTATATATATTATACACAGAAAAATGACTAAAATACATCACAAGTGCAACGTAGATAATTAAATACTTATACATGGTCGAATCGATTATAGGCATACATAAAAAAGAATTATAAAGTGTCAAATATACATAAATACATTGTTAGTTCGCGTGAATGTGCTATATTATATTTACATTAAAATACATAAGGCGCAATCGAGATGTTTATTTGATTTTAATAACCATTGAAAATAGTAAATACATTATTTATACTTTGTACGGACTACAATCAGGAGTCGACCAAAAAACTATAAGATCTCCGAAGTCTTGTCTGATATTCAAAATGGTTGAAAAATAACCGATACCTGTTATATAATATATAAAATGTATTCTTCAAAGTTAAAATGAATGTAATGTTTAATTGTTTTAATATATTTTCACTGCGTTCGAATTTAAATAATGCAATTGTGTATAAATATAGCTACAGAAAATCGTTAAAAAATATATTAATAATTAGAGAAATGGGTAGCATACTAGCATATTATATTATTACCAATCTGCACGCGTGAAATAAAAACCATGAATGAAAAACGGACCTATATATAGGTAATATGTTTGGAGCGAAAATTTAAATTATTACAGATTTATTATTAACTTAATATGGTATATTGGGCGTATAGGTACTATATATTATTCGACTTAAGCTATAACTTAACCATAAGCTATAAGCTTAAATTAATATATTCGAATTTCATTATACTTTTAACACTTAAGTAACACTTAACGTGCTAAAAGCTTTATTTAAACTAAACCATACCTAATGTGAAGTTTATCTGTCATTTATGTTTTATTTTCTCAATAAATAATCATTGTGTTGTGTGATTTTATAAGTAAAAATTGTTACAAATCTATATTTTGTAGCTATTCAAATTAAATTAATTAAATTGTGTTGTACTTGTATGTTTTAGTTTTCAAAATGAATGAAATTATACTATACATATCGGATTGTTTTTTTTTTATACTATTTATACTATTTATTTTTAGTGTTCACGACAGATCAAACACGTTTAGTAATTAATTTTAATAATTAAAATAATAAATCAATGATAATAAACCAAAAAATCTGTTTTGATAATATTTATTATTGGAACATCTATGTAAAATCATGGAAGAAAATTGAAAAGTATAGCTTTGTTAAGGGTAACACTTAAACTAAGTGATTTACGGAATGAAATATTTAACTTAAATAGTCAAATCAATGTTTTCCACACCGAAGTTTTTATTTCAAACACTAATTTTATTTATTTTTAATTTTTGTCTAAGTTTTTTATATTAATCAGGTTGAAAATGTACAATATAAATCTCTAAAATTATTAATTAAATAAATAATAATTTGTAGTAAGTTAAACCTTTCTATTAGCTTAGACTATTTAGAGTCCTGACTCTTATAATTTACGATCCGACGCAGTTATTTAAATTTTCAATCAAAATCGATTTACACCGGTTGATGATCAACGACTAGACACTCAAATCAAGGATTCGACTTAAACTTTTTACGTACCACACAGCATCGGACTAATGAGGTCCGGAAGTATTTGAAAAAAAATATATATATTATACCAATATTTTGAAATTTCTGATTTCGCTTATTGCGCTCACGTGGTCCGCGATCCGACGATTATGTTTGATATATTTAAAAAATACCTACTGTTGAATAAATTAATAAGGAAATTTGAATATATTTATATTATAATTTAAAATGTTTGACTTCAAAAGAGAGAATAAAAATACTATTGCTTCATCGATTATTTTGTTTTCTATATTTTAACAATACCTAAATTTAAATAAATGAATATAAATGAGGAAAAACTGAATATATTCATATGTGTGACACTTGCTCCGTACACGGGGTAAGTTGGTCTGATTATTTTTTTTTAGTTTAATTTTTTTTGTCAATTATGGATTAATAATTAAGATGGCAATTTAAATTAATTATGTACCTTACAAGTTACTGAACAGTTAGGTGTATTTTGAGCTTTAAAGTCATAAAACTGAATAAATTCAAAATTTTAATGTAAAAAGTGAGCCAATTAGCCCCGGTCCACCTACCTGGTATGTTTATTTGTGTGTAAACCGAATTACACTGTTTGATGACAAACTGCTAGTTACTCAAATCAATCAAGGATTCTACTTTAACCTTTTCATGTACAAAACATTACCAGACTTTCGACGTCAGGAGGTAGGATCGCATAGTGAGGAATCGATTTACACTGGTTGATGACAGACATCTGGAAACTCAAATCCAACTTTTCCGCATTCAAAACAAGACCGCCAAAGTATCGTGTTATCAGTAGCAATAACTTCGCAAACATCGTTATCACCCAACTAATCACCAAACATAATTTGTGATTACTAGAATTTCTCCCAAGTCGTGTTTCCGACCTAGGGTACTCACTTACACCGAGTTACATGGACAGCTAGTATACGAAATATAAAATTCAATATCGGTTTTATGGAAAAATAAAACAAATATTATTCGGTCACCAACATTATTGTTTTCGTATTGACTATAATATATATTATATTCATAAACTACGAGTGGCTCAGCCAAGATATGAAAACCAGTTTTGACCTATGGAGCTGTACAGGCTGCAGTCGCGTGCAGGATGGTAGTATAAATATTGTTCAAGAACGCCGTCGCTGTACATAAGCAGAGCAGCCCTTGACGACTGAAAATTTATGATTTTTCTAACCAAAAACATACTTAAATAAACTTGAGAAGTTCTACTAGACGACAGCGATCCAGTGTTTTATATTTTTTTCTATTTTATATGGTTTTTTAAAAAATCTTTAAATTTTCAAATGCAAATATTTCCGGTTTGCAAGAAAAAATCGAAAATCTGGAACGAGGTCGTCTAGAGGAACTTTAAGTTTATGTAAATACATTTTTGTATATTACACTCAGGGGTGGATAAAATACATTAAAACCAGTATTGCGATACTAATAACTTTAAATATCTATTAAATGTATGTCTTTTTCGTACATTTTAGGTTTCTAGATAGGTTTTTACTCAATACTCGATTTATTTTACTATATTATCAAATACGTCTATACTAAAAGAATATGTATATATAATAAATTATTAATAATATGGCATTAGTAAGAATAGTAAGATGCTCTGGTTTGTATTAATTTTAGTTAGAAAAATTAGTCGAAAAGTAAAAATGTACGATTATAAATCATTAGCATAGGTAATAACTAATAATATTGTATCGTGTTATTAATATTTAATTATATTTTAACAAAAATTGGCAGTCATTGTCTCGACACCGCAAATAGAAAACACACATCTTATCGCGTCTTACATCCTACATTGTACATCTCACGCTGACATTCATATCGATATATATTGTATATAACAATCGTCTAGCGGGTGATCCATTTAAAACGAATAGGATAAAAAAATTATTTTGTATTTCATACACAATTTAACTCTATACGGATACTGTAAACGTTCGTCATACACTAATTCACTGATAGTTGAAAGTGTTGAGACATTATATATACATGTCCCGATCTGGCGTGTATAGCAAAATAAAGATTGCAGGATTAAAATGCGCTTTAAAAAAATGCATTTAAGACCTAAAAACTCTAAAAAAATGCCCTAAGAATATAAAAAAATTCATTATTTATTAAATAAATTCAAATACTCCGATAAAAGTTGTTTAGTTCTATGCATGCAATAAAATCTGCTAATTATTGGATGGTGTGACGACGTGACGTGAGATAAATTTCCTTGTCTAATTTGAAACCGAATTACCTGATTTAAAGTTTAAAATGAAAATTAATTTATATTACGTAGTACTATAATATTACTGTGACACTATGTAGTGCTTATATTTCAATGAGGTCAATTTTTTTTAGTCATAATACGAGAAATGTGTCAAAAATGCATTAAAAACGTCAACAAAGGTCCCAAAAAAATGTTGTGATTAGAGCACGGAGTAATCGAAACATGTTTGTGGCTTGGAAAGCATCGCATAAGATACCCCCCAAAAAAGAGATGCAAATGCATTGTAATGCCCTACTAAACTAAATACTACTATATAATATTCCTCTTAATACAAATTTTTAATCTTTAGAAGAAAAAGATGAATACTTCAAAGTAAGTTTAATTAATGTATCGAGTATCTGTCGACGTGAACAGTCTATGAAATACTCGTTACGTGCAGTGTGGTCGGGATGCCGACCCGAGTTGTACGTCAAAGGCAGTTATGTATACCCAGAATCTATATAGGTGTCAATAGGTGGCCCAAATACGGACGAAGCGGCACAGTCTGTGTAGCGAGTGTACATATTGTATTTCCATAGAAAACGGCAGTCATAGGCTTATATATATTGTACAGGTATAGGTATAGCATATGCTGTTTTACACCGTTGTATATAATAATGAAACATATATTTTATTCTGAATCGCACACAAAAGTACAACGGACGAACGTAAAACGGGCGTATTACACTTTTATATAGTTTTGCATATCTCTGAAATTATATAATATAATATATAGTTACAACATATAAAGCAATAAAACCATACATTTTAAATAAAAAATGCCTATTGGCTATTTTCCGGTTTCATTTTTTTTACAAACATGAAATATAGTATTTGTAATTTGTATATAATAATATTATATACTATAAAATAGATATTATAATGAACATTTTTTTTAAATACAAGGATACAAACGATACTAAAAATAAGGTTTTTAAAATGTCAATACATATTTTTTTTATTACATTACATAACTACAGAAGGAATGAAACCGATGATAAGTTTCACTAACAATAATATTTCACGGCAGTGAAGCGAGAAAAGAAAAAAAAAACAGTTTATAAATTTAACACATTTTTCCGTAAAGAAATTAACAAAACATTTTACAACAAGGCTATATAATATTATATAATTATGTCGCACAAATGGCATTTTGTTTTTAACATTTCTTGACGACTAAAATTAAGTAATAATCAGTTAAATAAATGCAATGTATTCTATATACTATAAGGTTTATATTTAATTATTTAAGCATATATATCAATCATACGACACACGCACACACACACACACACACACACAAACACACACACACACATTCACACTCACACACAAACAAACATATAGACACACTCAAATGCGCGTAGATACAGTGGCATAGCGAAGGAGGTGTCTTAAAGGCCGCTACCACTTGTGTATTACTAAGTGGATGGGAGTATTATGTAGTTGTAATTTATTCCCATGTTTAAATCAAATTTTAAAGGGTTATTTATAGGGAATTCATTGGTGAGCGGTCTGATTTGTTAAAAAAGACCTTCATAAACGTTTGAATTCACCTCACCACTGGAGTGCACGCGTAAATGTATCATAATAATATTAAAGTTAACTAACGCGAACTTTTCTACAACAATATACATAATGATCAAAGTAGGCTAAACGCATAAATGGCAAATACAATTTTATTACTAAATAATAGTAAATTTAAGACATCATAATAATATGTGTGTGCATTAACAATTTGTACAGAGTGTTCAGAATTCCATTAAATTGGTCGGACATTATATTATTATCAAATATTGTGCTCTTGTGGGTTATACGTCTATAGTTTTTACAAGCATAATGTACAACTGTATGACCCAAACCACGAAATATTTATAAACATGATATAAAACGCGTTTGTAAAAATAGCAAACTTTTCATGTCTGATATTTGAAAGCCGGGGTTTTAGGTTGTTGGTGGATAGCGGTGGGGGGGGGGGGGGTCATGGCAAAACGCAGACCTGCCCGTGGAACGTTTGTTTTTGAATTTTATATGGTTTGAATTCGATAGCGTTGTTTTCATTTTTTGGTTTAGTAGAGGGGGGCCAACAAATTTTCCTACAATAGTTACGTGGCCTAGACTTTAAGAGGATCTTTATACCGCGGGCTTGGATAAATTTCGAAACTCAACGAAAAAATAAAATAAAAATATTAATAAAATAAAAATAATAAAAATAATAATAATAATAAAAATAATAATAATGATAATAATAATAATAATAATAATAATGAAACACGCTATCTTATATACGTACAATACTATACGCTATTTAAGTATTGATGTAGGTAACAATAATATAATATACGTATAGGTATAACAGAATTGAATAGATATGATTAACGGATGCTGGTTACTAAGAAAATCGTATTCACTTCGATGGTTTTACGTTACATAATAAGTAATAACGTATGGATGGTCGTGTTCTTCAAAATGGTAAACTAGCAATGAACATGTTCTCGATTAACGGCGGGGCGGGAACCAGGTCTTCCAGTTTCAGGTAGAATATCCGCTGGAGCCCCTGCACGCTGAGCGAACGCAACTCTGGCAGTTTTGCCAGTAGTCTCGAGAAGTAATAAGACTTGCGCTGCGAATCCGACATGCTGTACGTGATGTGTTCCCGCAGAGAATTGATGATTTTCATCTGGATCTGTTCAGCTTTTTTCGCTTCCCGGAGACCGTGCCGTTCTGAGGACAAAAACCACGCACAAGTTTAAAATGTAATATTTTCACGAACTGAACACTCGTATTATAATATAACGTTTGTACAGACGACAGACGGTTATTATTATTTCATTAAAAACATTTTATTACACAATATTTTGCACAATAGAATTGCGTAATAATACTGTAGTGATATACTTATAATATACAGACATATTTTAACTGATTATTATGATGTAGACGATGACAGAATATTCTGTTAAGAAGACGTCTCATCGTGTAAGTGAGACCTATACACAACGCATAACACATTTGCGATTAGCCAAACCAAATTTGTTTTGTTAACTTTAATATTTAAAGTTATTTATTTTAATTTAATATTCATTCGAGTAGTGAATTGACTAACATAAAATTTGATAAGCTGAGAACATTATCTGTTATTGATTGGGTTTTTACGATAATTTGATTTTCAAATGAACTATGAGTAGGTATACAAAACATTGCAATATTTAAAAAGTCTCTTTATTTGCTTATAATTAAAAATACCGTGAAATACTGACGTGCAAACACAAGTGATAGGTTTACCGTTGAGTTTCAGATATCAAATTATTATTAATATAAGTAATTATTCACTCTAACAAGTATTGGAGTTTGCCTTATTGGTTACACAATATTTATTTTGTTGCATAAAAATTTACTAGGTTTCTGTAAATTTCGAATAAGAATAATATTAGTATAACTTTATTTTAATAATATAATATCGTTAGGTGATACAATTTCAGTAGATATGAAATTTGATTTAAAAAAAATCTTTATTATACGCATATGATTGTAGAAATTAAATTGCTAGGGAAATTCAAAATGTATATATTGAATAGAACACTTAGTGGCTGTTGGCTATGATATGCAATGTGTATAATTTACGTCATCTTATATTTATGTATATTGTATATATGTCAGTATTGATTATGTTTAGATATTTCTTCGTGCTATATCAAACTATATATTATTGTCAAATTGTTGGCCATATTTCCATCACCTATTCTATGATTGTACTCTATGGTAGCCGGTAGATATTATGATAATTTTTATTTCTTTATTAGTCGCGTTAAATTTAAATGTTATGTTATATTGTAAATTTCTATGCGTATAAATGCGAAAATTCTTGGTTTGTAAAAATTAATTTTACGGTGTTGAAAATAGGTATTGTATGCTGTTTCTCGGTTTTCCTAGAGTTTGACGTTTTGCTCAATAATATTATCTACGTTATACATTAATACATTATACGTAATATTATGTTTTTATTACACTCTATCGCCAGACGTTTTGACTTTGCAGTAGACACTAGATGGCGTTGTGGTTACTGCAGTCACTTTGACTACGATTCGGTGTAAGTGATACTCTGTGTGTTCACTTCTACTATGTCAATTTAGGTCTTTTTACATCTTTATGAGTCAATCGCGCAACAAAAGAGTTTTTGACATTAAGATACGCAAATTTTATTTTTATATAACTGTGTTCTCTATTCGAAAAAAGATTAACATAGCAATACATTTTATTAAAGTTAACAACTAATTAAGTTGAAATACTGAAATAAAATATAAATAGCTGAAGTTTTAAAGATTATTATTTTTCTAATGATAAGAAAAAATATATAACTTAAATACGTTTTGATTGAAACAATTCAATTATAAATTCTGATGGTTTTTCTTTTATTTTAAAAATACGTATTTACGAAATGTATAAAGTAAAATAATAATAAACAATTATGTTTCCTGAACTTTTCATTTTAATGATACAGGGTATTAAAATATTTTATACCTTACGATAAATTAAGCAACTTGATATATTATAATATAAATATATAGAAGTATATTAGATATATATAATGCGAGTATATTTATATTTATGTAACCATGTAAAGAATAAAAAATAAAACACTGCTTACGTGCATTTTATATTTTAAATATATTTATATAGGAACAAGGTACTAATTATTCAAAGTATAGCTTATACTCTCGTATTAGATAAGTTAGATGCGTAATAATGAAATTATAAACCTAAAAATACAGTTTTGGGTGAGAAAATTCTATGGAGAAGACTACAACTACCTATATAGTTTAGAAACCAACCAAATTTGTTTTATTGAATTAACCATCTATAGTGTGTCACAATCTGGTGGTTAAGAACAAATAGTGTACCGGATTAGATTTTTTGCAGTTCTGTTAATTTAGATTATTTACGTGTTATTATTTTTATTTATAATAATTGAATAAAAAGATCCCGAAAGGTGTTTTCTTTGTTAATACGTTACTATATAATATTATAGGATATTATTACGATTATACAATACATGTTGTAATATTTAAAGATAAAAATGTATACCTGTAATCAGAGTTAAGGCACACAGGCAAGAGAAAGATGATATATCGATGTCCAGCGAGTGTAATGATTGACTGAAGTCTAATATTGCTTGTAACCAATCGCCAAAACTCCTGTGGCACTGTTGTTTGTCCAGAACCACCCCGTTACAAAATATTAGTTTCGTATCGGCGTATTTTGTCCTAGGAGAAAATCAAATACGGCATTAGCTTAAGCTAATATAAAAACAACAAAAACTATTACCAATGTAGTTATATAGGCACGCATTGGCTAGGGAATGTTAAATTAATAAATATATTTCACTAACTTGTTGAGGGGAGGGGGATTTACTATATTCATTTAATTATTAAAAATAAAACAGATAAATAATTGTACTATAAATTCAATAAAGTGTTTTAAAACCCAATGGTAATAATCGCCCCTCTTTATTATGCTTTAATGAATGTAGGTGTCTTCTGTGATATAATTTAATTTAAACGATAGTATGTTAGTGACTATGAACATAATAAAGTTAGGTATCAAAATAATAAGTAAGTATAGCCGTATAGGATTGGTACATCCGGAAATGTCCTTTGTGGAGGGGTGTGTAACATAAAAGGCCTTAAAAATATTTTTTTTAAACAACATTAAAAATTAAATTACCAAAAACGAATAATTATTCAACATATACCTGTACGCGAGACGGAGCACGAATAGTTCCAAAGATGCTGATTGAAATAATAAATCTTGATCCAATTTGCACAGAGTTTTGAATCCCGGTATCTTTTCAGCGAAATGTCTAATAACTTCCACGGACGTCGTGAGCAATCCGAAAAACTGTTGAATTTTTTCCGCTTCGGTGATCAGTGGTTCAAACGGTTTTGGTTCGTGATACTAGAGAAAACACCGTTAATACAATCATATTACCTAATATTACCTAAGACATAGTATACTCGTAATTTTACTGTACACCGAAATACAATCCCTACCGTGGTATATAGTGATTCGTACATGGTGATTATTTTATTGTGATATTTACCTACACTTGACATCACTTAAAGTTTTATCAAAGTTAACCTAAAAGCCTGAGAAAATCTAACGTAAACATGCTGAGCCATAAGGTTAGATCGGTTGTTGAGCTTAAGGAATATCGAGTGTTTCGTGGTAAAATAATCACCCTGTAGGTACGTATACCTAACCTATATAATATATATGATGAACGTACCAGCAGAATAATATATACATATTATGTTTATAAGACTCGAACGACAACAATATTTTTTGTCACATATACCATATGTTTAAGTAGAAATGTTCACCACCTTTGCGTGGTTTTCTTTTCGACAAACAGTCGATATATTATTATTATAACCATTGCGTGGGAATTTAATACCAGCGCGCGTGTATTGTGTTATTTTTATTAACGAGAGTGAAAATAGACAATGTGTATAAATAATAATAATATACGCGTAATAAACATGGGGTGAGCAGAAGCGTGTTAGGGATTAAAAGTACCTACTCACGTCTTAAATAGCATTGAGTTGTATAGATATATGCGTTTATGCAGTAAAAAGTAAAAAAAAATACGTAGATATTACGTGATATATACATTTTATAGAATATTGAGGGATATAGGTTTAACGTCACAGATTAAAGTGTGTTTAACACACGTGATTAAAATTTTTTATCAACCAATATTTTCGTCGACGGAGATCTTATTAACATACAAAAAAAAAAAAACGCAAATGATTTCGCTGACTAATGACTTGTCGTCCAATCGCAAGAAGATAATTTATGTAAGCTACCCGTAATTTCCAGTTTTGAGAATTTTACAAAATTCGAAAACAAGTGTTGTTTATACCAACTATAGATTATACTAATAATTGAGTATTTTATTATATATCTATTATTATTTATCTAATTAAAAAACGCGTATAATCGTAAAAAATATGTATCGCTCAAAACATCGAATGAAAAATACATATTGCGTATTTATATGTTTCTTATAAATTCGATTTTTATTTTTTACGTCGTATATTATCATATTAAATCTAACCATCTAAGACGTAGCCGCTCATGAGTAGGCATGCGACAAATTGAACAGTCGAATAACGACGAATAATATATGTATCCTTATATTATCGTGATAAATCGGAATCGCATGGGGAACAAAACACGCAAAGGGCGTTTACGCGAGACGCGTTTGTCTCTGTAAGCTTATAAGAAACGAAATACGTTTTTTAGGATTTGTTTTCTTTTACAGAACGAGTGTTTTTTACCTGCGAGTAGTCCAACGACGAGAAGTCCGGATTGGTGTCGACGTGGGCCCGAACGAGCGCGGTGATGAGCGACACGGGCGGGCTGGGTGGCGATCCGTGAGGCGATTTGGGCTTGGACGGCAACCGGCCACGACGACCTTTCAGCGAGTCGGTTCGCACCACTTCCTTCACCATGCCCACCTGCAGGCACTTTTGGAATCGACAGAACTGGCACCGGTTCCGTCTACGCTTGTCCACCGGACAGTTTTTATCGGCCAGGCAAACGTACTTGGAGCCCTTCTGAACGGTCCGTTTGAAAAATCCTACACCACAGAAAAATGCAATATATAGCCAATCACTATGAAATAATATATTATCGCTTTAATAGGAAGGTATAAGATTGATCTATTAAATGTAATTGGTTAGTATTTTAGTATTCCAGTTGACTGATGTATTATCGAGTTTTTCAAGTAAGGCTATTTCTAGGACACAGAATAGATTTCATTTGATCCGGAGTTATATTTTTTATATTAGCGAAAACCAATTTTTGTATAGCTCAATTTGTTCAAAAATAGTCTAACGCATGATTTTATTTTGTATTTAATTTTCTAAGAAACTAAAATGGCGTACTTTTTAAAGTATACGTATAGTATACAACACACGTGTTAAAATCTACAGACAACGTGCGATTTTTGGAGTGCCTTCACTGCTCGAAAACTAAAATCCTATTTCATGGTTGAAAAAATTCATAATTGCCAAACCGACTGAGAACGATATCAGAAAAATATTGAAAGAATTGACCCGCTTTGAAATCGCATGACTATTATTTAGTTTATATGTCAATAATGGATAAACGCGTGATAGTGATAGTAATAATATAACAGCAATCGATCCACAGCTGTCGTGTGCAGTCTTTAATCGCTGACGCCGCAGCGAGTAAATCAAATTACCGCCATTCGTTATCTCTAGCCAATATAGTTTTAATCGCCAGCTAATAATTAACATGTATCAGAGATATTTAACAGAGTTTCCCCGGCCCGCCGCCATGACTGAACCGAAGTCACAAATAATAAATTTTACAAAAAAACAGCGGTATTGGCCATAAACGTACAGATAGACACAAAAATTGTAAACACTTTATTGTCGGCGCTCACCTTTGCAGCCTTCGCACGTGCGCACCCCGTAGTGCTGGCACGCGGCCGTGTCACCGCAGACCGCGCACAACTGGGACGGCGAAGACGGAGCAGTGGCCACGGCGGCGGTGGCGTTCCTCTGCGGCATAATACAAGCGGCGTCCGGCGTGGGCGGCGAACATTCGACGGGCACGGTCACCGACAGCGTGTTGATGCAATGCCGTATTTTCGGCGTCATGCTGCTGCAATAGGAAAAAACAATTAATTAGTAACATTAAATAAATAAATAAAATTAAAAAAACGATGACTTGACGCACGCGATATACAGATAGGAGAGAACGAGATATAATGCAGAGCGTGTGGGAGAGGGAAAAATTACTTTAAATTTAATGCAAATCTATCTGATCCCGGGACATGGCAAGAGGTTTTATCGGATTCATTACGACTTCTGCAAATAATAAAGCCAGCTGTTAAACCGAGTATGCAATATACATTATATTATTTTTAAATATCCTAAAAATACGTAAAATCGACGATTTTAAATAATATTATGTGTCATTAATAAATGGAGACATTTTCGTATAACTTTTATTTTCCTATACCCCCTAGTCCCTATCCAACAAAACAAATAATCAAATGAATACGTGTAGCGTAAATTAGATATTTTATCTAGGGTGGCGAAAAACCTCTGAACAGGCCCTGCACACATATTGAACAATAATATATATATATAACTATAGGTATACGATATACGCAATAATGTAAGCTCTGAATTAGGTTTGAAAAACTGCGAGCGTAGGCGTTTACCAGATTATTTATTAAAAAAGACTGCTCCAGTCAGCATGTACGCGGAACACTGAGCTTGATTGCAGGTTGCGGAGAACGAGAGAGAGAGATGCGAATTTTACCAAAATCCCGAGTGATTTTGTTGTCGCGTGGTTGCAAAATAATAACGGTTATGAGTAGTAAAAACTGTTTCGCCAAAGTCTTAGGTTATAGCCACGGTCTAGAAATTCGGCAGAGAGTCTTCTCGACCCAAAGCGTATTATAAATATCACCAATACCATATTATATTATTTAATTCGTTCTGCATTGTGATGGATATAATAATAGTTATGCAGATCTATTTGTTTAGAGCGATATTGTGTTTTTATTATAAATGCTATTGAAAAATGCTAACTTTTATCATCGATATTAACTTGGAATATAATTGCTAGATTGTATCATACATATATTATATCAGCTGCCATTAGATAAAACATAATTAAATAATACTTGATTATCCTTTAATTTTTATTGACATTAAATTATTGAGCATTCATTAATATGAAATTTATCGTACGACCTTGATTATTTCGTTTGTTTGTATAGCAAATATCTGTTGTTAATATTGGTCTTAATATTTTAAGTAATTTAATTTAATGTACTTTTTATAGTTATAAACTAGATAAACTATATTAACTCTTCTACGTAAAGTATTTTTTTAATAGCTATATTTTTATCAAATGTCACCAGTGGATACAATACTTATGCTACAAATTATATGGTATCATCGATCGTCGGAAAGAGTGATGAAGAATATTGTCGATTTTGTAACGAAAAAAAAATGTATTTTGAATAATTAGTTAAAAACGCCGAAATGTATACATTATTATATTGTATGGTAATATCACGTAGTCCGTATTATAAAATGAATCGAATCACGCGTAAAAAAATACTGTTTTGAAATTATTCAAATCCGGGCCCCTGCAGCTGCTGATAATTATCAATTATTATTATCGCCGTTATTATTATAACGTTCATTGTCGATATATGTGTAGCGTGTTGTGTGTGCAACAGTAATATTCATTCGTAGGTAAATTATACATTATACATTAGCGAACGAGGTCTGGCGGGATATCGGGACTGTTAGTGGTGAGCCGCAGCAGTGGGCAGCGGACTATTTATTAAAATAATAATTAGAGTCATTCCCGCTTATGGCTGTGCAGAGAAAATAATATATACTGAATAATATTGATGTTGAAGACATTGTTGACTCTGTTTAAAATAAAAGTGATTTATTTGATAAAAAAAACTATGAAAAAACTATACGAACATTCTTTTTAAATTGTATAGTACGAATATTCTGTTTATATTAAGTGCAAAATATGAATTAATTTGTTTAGTAATTACTAACTCGAGGGAAAAATGTTTATTATGACTTTTCAAAATAAGCACGGACGTATACCACAAAAAATAAAAATATCACTACATTTATCCAGAATGAAAAAAATTGTATTGTTAAATAGTTTTTCCAAGTCGAATTTTATTCATAGTCTGTCATTGCGATCATGTTATATAAAACGTGCGCCGAGATTTGATAAGTACGTCGACGATGTGATGCTATGATGATATGGTTCTCGAGTTTTCACGATTGATAAACGATTATAGATGAAAGCTAATTAGTAATTATTACGTGTCGTAATAAAATGTCCTGCGTATACCTGTAGCCACGTAATAATAAATTGTACGGGTCATTGGTTGGTGCGTTTTGTATACCTAGGGCAAGACCAGGAAGAGTAAATTAGTTAATAATTTGAGTACCTACTTATCACAATTGTCGATAATAACTTTTATTAACACAAATAGCTTTAAAAGACTTATTAAAATTCAATGCTTTGATTTCGGAAAAATAAAACAAAATTTTTTTAATTATCAAACAAAAATGTATAAGACGTATAAAACTATTCCCTTTGTCCGAGTATTTAACCAACGTGAAAAACATAGTGAAAACCACTTAACTACTAAAGTAAACACGCAGGTAGGTATTAAAAAAGTGTTTAGTTTCGGCATCATATAAACTCACATCGCGGTAACTTTACACGGGATAATATCGAATATAAAATATTTAATACATATTATACACACCTTATTAATAATATGACTTATAGGAGGTCCGTTGACATAGATCGACGTGATGAATTATGATAATGGTACTTGCACGGTTATATTTGATATTAAACGCGTTTCGGTGAGCGACGACAACGAACGTATTTATGTGCAAAATATAATATGTTTTGCACGCTGTTAGGGTTGTTTTCACGATAATAGCTTGGAACGCGGTTTTCTCATGCATGATATGGTTACCCATTTAATAAAATATATTACGCGGGTAAAGCGATCGATATCGGATTCGATTGTAATTATCGAGTAAGTTGTAAAAATAAAACGTTTTCGAATAAATTGTATACGACCGCGTTTGGTAGTGGACGGAACGTGTGATATGTGTTAGTATATGATTATATTTTTGTGTGTCCATGTTTTACTTTATGTACATCACTCGCAGGGTTTTTTTTTAAATTTGTATTGTCATTTGATATTTATTGTAATATTAAAAAAACTATGACTTTTACCGTTAATTTTATAATATGTATAGTATATACATATATACATATAGATATCGAACAAATATGAATTAAAAATAGGCTTTTAACCGCGTTACATCACACTCTTTCCTCATAGACGTCGACTAAAGGCTAATTATTGTAATTTATTTTTGCCTTGGCTACCCGTATGTCCATAGGCGCACAGATTTACCACTCCGTTTGTCGTAACTAGGGCTAGGGACCTCTAAGAGTTTGCATGTTTTCCATCAATCATTAGCTAAGTAAAATATAAATTTGTTTCGTGGTAATACGAGTGTATATTTAAAAGTTATAGGCGTATATTTTGAATAATTAATCATTTTTCATTTATAAGTGCATATTTGACAATTATTCATATATAAAGATGTCAATTTTATAACTTTATAAAGAAAAACTTAATTTTAAATAGATTTTCTGGACCTGAGATATTAGTATGATGGTTTTATTGATATAAAATAAATATTTTGAAATTAGTGTTTGTGTTTTTCTCGCCCGATCACTTGCATATTGTAACTGAGTAAAGGAAAAATAAAAAATAAATGTCTAACTGCGGACCAGAAAAAGTTCATCTACCACATGCAGGTGACCCCTGACCTCTGCGATGTATAATATTCGTATTATAATAGTATGTTATAAATTTGGGACTCACCTAGCTGACGGATCGGTAGCGGCCCTGAGCGCCAACACTGCCGCGACCGACGAAGTCCTCGAGGACCTCGCGGCGGCGTCCACCATAGCGGCGTTGTTGACGACGTGCTGCAACTGCTCCGTGGCGGCGTCAATCATCAGAGACGTGGCCGTCGGCCGCGGCGTCGTCGGCGGCGGCTGAGTCACTTGTAGTGACTGTTGTTGTTGTTGTTGTTGTTGATGGTGGTGCTGGTGATTGACGGCAACGACGACATGCTGCTGTTGCTGTTGTTGTTGCTGCTGCTGCTGCTGTTGCTGTTGATGTTGGTGTTGTTGTTGGTGGTGTGGGTGGTGGTGGTGCTGCTGTTGATGGTGTTGCTTGGGCGACATGACCACCACGTGATCCAACATCGGTTCGAACACGGACGCTGTGCCGCCTTGATCGGCGGTCGGCGAATCGGGTGGCTGCTGAGACGGCGGCGGCAACGCGCCCGGAAAGTGCTGAAAGTGATAGTCGAAATGTATGAGTGGCGGGGCCGGGGGCGCCGATCCGTGATGGTGGTGCTGTTGCTGATGTGGCTGTCCGTTGTGCTGCTGTTGGTGTTGTTGTTGGACGTGGTGTTGGTGTAGGAGCTGGTGATGTGCCGGCTGTTGCTGATGATGCTGATGTTGCTGCTGCTGGTGGTGTTGTTGCTGTTGGTGGTGGTGCAGATGGGAATGGTGGTGTTGGTGATAAGCGACTGAAGTCACCGCGGTCGCCGCAGTGGTCGGCGGACCGTAATCCTCTTCCATTTTGAAGCCTACGCCAGTGGCAGCATACGTCTCCTGGAAACTCGGCAACTGGAGGCCCGACCCGCCATCCTGCTGGTGCTGTTGCTGGTGAATCGGTTGCTGTTGTTGTTCAGCCGCGTCCGTCAGCACGGCGTGTACGTCCGTCAGCGAGTCGATCTCCTCGTTCAGCGGCAGCTCGGAATACGAACCGGACAGCAGCTCGGCAAAACTGCTCGGCGTGAATGTGGTCTGCAACGTGACAGAAATACACGGTTTAAAATGCAAAAAAAACCTTAAATCTATATTATAGTCATAAATCATAATGCATAATAGGTACCGTTTAATAGAGAATAGAGTCGACTTAGGCATTTATCTCAATAAATAAAATATAATAAAAATAATATTATGGCGGGTACGCGCGCGTCTAAGATATCGCGGTAGTGCTGCGCATTACGCGGGTTAGAGACGAAAAACTGTTTGAAAAAAACGAACGACATTATTCGAATATAATATACGCTCACTCTATTATATATAGAGAGATATCGCACTCTCGACACGATACGATATAGGACGTAATAACTCATCATCACAACTGTATACTGTTAATAATATAAGTAATAACACGAACATTTTCTATTGCGAATTTAAGCGTACAATATACGCAACGCACATATTATATGTATAGTTACTTTTGGATATATTAAATGCCGCCGCCACTGCAGTGGACAACTCGACAGTTTTAGATTATATTTATTTACTTACTCGAAAATGTGAGTTACTACACGAATATTAAAGGTGCGTATTAGTATAACCCGTTCAGTCCGTCTTGGCACTCGGTGACAACCGTTACGATTTAAAAAACGGTGGTCCGAACATTGCATTACGTCTATATATAGGTATATATATTGAAAAAGTAAACCACCATTTTTTCCCCGATCATAACGGTTATTATTGTCGAGCGCGAAGACGAACTTGGACGGGTTGTGTACCTATACCGATCGTGCGATACGTTACAATATCCGTTTATCGATAGCTTACCGCTGGTCCGGTGGCACTGCGATGACCTTATAATATTACATATACGATTATAAAGTACCTTGTTAATAAACTACCGTATTACGATACCATGGTCGTAAGTCTACTTGTGAGTTCTTTAACACGCACCCGCGAACACGCACTATTTTTCCACGACGGAAAGGCTTCTGGCGAGAGATTTTAATATGTTGTACGCGAGACCGACGTTCGAACGCTATCGTGACACTCGCACTGCGATCGTATCGACGGCCGGCGTGTCGTCGTTAATGACGATGATTATCGTCACATTATTATTGTTGCCGCCGTATAACAATCGGTTGCAAATCGCCGCTCGTGACATTATAACGTCGTTACAATATAACTGCAGATTATAAACGCGATGGTGTATACAGAATGATTCCACGAGTTTCCACCATTTTTTTCATTCAATAATGAATTTATATTTTAAATTACGATTTTTAGAACTCTGAAATAAACTTACATAAAGATCACGTTTTTTTAATTATTTTTTTTGTACTACTTAAGGAGTGTCCAGTGGTGGTATATAATTTTCTGTTTTCAATAATAAGGAATCTACGATATTTATGTACTGTCTATTCAAAATTTGAACGAGCAGTTTTTCAGTTAATATAACATCAGATCTTATGATTTTTTACGATTAAACCATTTTTATAAATCGAATATTTATCGTAGATGATATGATTAATTATCCTTATTGTGTACGAGTTAAATAAATAAAAAGCTACTCGTTCAAATTTTGAATAAGGTGCATGAAAATTTCCAATAAAATTATACATCTAATAATTAATCTATAGCAAAAAGGACGTAGTAAAAAATTTTTAAGCATTTGAAAACGTGGCCTTTAAGTATATATTAAAAAAAAACCTAAAATCAGATTTTTATAACTTCGGTATTGCAGAAGAAAAAGAGATCGACGAATACTTGGTAAATCACTCTGTATATATATGTGTGTAAATAATGTTTACATATCGATCAATCGGAACCGCCGTTTGTTTTTTTAATCAGCTATCTCAATATAATATGATTATCTGTGCGGACCGCGATCTACGGAAAACGCGTCATACGTTATTTTAATGACTGCAGAACAATCGACTGCCGCGCGCAGACAATCGGACACGACCAATATTATAATTTATAACATAAACTGTATGTAAATGTCACGCAGAATATTAGTTTATCAAGTATTTTATACATTATAATGATAATAATGATATGTTGATTAGAACCGAAATCGATCTGCGGGCATAGATATACTATTATGTTGTCGAAGAAATGGATATTATTGCGTTTTCGCGTGATGTTTATAATATGTTATATTGAATTATATTATTATTAATCCAGGGTTATACGTACTAAAATATGTTAAATATTATGCATTTATTTTTATTATTATGCGTCCCTATAAAAAATATAATTATTATGTGTACTTAAAGGCTAAAGCGCAACAACTTTTTAAAATTAATATATTTTTAATTCGTTTTTAACGTTTTGCATAAGAATAGCAAAGAAAAACACGACTAAATATCCGTACTTAGTTTACAGCCTATAGTACTATAGACCATTAAGGTAAAATATGTTTTATTTTTCGGATATGAACTAATAAAAAAAAGTCTTAGAAACAAGTCGCCGCATAATATTCTAAAAAAAAAAAACAAATTAAATTGTGTATTGAAAATTAATTTTGAAAAAGTTTAATAAGTATGTTTTGCGCATTGGTCCAAAATTTAAAACCTAATGCTTTTATACTTTTGACATTTTAATCCGAGTAGTTAGTAGGTATTTATAATAATTTAAATCAATCAGTAACAATATTTTGAGATTTTTTATTTCTGACAGCTTATCAATAATTACTATTTATATACATACATTTGATAACACTATAAATAATCTGAATAAGCGTATTAATAATACACTGGCTTGATAATAATATAGTAATATGTATAGTGGTAGTAAAAATATTGGATTTCGTACCAAAATTCTTAACCTAGAGGTTAGCTTTTAGTTAGCCGCATCACTGCAAACTATAAAAATCTTGCAATGGCAAATTCCGAAGGTGGACAAGAGATTATTATTTGCAAAGGATGAGTCCCTCTAGTTATAAATATTTTATCTAGATGCATGGGGTGCCGACTTTTCATACGTCAGAAAAATCATTTTACGCCGAATTGATGACTGCAGATGTTTATCAGAAGACGTGACCTGCTTATTGAAAATATACTAGTCCACATGTTTCCACATAATTTCGGTCTACACAACATTTTATTTGTTTAAGTTTAAATTATTGTGTGCAAATTAAATTTCATAAAAATGTAACTGTTTTTATTTTGGCTATAGATTTATATAATCTGTTGTATAGATATCGATAAGACAATATTTCATATTTTTATATTCCGATGTTTTCCAACCCACCTAAACACATATTAATATATTGTATAATTCGAGTATAGTGACATGACGACCATATATATCTTATGAAAAACAAACGGGACAAACAACGGTGGCTTAACCTCTTAAAAAAAACCTCCAAAAATTATTTCTATTTTCAAACAGATGTTCTTTACTTTATTACTTTTTCACTCTGTATTGTATAATATATTATATTATTTACTCAGTTGTATATTAATTAACCGTTTATGAAATTGTACTCTATCTTAATTTTTTTGCTTTCCCATACTTCGGTAAAAATAAAACGATGTTTTTCGTAAGATAAGGAGACGTATTGGACCGTGCGGATTTATAATTATTATACCATGCAATGTTTATTTTTCACGACAATAATATTGTTTGTCGGCACTCGATCGTTATTTATACAAAAAAAATAATAAAACTGTTGCTTAAAAATTGTATTGACTTTGCAGGTTTCAATAATCCAATATAATACTATAAAAATACTGTTCGGCGCACATTTTTTATTTTCCGTATATATACAATAACGTGGAGAAAACGGGACAAACAGCGCCCAGTTTAGAAATCTGTCGGGACAAGCTGGAGAACACATTGCTCAAAAATTGGACAGTCATGCGTTTTAAACGCCCCGTATGGTCACCCTACCGTGTACCAATAAAGTATACGACGCACGGGGTTGACTAAATATTTGAATTGCTCGAGTTCGTGCGTCGCATATTATTATGCCCGTATTCAGTATTAAATTGTAGTTGCATGTAGACGATAACTCTTTTTCATTTCCTGAAAATAATATTTATTCTGTATAATATTGACTTAAATCAATTCAAACCTTTGAATGTTTTGTTTTTTTCCTTTTTTGCATAGACGGAGATCTCTGATTTTGTTTTTATATATCTCGGAACTCAATATACGTGCGATCATACGGAATGTAAATAGAAATATCGGTAAGAAACACGACAACTACCAGTAAGATTTAAAACTATCATACTTTTTTAAAATAAATAATATTGTCAATTATACGAGTAACCAAGCACCTCTATATTATACATTACGTATATAAATATATTATTGTTATTGTTATGATAAAACCGACATAATACGAGCGAAGTATCTATATCAATTAAATAAACATCGAAATACTTACAATGATCAATATCATATTTTATAAGTAGATCAAAATTGAAATCGATTTTCTTGTTACCTACATAAACGTTCCTCTATAATCGTCGCTAAATCGTTCTCACTGGTGGCATTGTTGTACATCAAGAAGATTTGTTCGCAGTATGTCGTGACTTTTGTGGTTTTTTGACACCCGCAAAGTTGATAAAGTTATACTAAAATGTTTTTGAACTTAATTTTTTTTAAATTCAAACCAGTTTTTAATGTTTTTATATAGGTAAATGTTATAATTTAATTATTAAGTCCGAGTCATGACTTATAAATAACTCTATTGCCCATTTAAATACTATAAAATCATTTCAATAAAATAAATATAAATTTTTTTATGGTTTTGCCATAAATTTATTTTATTTATTAATTAATTATTATGTATTGAATGCTGTTATATAAATATATAACAAACACGAATATCACTATATTTTATAACATATTCATAAATTATGTATATACTATAGCTGCTTATTCTTCCTGTATACATTTTATTAAAAACTATTGTTTAATCTTTATTTTCAGGATGGTTCAGTACAAAAAAATTATCACTTTATTTAAATTGTTTTTTTTTACGAGAATAACTTCTCGAGGGGCTCCACGAATTAGAAATATTTTTATGTTATTAAATGTTTCCAAATCGTACTACGGAACGTACACATGACCTTTACATTTTCATAATAATTGTACCTATACAGAAACGTTGACCTTAAAGAGGCACCACTACAATCCTAAACAAAGTACAATTTAAATATATTATATAAATATATACATAGAAGATAGTTTGTTGAAAAAAAATGGCTAGTAAGTTAATAAACAAAAATATAATGATATTGATTACTAATATATTTTTTAATGGTTAATGTGAAACTATAGTTTAAGATTTAGTTTTAAAATAAAAATTGACTTCAGCTTAAATGCTGAATTCCGATATATCAAACAATTTTCTAGCATTATTAATAAATTACAAATATTTTTCATGTGTTAAAAATATATAAATATTGGTATACTTGAATACTAACCAAAATCACGAGTTTATTATGATATTTAACAATCAAAGTACCTACCAATAAATCTACTGAATAAAAAAGAATAGATAGATTGTTTCTATGTGATAGATTAACGTTGTTTTTACCACAGACAAGACATTTCTTTTTAAAGAGAACTGTATGAGGTGTTACTTCATTTTAATTTAATTTTTAAAATTTGTTTTTAATTTTTTTTGATAAATAATAGTATGAACATTACATTTTCAAAAAATTTAAAAAATACGTAATTATTGTTATTTTAAATAATCATTATTTTAGCGCATGTCGATTATTTATGATATGAAAATCAATTACATTAAATCCCATTTGTAAATTTAGCATTGAAATATGATTTGAACATCTTTACGCTATCGTTGAAATATTTAAACATTTTAATTGACACGTTAAATGTCAAACTTTTGTTTAAATTTGTTTTTGAACCATATCATGTACACATGATATTACAGTATACGCCTAACCATTGCATCAGTCGACAAATGCACGTCTGTACATTTAATTTCATTATAAATAGATTTGGTTTAATGTCAAATTTTTAAATTTTTAATTTGTAATAAAACGTTTGAAATGCCGATCTTAACTTATTTTGTCCACTTAAATATCAATTATTAGAGTAATATTATAACATTTATAGCTATTATTGAGCGTACAGGCAAATGTCAATTTTAACAAATGTTTTGTCGAATATTGACTCATGCGTTCAGTAATATCTTTATCTGACAACCGATTAATCTATCAAATTCATTATCAATACAAATTAATTACAAACAATATCTTCTTATATCATCTTTCAGAAACTGGATTAAATCGTATACATACTTTTTTAAAATTATTATTCAGATTTTAGTAGAGGACCAGACGTAGGTAATAATTGAAAGTTACGATGAAATGTACATGCTACCGTATGTACAGGTTTTAGATAATTTTAAATTTTACGACTTTTTACATTTTTGATTAAACACGATATTAAATTTTCGATTATTGTTGGCTTTCGTTCAAAATTCCGATATTAAGTGAAAATAAATAAAGTTTCACAGTTAAAATTATAAAGATTTGATATAATAATAACAATAGTATATATATTATATATACCTAAATATAAACAAATATTTAAGTCAAAAATATCAAAGAATCGAGTATTATTTTTTTTAATGTTGGAAATCTGTTCTTATTGTTTTAAGTTCTATAAATATGAGACAATTTCTTAGAAAAACGATTGGGTATATCGAAAGTGCTTTAAAAGTTTCACGTAGGGTATTCAATGAATCGTAAATTGAAATATCAAACACAGATTAAATTTGTTTTCGGTTAAAAATATTTTCTAAGAATTACCTAACTATCAAAAACTCAATGATGAAAAACCAATTATGGTATTCAGGCGTAACAAGAATGACTTTTTTTGTGTTATTGGTATTAAAAATTTTAGTATACAAGCTTCTCACCCCGCAATTTATATCCGTATTTGGAAATTTTGTACTAAAAATTATTATAAAATCTAATATTTTTTAATATATTTTATTGTATTTGTCCTCGTACGAGTGTAACTTTAGAACATACTCGCTCACTGTAAATATTATATATTTTAGTCTTCCACTAAAATTTTTCTTGCACTTGATGATACATACAAAATTAAACACTGATATTATAATTTATTCGGTTTTTGAAATAAATTAACCGAAAACAACTAGATTTGTTAAATCAGTTGTTTGATACCTTTTGAAAATTAAAAAAAAAAAATTTAATGTTTATTCTGTTTATGAATATTATAATATTTAGACGTGAAGTATATAGGAACAACATGCAATAAATATGATTATGATTATGGACAATGATTATTGTACGAGTATAATGGTAATTTCCAACGTTTTCATAATTTATATTATATTATTATCATTGTGATTGGTGATCATAGTAAGTACTACTCGAATAATTCATTAGGTTTGTATACTGTTTTTATTTTCTTTATTATTATTATTTTTTTTTTTACGTTATAAGTTATTTTATTCGACTTTCTCGACGGGAAGACCGCGGACCAAGACGTAGTGGGGACCGGACGAATAGAAAAACGACTTGTCTGGAACCGTGTCCCGGACCTATTGAATATTAAACAAACGACACGGAATGGTAATAGAAATACCTAAATTGCTGCAAGTCCTGTGTAGTGTACCTGTACATTTATACATACCTACGCGAAAGCCGGTGGCCCACCGCGCCGGAGGTGTATTTTATATTTTAATATTTCAAATAAAACGATACTCGAGAGAAAAACAATACACCACTATAATAATATACGCGTATACATTAATAAGTACTATTCGGAAACGATTTCGAGAACATTTACGCTACATTCATAAACATAGACATACGAGTAGATATGTATTTAATTTACATAATTGCAGAAACGAGTTTGCACGTTGTACTATAGATATAATACAATCATGTTACATAGATAGTCGATTTTGAGATGCGATTAAAGCCACCGTTAAAAATATGGTCATTATAGCTTATCTTATCTTGTCTAAGATATGTGAATGTTTACATTTATTTTAATTTTTTTCGATTTTTCAGATTACCTACCTATGTTTATTTGTTGGTATTTTATATATTTTTGACGGGGCTAAACAATTCTAATCAATTATTAAAAATACTGTTGAATTTAACACCATGTCGATCTATTAAGGATTAAGGAGACAATAGTTATAAACTTCTATAATTTATAACTCATACCAGCAAATAAAAAGAGATAGCACAAAAATGTATGAGTGCAGTCATGATGATGGTCGATAAGGATGAAAATAGAATTATATTTTATAGAAAAATAAAACATGACTCAGTTATAGATTAGATATAATGCAAATTTCAAACAATTTGAAAAAAAGCAGATAATAGAAGAAAACAAATGTAATATAATATAACATTTTAAATTTACCTTTTTTTTTTGTTTTCATATGTTTTTTTTAGGTTTCTCTGTTTACTCTCATTCATGTAATACATTTCTTAATAATATGAAAATTATATTTTATCATGTTTACTCAATAGTTGAACTGAATTGAAAAGACATACATTTTTCAACAGAAAATAAAAAATAATCGTATTATATTTACAATAATATTATTAAATTATTATTAATTTACGGTATATTAAAAGTATCAATTATGCGAACCACAAGTTCTTTTTTCCATCATTTCATCAAGCATTTGTAAAGCATTTTTTACCTTAACTTTGTAAATTTACTTTTTTCTCGAAATTAAAAAATTAAAAAGTTATTTTTCTTAAAACTAAACGCTAATTTCAGTTAACTTAAAGAATAATGCATTAAGTTAAATTAGTTAAAACCATATTTTTTTATTTTTAATAAAATTCTACCTTTAAATCATTATATCTTGACAATTACATAAATAATAATAAATAAACCGTGTTAATACTTATCAATAACTTTGGTTTAATTTTATTAATTAATTATTTTTTGCTTGATTAAACATAATACCATTATTTTAAATAAAAATAATCAAATAAATATGTCTTTATAAAACATTATTAAATTTACACTATATATGATATTAACTTATAATTGCCTAAGTTACTACAACAGTGAGCCTAAAAATGGAATATTAAGATTTGTTTTGAATAAAATATTTAGTTATTCTTTTGACTAATTTAAAGTCACACAGCAAACGTTATTATATTATGTGTAATTTAAATAGAAATTATGAAAAAGAAACATGTATACTCCTTTTAACTAATAGCTAAACTAAATTTTTTCTATAGCATAATTTTTAATTTTTTGAGTTGAATATATCATTTTTAACTATTTACTTAAAACTTTACGGTAATTAATCGCCGATTTGACTGGACTAATATTTTCCATTAACTCGACCACCTTCGTACACAGGTATAATGCACGAAACTACTATATATTTGTTTTCGAAATCAACGCTTTACGATCGGCAACGACTGCAGTATACAGTTTTTAGATTTAATAATAATGCGCATCGCGTTACTCAATATCAAACTCGACATGTCAACGCTAAAATAAAATATTCTAGAAAGTCGTCTTATAATAATATATAAATTATAAATGCGTGTTATTGAAAGCATCACTTTTGCAGAGTACCGCGCTGTGTCTGTGTTATTACAGCGAGGTAAGTATTATACACGCGCGTTTTATTTTATTTGATATTATTTTTCTCCGTACTGAATAGTATAATATATAATTGTATAAAACGATCAGCGGACCGGGTCGATTGTGCAAGAGTGTATTAAATATAATACTTATCTATATTATACGATTATAATAGAAAAAGTGGTCGTCTGTCGCACACTCGCACTACTATCTAGTATGTATAATGTTATGTATTAACGTTTTAAAAACCTACATGATATATTATATACCTACTCGTAATAAAAGTGACCAAAACCGAAAACCCGTTTGAATAGTATGGAATGATTTGCATATACACACGCGTATGACGTATAGTAACTAGCGTAGCACGAGACTATAATATAGTGTATTATAATACTACAGCTAGGTATAATAATATTATACTTGCCGGTAATCTGAAATTATGTGAAATGTATTTCATGTTATTATATTAGATATTACACAGCGTAAGTATATGGGTGTCGAGGGACGGAGATGCGTATGTGATTGCGTAATTCAGTATATAATGTCAAAATATTCGGGCAATAATTGATGATTTTTCACTAAACTATAATGCTAATTACCGTTAGTTTATGTTGACGGTCAACTATAGAAAAAAAATCTTCACACGTACAAAAAGAGTTTTGCACAAAAATATATGTTTAATAATAATTAGAGCTCAAAACTTGACGACCTAAAATATTTCAAAAGTGCTCAAAAAAAAAAATTCAATAAAATAACCTAAATAATATCAGAATAATAAAATTACATTAAAATTATACAAGTATCTTTTACCGTAAGAATTACACTGAAATAAGTATGGAAAACATAATGGTATAAAATAATAATAATAAGACGGTCCTGCGAGTCACAAAAATATCAAATACTAATACTGTAATGCTCTCAAACGCAAACTATTTGAAAATGTATAGGTATAAAATATGTTGGAGTTAATGAAAAAATGTATGTATTTAACTGGTACTATTAAGGACTACTATTCGGCATTCTACTATTAAAATCCTCTTCAACTGACCATGAGGCACGAATCGATCGATTCACTTACAATAAATATAAGTTATAATGTTGTAATATAATTATCAAGCTATAACAAATTTAGATATTGATTCTATGGAGCAGGTAAAACAGTAAATGTTTTTATGTTCACTTTTTATGATCAATTTATAGAGATAAGTAGGGATAAACAACGTTTATTTTAACAAAAAGAAATAGAAATTAAAAATTGTCATATTTTTGATTTATTTTGTATATTTTACGTTATGAATTCTCTATAAAATAATGGAAATACATTGAATATTCACATAATCTCAAAAAATAACCGAAATTCAGAAATTCCTCAAAAATTTTAAGTATACGTTCATTGCAATATAAATTTCAAGAATTTAATTTCTACAGAGACGAGCAAACGCGAGTCCGTGAGAAATTGTTGTATCTATGTATAGGTACTAGCATGCCAACACCTACATTTTTCTCTCTATAATGATGTACCTATGTATACAAATTTTGATTTTTGGATTATATTCTCAAATATCTAGGATTAAATATTCCTTTTTCTGTGAGCTATGGCGAGACAAAAATTATTTTTTACAAATGAAAACTAGTTAATTCTGTTAATGAAATAATTTTTTTTGAAGGTTTAATAGTTAATGTATATATAAATTGAAAGTCATAGAGTGTTACCGATTTAATAAAATTTTAATATTATTAGGATAATTTTCTAAGTTAATAGGTTTATAAAAAATGCATATACTTGGTGCTTGTGCGATGATTTTAAAATTATTGCAATAATTTATTACAATTTTATAATTTAAAATAAAAAAATTGTTCGAGTATAATAATTGTTATAAAGCTATATTATATTGTTTTATCTATTTATTTTTTAATGTAAAAACAATATTAAGGACTAGTATCTCTAGTAAATAAACTTTAATGACAATATAAACTACTCGTTAGGTGCCTGGCGAGAAACACCCTCATTCACCAGTATATGTGAAATATATCGCATGTGAAATGGACGTTTATACGATTTAGTATACGTATTCACGTGGTTGCAAGTTTATGCGAGTTTTTACATCATCTATTGTGATAACAAGGAAGGGTACGCGTGGTATTGTGTGATAAAAACTGATAGAACTATAGATACTACTCAATTGTACTAAACATTAGACAAGACTAAATATTTAAGAAACTATAAGCTAACACTTCCAATTCCTATACAACGTATTTAGAGTACAGAGACTGATTGTATGAATCATTATCGTCTTACCATATATATATATATATATTATTATTATTTATGTATTTATATATGTATTTAAAAAATATTATGTCAAACAAAAAATAAACAAACAGTGGAGTCGTGATAATTCCAATACTTTGACAGCTTGGACAAACATTTTATCTATAAGTATTTTTTTATAACCACAATGTTAATTTTATCATCTCTAATATAAATAATATACAATTTTGCAACAACCCAAATTTTTAGTATAAGTAAATTTAATTCTACGTCGAAATAATAAGATTTTTATAGAATTCCAAATAGCTTTTCAAAATTAGACAATATTTAATACTAATTATATTACAGTAAGTTTGTGTTAACACATTACGTGTTGTAGTGATTTTTTTTTATTTAAAAAAATGACAAAGCATAACTTAAAAGTTTTTGCATTATAATAATCGTAGAATAAAGTTCTGAAAATAAAATTGAATTTGCCAGTTAGGTTAATAATTTTTATGCTTTAAAAACATTAAAGTATACTTATTTTTTGAAATAAAAAAAATGTACCTACTCATTTTAAATAAATAAGAAATATTTTTTCTGAAAATCCTTAAATAAAATTTTATTTTTGAAAATAGGCATAATATACAAAATGTTAGTTTTTATCGATGTTTTCTTATTTTGTGAAGATATTACGTGATGTCAAATTAGGTAACGATATTAGATATATCAAAATTAGTATATGTATATAAATAATGATTTTAAATTTTTTTCAGTTTTGATAAGTTGACAACTCGAATTGTCTCTAGTCCCACTAGTCCACCTCAAATTTGAGGCGTCAAAGTTGTAATATATTATGGCACAACGTGATAACATGTTTATTATAGTGTCTAATAAAGTAATAAGCATCAATTCAGTGAAACTATTTGAGATAGCCGTTGTTGTTTTTTGTCTATAACTAGGTGTGTATAATATTTATATAAATAATGCATTAGAATTGTTGATTTTTAGCTACCTCTACAACATAATATTGCTAAGTGATTTTGTTCTTTAATTATAAATTTATTCAAATTATGATTTTTGAAGTTTTTAAGTATATTTAAGAATTATATTTTTATACCATTTAAGTAGTAAATTCTTTTATTCAAATGGGAATCACTCAATTTTCTTATAAACTCTTAATCAGAATAATTATAAGTTTTTAATGAAAATGTTGGTATATCTAATTTTAGGTTTTCGGGTAATTTTAATTTGTAAGAATAGGATCATAATTATATTGGTTTCAACATATTATGTTAGTTATAATCGTCAAAATCGTCTTAATATAAATATAAAATATTATTTAATAAATAATAATAAGTACCTATTAGATCCATCATTACATAATATATTTTCAAATCATTTTTTAAGGACTATTAAAAATTTTAGTAAAAAAAAAAGTTAATAATGTTCTATTAATTATTTTTTTACTTATCCCTAGTAGGTTTGAATAATTCGGAAATGCTCAAAAATTTAGATACAGTAAAAAAGGTTGGTTTAAAAAATAGAAAAGATGATTGCCACAAGACATTCTATAAATATTATGAAAAATCTAAACTATTGAAATCATGGTCGTTATAAATGTAGGTACTCATTTATGAGTTCCAAAAATCAGAATGAATTATCAATATTAATGGGAAAAAAATGGAAGTAAGCAGGATTGCGGTAGCACACTATATATATAATATTATATACAAAAATTCACTCCTATCGTGTAATAAAATACATATCACCTATAATGTTATAATTGTAATTTATTATTCGTAATAAATGTCCATCCGTTTTCACTAAACACGCATGTATACATACAATATTATAATATAACATTCACCCGTCATAGCGGTCGCCGACAGGGTTTCTAATATAAATATTAATATTAAACATTTCGCGAAGAATTATCCGTTATTGAAACATAACTTTTTCAATATTTCATGGAGAGTTATTACAATATTATATATGATTACCTATATATTATGCATTTGCACATTTACCGCGTGTATAATAATTTATGTTCGTATATCCTGGACATCAGGATCAGATACACCGCTATGGCTATATTATATATACAGAGCGCCTGTAAAATACAAAAAAAAAACGAGTAAACACGTTATCGCTCCACTCTGTGCAAACTGTACACACCGCGCATATCATATTTATTTAGTTTCGGTTTATAGGTATACCGTTTTGTAGTTCTGACACGTCCATTCACGTACATCGCAGTAAGTGCCTACCTACCGATATTATAATTTCAGCTTCAGCCACATCGTAATAATAAAATATTTTAAAAATAACGGTTTTTATCGGTCGTTAGGGTGGTGAACAAGAGCATAATTAATTGGTACATAAACAGCGACCTGAGCGATCCGCGCTTATAACAATAATGCAAAAAAAAATAATAATAATAATAAACACATTATTTTGGTTATAATATTTTATGCACGTGAAAGCTGTTATCGAAATCCGTCGCAGGCAGAAATACAAAAACAATAATTATTTAAATGCGCGTGTTGACGATTGTATAACAATAATATACACATATTATTTGTATTATTGCAACCTATTATTGCTTTTAGATCGTGTTAACGCGGAAAAATATTATATTGATAAAAACCCGAGCTTTTCGCCGTTATGTATAATAATTTTATTTCACTGCGTCGACGACGTTCCGGAAAATCGCAATAAACGTTCGATTAGTATAAAAAATAATAATAGGTATCTATATCTATATAAGCGTATTGCAAACAAAATGTAACGCGAAATCGTTTTATCGATATTACATACATTGTTATTGTACGTATTATGCGGTAAAACGCGCGCATTTAACTACGACATCACCGCGGTGATCACAGCAAATGGCAATTAACCACGGACATTTGATATTTATTATAAATGGGGTGAAACGTTATGTATAGATACTTGTGCTAAACAAATGCGTCGTGATACAAGTACCTGTATATACGTATTCACAATAAAATTAGTCAATTATAAATTCACAAAAATTAAATTAAATTACATCGATCGAGTATAGGATACAAAGTTTGATGGGATTTAGGTAACTATATCATTCAGCAATATTATAACTACATTTATTTTAATACACGCACATGAGATAACTATGTAAAGTTCATCTTAAATCATTATTAAAATAATAGACATCACAACATAAAAATTGTATACAATCCATGGTGAAACACTGCTTGTTTCCTGTAAAAATCAACACAGAAAAAACACACTGTATAATATTTATTCCTACATAATAGTGTATATTTTAAAATATTATAATGTCATGTACGTAGAATGTGTACGTCGGGTACGAATAGAGTCGAGTTTAGTAATACGGAGAATGGAGGGCCCATCTTTAGTGGTGGTCATTATATTTCAATTACATATGATATTTTTATACTCATTTTTATGAATTTATCTTACGATAAATTAATTTTTAACGATATCATGGATAAATTATGTACACATTCGTATTCCAATAGTGATTTTAATTTCTATAATTAAGTGTGTTGTCATATTATGTAATGTTAGGTTAGTAAATATGTGTATATATAATATATATAATATATTATATAAATATTGACATTAGTTATTGCTTACGACTTTACTAGTATACTTGTTTATAAATTTACAAGCGCTAAAAAGTGTAAACTTAGGTATCTTTAAGTCTGTGTAAAATGAATAGGAAAATGTTGTTGGTTGAATACGTAATAATTTTTCAACTATATAGTTTAAAAAGTTAATAAATATATGTATGTATTATTAAAACGAAAGTTCGTCAGAACCAATTTGTATGTTATTCGTAGCTTACCAGAGAGGCAGGGAACCCAATCAAGAAATTGGAAACCCACTAGTAGGTGTCCATGTCGCACATTAGAAAATTAAAAATTTCCAACAACTCGTACGGAGGCCTGTGGCTTGGCCCTCTCTTAGTCTTGAATACGAGGATCTTGTACGATGGCGGTTATATTATTTAATTTGACTGTTTAAAAATATTACCTATCTTTATTAGAATATTATACATAGGCAGTGTATCGGAGAAACAAATGCTTACCTACTATAATTTTCATTCCTTCAGCGAAGTGCATATAAATAACTTATGCGTGATGTATATGAAAAAAACTTTCTGAGCGCTCTTTGAACAATGAGTTCTGAATTCGGTATGATATTTTAAATTCTGTAGAGCGAACGTTAAAAAACATTCATTTAACAATGTGTGTAAGTGTGTGTATAAGTATGGACGTTTGTGTGTGTTTTTTTTTTTTTATAAGACACTTTCCGAGACGGTAAAAGTGTTGTGAAAACTTTTTATCAAATTGAAAATGGACACAGAAGGTAAATTGAACTTTAAAGGGGTTATTTTAGCAAACGAGAATAAAGTTTTCTTTTGAAATTGAGAAAAACTACGTTATAAACACTGCAGTGTGATTTCTTGGAAAATTCCTGTATAATCGTGACAAACTATACATTGGATTTGCATAATAAATTGCAATCCGAAATATTTATTTGACATCGGTTTCGACCGTACGAAATTGACGAATCGTACCGTCAAAAAGCACATCGCTCCCGTTTAAGACAATAATGACACATACGTCGTGTGAACAATGTCATATATCTTCAAGCTCCGCGCTTACAATATAATATATACCTATATATTATATAGGTATTATAATATACTGTCGTCGCTTGCAGACGTATAAAGATAATAACATATATGGACAAGTATACAAAATAACAGTACAATATGTATAGTAATCTTGTGCCGAAATGAGCTCAGGGAGACAATAATAACGGATAGGTATAATATATTTATATGTACCTATAACGTCCGTCCGCCGTAACTCACCCTCCACCCGACCGTATGTGAATTTAAAATAGTAATATTGTGGCCTACACGCGTCGACGAAACACAGTAATATATTACAT
Organism: Rhopalosiphum padi; assembly: GCF_020882245.1. NCBI lineage: Eukaryota > Metazoa > Arthropoda > Insecta > Hemiptera > Aphididae > Rhopalosiphum > Rhopalosiphum padi. The sequence goes on from NC_083599.1 coordinate 57,335,702, forward strand.
AAACCTGTTTTTCTTTTTTTTGAAAATATTTTGTATTTACGTCAACAATGCGCGCATATACGTTTTATTTACGCATTCGTACGCTGTTTGTTATAATATAGTGCTGCAGTATAGTACGTAGGTAATGGTACCTATTTAATAATCGTTGGAGAAAAAATAAAATTAAGAAAATATTTTGGCCGGCAACCCGTTTCAGGTCTTTGACCATACTAATAATATTATAATTTCGTATTACCCATACCCGTCCAACAGTACTAGCTACTTATAAGTACTTACACGATATTATAGAATATCGAAGTCACTTCAGTCGCGTCGACGTGATGCGCGCATAATATAATATATTATATTAGGTATATTATAACCAACACCACAGCATCGTGGACTCGTGATCCACCGTGATAATGCGCAGGAAAACGCAAAATTGCACGGTTTTCATTACTTGGTTAATGATTACTTAAATCGGGTCGCAGAAGGTGTCGAATACCATCACCTTATTTACTCGCTAATTTATATTATACGTTGTATTATATATTTATATTATATTAAACCGTTTTACACGACCAGAATGTTTTTCTTTCAACATATAAATGTGAATTTAACAATATAAATAATGATTATAGCTGATAGACACAATATAGGTAATATTAAATATTATTTTATTAGATTAAGTTAGGCGAGACTGGTAAAATAAAAAAAAAGTTTAGCTAAAATTTTTTCTATTGACAGGGTATTACACAAGAGGGAATCCGAATTCGGACCCATTCTGTGAGCTACTGCTGTACCAATATATTATTAAATTTCCGATAGTTTACTAGCTGTTAATGTTTCATTATTGTACTATATAGAGCGTTTACGAGGTAACGGAACGATAACGTACCTATTATAGGTACCTATAATCTAATGAAGTACATAATAATGCCGAAATAAAATGTTGAATGAGTAGTATTACAGCGTTGTCGCCGCCAAAGATTTCAATGGATTTGTGGATTTTGGTTAGCATACGGTCATTGGAGTGATAAAACCTAATTTTCAATATAAATGAGAATATTTTAAATATAAACTGTGACCGTTTTAATGTTTTTTAGCCGACTACCAGCTACATAATATGAATTACTAATAAGTAATAACAAACCAGATTGAAATCAATGTTAAAAATGTATATAAAATCAAATTGGATAAAAATGTAAATTAAAAAATAATAGACATTAGACATGTATTTTTGTTCCACCTTGGCGAAATAAGACTAGAAATTTATATCGTAAGATATAGCGGAGACGCCACAAAATATACGTCCGAAACGGTACCTACGATGTTCATAAAACCGTAAACACTCAAAAATGTCGAAATATGCAAAAATATTCACAAAAATAAAATATAAATCTGTGTTTTTTATGGACTGCGTTATGAAACTTATTGTGTATATCTATAATACGTATAATTACAATATTGGCATACGGGACAGACGACCAGTAAAAAAAAAAATATATGCAAATGCACGTGGTATTGCACACAATTTGGTCACAAACTCAAGATCACTGCAAAACAACATCTAAACCGTATAACAATCAGCTGCATGTATACGGTACTATAACGGTTCTATGTCGCTTTGCGCAAACAAACATAAAAAATGCGAAAAAATTATACATAATAGCACTAACAGCAAATACCCTTGGAAAATGCAAGTTGTGTTTTTAATTTATAAATTGGCTGTATATAGTATATATACTTACCTATGTCATATCCTTATTTTTTTTTGTTTTAAAATATATTATACATGACTATTATAATATAATCGTCCTAACCTCCCTCTGTAAAACATATTTTCTATCTACATTCATCGTGCTACAGTTTTAGACTTGTATCGTGACATCGATCCGACTGTCTGAATTATTGAACGCGGAAAAAATATTATGCTCGTCGGATTTAAAAACATTATTATGGACGCGTAATATCGCGTAACTATCGCGACTACGATGCAAAGTAATATATTATTCTGTTAGGTTAGGTGCTTAAGTGGTAAGTATAAGTGATACATACAAGAAACGTATACAGTATATATAAACGGTCTGTTGTCGAACGGTACCTATAATACAATATACTGCATAACACGTAAACTGTACATATAATATGCGATATGTACATTGTACATAATATAAATTATATTTACGTGTAATGTGTTTTGCATTTATCGATTATAATTTATAATAAATAATACGTATTATATTATACTATGTTTACCTAGTGGTGAACTGGAATTCTTGGGGCACGGTTTGAAGTCAATTTCACGTGCTCGTAAGAAAAAATAAATTTATTTAATCAGTTAAAAATAATATTATATTCAACGAATTCAATAGTAACGGGTATGATATACCTATAGGTATAATACGGCTATGATACTACGAATAGACACTTTTTTTCGCAATAATATATAACAGGTTATATTATATATCATAATTAAATAGGTAAAACTCATTGATTGAAATTAAAAGATTTACTTGCTTTGTGACAACGGTTATGATAAAAATAATAAAATTTTTTTTACCGAATAAATTAAATAGTAAATTTAATTACTTAAGCCGATATTATGAAATACCGAGTACATAATAATAATATTATAGTTATACGTTATTAGATAATAATATATTTTAAAAATACGAATATATATGCATTTGCATTTGTATTATTTAATTAAATATTCAGATATTTCATAATTTCGGAGAAACGCTCCAAAATCACGACCATGTAGTTATTACATGCATAGAATTTTTTTTCATAAGTATCGTTTGTACGTTTTCATCGTTCAAATACAAAAGTATTATTGTTTAGGTACCTTCTATATAATATTTAACGAGTTCGACATAAATTCGTCTGAAAATGTTCATACGCATCATTGTATTATTTTATTTGTATATATTGCCTACTATGCCTTTGGGCTTCGAGTGAACGCAAATTTGTAATAAATGTATACAATATATATATATTAAATTGTATAGGTATGTAATATAAGTGGCGTGCAACTTGGATTTTTTTTCAATCGGGGTGTCTGGTCTCTGGCAGGTATAAAATACTTCAATGACCCGGACAAAGTGCACATATTATATTATAATATATTGTAACAATATAAACCAATAATCCGTGTAAAATTATACATTTTGACTTTAAAGTTACATTATGTGACCTATGGAATATATAATAGGGACGCACACATTGATACATTATATTACATTTTATTACAGTTCAAAGGGGTTACTCCCTTCCCCCTTAATTAGGCCAGTGATATCGTATAAAGTATAATATACCTAACCTATACACATGTATACCGATACGAGTTGATCCATATTCCTGTTAAAAAATTGCACTTATAAACCAACGACCGCGAGAAATAGTGAGTGGACGGAGGGGGAGGCTTATGACACTCGACACTATGGGTTATAATATAATAATAAATTATATATTTTATATTATTGTCGGGGGACTCAAGTCCAGCTATTTTTTTTTTTTTTTAATAAATCGGGGAAATCAGTTAATTATATTTCGTACCTATATAATATATTATAGCACCGCCAAGGTCAATATTTATTACATCCTATAATGATCATAGTACACTCGTATTATAGTCGTAAATTTATTGAATTTAAATAAATTGAAAATATAACTAAATTTAAAAAAATTTGTGACTGAAATAATATACTGATATTCACATTTTAAACCTGCTGGTAAATATTCGACAAAAATTCGTACATTTAGTATACCAAAACATATAATATCCTCTTATTCCAATTTTCAACACTAAATTTGGATTTACCTTAAGCCCCCTTTCCCACCGTTTGTAAAGCGAATGTAAAAGGCTTGCCCGTAACATACGTATTATACATAGGTAGCGCGTGAGTGTATCTGTGTGCATTGCAGGGGCATGGCCCACACTCGTTTCACCACGCGTAATAGGTACTTCAGTAAACTTGTACCTATACCAGCTATAATAATATGATGTTGTACACGCGTATATTATATAATGCCGAGGCGCAAAACGGTTTGGGTTTTTTAAATATCGAGTGCGGCAGTCGTAGGGGCGGGCTGGCTGGCGGCGAAATTCGCAAAACGAACATATTAAGCGAGTTGTGTGATTCGGTGCGTGAAGCTATAATATTGTATACGAGCGCGGCGTACAGGGTTCGATGGTAGCGGCGGTGCCGGTGTTGGAGGTACTTACGCGTACACGGTGGTGGGGTGGGGGAGCTGTCTTGCGAAGAAGCGTTTTGTTCATACCTAAATGTCAGCGACTCGGAAAACAGCTCGTCCGTATCAAATCCTACACCCCCGCGTATCCAAAAACACCCGCTTCTCACTCATAGGTATTATAATATATATATATATATATATATATATATAGGTATAATATTATGTACGTGTGTGTTTTTATGTAAGTGTGTGTGTGTGTGTGTTTGTACACGGCCATACCGACAAAGGACTATTAATTTTATACTAATATCGTATTGTTCGCTTTTGTTATATAATATTATTGTTATTATTATTAAACTCGGGACGTACTGCTTGGGTTCGAAGTGTATAAAGCTATGCAATAATCATTAAAATATTGTATGTAAATAGTGCGAGCGGAAGTTGTATTTTATGTTTACTTATATTTATAATTTAGCACCTATTGCAGTAGTGTGTACAGTAAGTAGGTGATGATTGTTATAAATACGATACGTACTTATCGCCTACCACCCAAAAATTAGATATTATTATTAACATTATTCATTATGATGTATGTACATATATGATCGATATAATATAATAATATATTGTGAACCGAGGCTATAATATACCTATTTAATAATATTATTATATTATATTATATAATAATCAAACAATATCTTATATTGTTATAATTCTCCAGTAGGGATTGAAATCGAACGGAAACCCTTAGTTTAAAGTACCGAGAAAAGGTTTTCAGTTAGGTATTACCTAGTGATTCTGTTAGTTTATAATAAATCCCATATTTTAATAACTGTACATTTTTTCAATGCTTTAATCGATTTTTGTTAAGAATTTCACATAAAAACACAGCTTACTTCGGTCTAAACAACAAAGTGTACATAACTCGTAAAATATTTATAATATCACAGTCAACTGTATCGTTACGACTGTGTCGGTAGGTACGACTCATTTGTACTGCAGTTGACGATTATGTCATAAAAGTATTACCTATAAAGTCTCACGAAATATTATTCAAATATAAAACGACTATAAATACTGCCTATATATTATTAGATGTAGTATTATTTGTGAATCGTATATATTAATGACATTTTTTCCAGAGTTCGTGTCGTTATGGTAAATTTAAAATTCGTATTCGTATATCTATCTGCATGACGGCGTGCCTATGGTCATTGAATGCTTAGTTGATCGATATAATATAATATGGCAGTGTTGTAGTACGTATCAGTAAGTACATCGCGACGTATTATTAATAAAATATCGATGATTGATAATTGTGTTTGAATGATGTATATGGGAAATTATGCATGCATAATGTATAATCGTAAATAAAATATACTACCAATATTGGATGATTGGTCGCGTCGATAAAAAAAACAATCCTATGGTTTAAAATGTTTAATGATTCTCGGTCGTCATATTATCATTATAAAGTATTCCTTAGATAAGTAGGGTATAAAATCGGATTGATATGTCTCGATATAATGTAAAATATATACATATAAAGTAGATTGAGGTATATTATGTAATGTCTTTAAATTTATAATACAAGCACTGTAAATTGTAATACTACGTTATTATAGCTAAAATATATTATAAAATCAATAGTAATCATTTAATATAATAATAATATAGTAGGCAGTAAGGCATGTGTAATTGTATTGTTGTATGTAATATTCATTACTTTACTATTAATACTAAAAGTGTTGATTTTTGTTTGTTTATTATTTCGTTGATTTTTACTTTTGATAAAGGTAAGTTTATTTATCAAAGGATTGAAAATTTAAATTTCAGATTTTCTAGAATCTATCAAAGAGGCTTTTTAAAAAAAAAAATTGAATTTTAATACGGTTTTATTCATCTATATGTAGACTGGCTGTTTACCATAATACGTGTGGTCGTATATATTGGATTTAAAGAAAAATTATAATAAACCTATCCATGTCTTTGCGATATTACGAAAATAGTTTAAAAAACAATTGCAAGTGAATATTTTCCGTTTCAGTATTTATAAAACAGAAAAGAAAGTATAATCATTTTTAAAACTAATAGGCACTATACCAAAAATTAATAATAATGTCATTCATTGCAGATTGTTGAATAACCGTTGATCTATTAACGATAAATAGACCAAATGATAATTTTAATGTGCAAATACATATGTATGTGAATTACACCTATTTTAAATTTTAAATTGAATTATTTAATAAGGACAATTGTGTTATATATTATCATGCTATAACCTACTACAATATTATTAGGTACCAATTGTTATGAATAATTTTGATTTTTAAATAAACGTTTAGACATTTAGATAAGTCTTTATCGTAAAAGTAAATGGATGTATATAACTTACTGTCAGACTACATTGCGTATGATAAACAGATAATTTACAATCGAATGACTATAATATAAATACTTATATTAATGCGCAAACGAAATAATAAATAATATGTTAATACATATTAGAGAGACAAAATTGTATTATTCATCAATAATAACATTATTACCTAATAATAACAGACTTGAAAATTTTAGTTGTATAACTTTATCACAAACTTTTGAGTATAACAAAATCAAAATTTTATATAATTTTTATAAATTGATTTAAAAAAAAAAGTGTAGGTAAGTAGGTGTCGAATGGGTCAAAATTATAGGTATGTTCAATTTGAATTCAATAATATATTATTATTTTATATGAAAAACAATTCTGAGTGGACATGGACCGGTGAAACCCAAAAACGCAAATCGTCTATTTTTTCGATTTTGTACTTAAATAATGGGATAAAAGCGTAAAAATAAATTATATTACCTGATACAAACTTTCACTCGTTACACTACAGTTTTATATCCATCAATTTAAAATTTTATTGAAGTGCTCAAAGAACACCACGAAGAAGTTGACTAAAAAATTCAATCAAATGGACAAAAAGCTACAAATCTTAGTTATAAAGCCAACTCTTATATAAAAAAATGAAACTTTTACGTAGAAAAAAATTTCCTGGTTGGACTACTTAAAAACTAAAGGTTTTAAATTTCAAATTTAATATTTTTTAGGTTCCCATTATAATTATATTAATATTACTACTAATGCAATTTCGTTTTTAGTTTAAACTGAATGCAAATATTTCTGAGATTACTTGAGGTAATAGTGAAATCTTTCAAGTTTCTATGATTAATATTTTTTTGAATAATAACAAATTAATAAATATTGTGTAAAGATAAGTCATCATTATACATTTGAGTATCAATAATATCATCAAATTTGAACTTAAATTGTTCATAATCATAAATAATGAATGTTATTTTTCGTTACATTTTTTTTTTAAATTCCAGAAAAAAGACATATATTAACGAAATCTCGTTTTAAGTTTTCAATTATTAGGAGTTAAAATTAATAATTTTACTTATGAATGTTTAACTACCAACTAATTTAAATATTTCTATGATAAATTGTGTAGAATTTCATAGAAATTTGAACTTAAAAAGCTTATAAAAAAATATTTGTGACCAATTATTTTTGAAATTTTTTTAACTGTGGTACGAACAACTTATTAGAAACCTTGTATTAAATTGTCAAGATTTTAATTCATAGACAAAAATATTATTCAAAAAATCGACTAAAAAAGATAACAATTTAAATTTTCATAAATAGCACAAAATATTTTGAAAATTTTAACATGTCGAGTAAATTTTAATATAAATAATTGGGAAAAAATAAAAAAAAATATTGGAGTAGTATTAGATAATACTATCAGACTTCGATAATTATTAATTTGACACTCCATAATACTCATCTAAACTTTAATACTTATGTAAAACTGTATGTTTAAATTTATCATTGAATATTAATATTGTCATTACATAAAATAAAAAACCTTAAAATTTTTAACTAAAAATCGTAAAAAATGAAAATTTTAAGAAAAACATAAAATTTATAATATTTTTTTTTCGATAAATTGATTTGTAATGATTTAAAATTTTTTAAGACATCAATATCTTTTGATTATTTGAGTGTTTAAATTTCAGATGGCGTGCATCAATAAAAATGTTCTATTTGTTTACAGTATAGATCATAATTAAACGTCTCTCCGTATTTCACTCACTGGAATTACTTATTTATTGCAATTATAGTACTTACAATTATATCACATCTAATATAACAATTATACACAATAATATAATTTGTGTTTTTTAGAAACTTATAATAAATTAGACTTTGAATTTTGATTTTTAAGAAATTATTATTATTATTCAATATTTTAATTTAATTATTTATAATTTTATGTTAATTTAAATAAATGATTCTGATAAAACAAAAATGGTATTATGTCTTATAATTATTATAATTGGTCATCGTACTTGTTCTCAACAATGAGTAATATACGGAGTCTGGTGAGAGGTTTGAATTATAATCAGGTATAAGTGAATAACTCGTAAGACGGAGAAAAATGTGTGTTATCTAGAACTAGAATACATAATAATATGCACGATAATAATATATTGTACCAAATATGATTATATTTATAATGCTGTATTTTTGATAGTTGAGCACATTTTGTATTCGATATCATTAAAAACCTTTTACAATCGTAAAATAATTCCAAAGTTGACAAACTATAAGAATCTCGTAAATTTTTCTTCGTATACGGTTCAAAGTTGGAAACGTTTAATGACAACATCTATTATCGAAGATGGACAAGGTCTCTCGTTTGATCGAACCATTATAGGATCGAATATACCCGTCAATTTGTTATATTAAAACTCACTCCAAGCAAGTAATAATTGTGTATATTATATTGATTTATAATAAAAAAGTATATAATTAGGAAAATAATGTAGTATAGGTATCGTACAAAGTATATAATAAAAATGAAAATGCGTCAAGTTGAGCGTTAAATGTCGCTTAATTGTCATTAAATTGTGTAAAAAAATTCTAACTAAGTTATTAGATAATATTTGATACGGTTGACGGGAAGATTAAGTTTGAAAAACTGATTTTTTACCGTTGTTTTTATAAAAATTTCCATTATTCCGCAATTTATTATTGAATATTGATGGTATTACGAGTAATGTAATAAATTATATTCAAATTTGAAATATTATGTGACTTTTATAACAAATGACAATTTAATTAAAATTAGATATTTATCCAACTCATGTATAAGTAATTACAAGGTTAAATTGAAAAGTAAATATAAAATATACATTTGAGTTTCATATTAACAGTTTTTAATTAATACATTATATTATATAATGTATATATCACTAGTGCAACCGCTTGAAGCTGTCCTCGACATAAATTCATCATAAACTTTTGAACGGCGTGATTGGCAGTGTACATTAAATCGTTTTTTCCTGTACACTAAGCTAACCAATAGCTTAACCAAATTTAAATTTAGACATACAACCATGACTGGAGAATAATTAAAAGTATCTACGCGTAAGTTGACACATACTGTATCAATATAACTGTATATATTAAGTAATAATAATTTTTTCCCTCAATTTATGGTGTTTTTTTATAAATATTATAATAATATGTTGTAAACTATAATAATTAGGGTAGAATAAGGTAGATGTGTTTTTAGAAACATAAAACCCGTGTTCACAAAAATACCACGTACAATCGATCGATTATTTCGATTTTATTATTTTAGTTTGAATATTCGACGCGAATCGTTTCCGAATAAACAATAATAATCATTACGTGGGAACAAAATGTCGTCGGATATTTTATTGGGCTGAAAAAATGCAGCGAGAGGCTAATCATTTAATAATTTATATTATATTATATGTCTAACCTGTGTCTGGAATAGAAGCATACTCGATGGACTTGGGTACGATGGACCAGTAGAATGGTATACTTCGTTTGAAGTATCTTCTTTTCCTGAAACATTTAATACAAATTGTTAAATCATAGTCAAGTTACAATGTGCAAGTGTTTGCATATATAAATATAATAATACACAAATACACATAATATTAATCTGAATTATTAATTAATTTTAATTGTTCAATAATGTTATACTATATTACGGAGTTAATCATTCATATTTCTCAAGTCTTGAGATTGATTTAAGTTTAATTATATATAAGATTTGATTCACACAAAGGGATAGTATGCTTGAGGTTCAGCGTACCAAAAGCAAATTTTCGATTTTACTAAACGTTTCAATTTTTGTAAAAATAAAATAAAGTGCATGAATTTATAAAAAGTGTGTCAAAAGTAAAATTTTAAAAGGCTTAAGTTTTATAAACCAATTTATTAATTTTAATTATAGATGTTGAGAATTATTAGGAAGGAAGTTATTTATGGTATTGTGAAGACTACATTTCCTACAACCTTGTAAAACTGTGTCTATGTTAAATGTTATTTTAAAAGATACACTACTTTATTTGGGATGTCATATTAATACGCCACTGTCTATGAAAAAAATGATCAAGAATGAAAATAGAAGCTTTATGCATTTCGGCAAAAACGAAAAATATCTTTCTGCAATCCCTCGGGGAAATTTGGTCTTCCACGAACTGCAAACATATTGTTATTACTTATCATAATAACTTATTAAAATTATGTTCTCGTGATGTTTCGCAAGCCTTCTCGGCTATTATAACTACAAATTACGAGTATTACGCCGGTTCGAGCAGACCATATACATACATATGGGGTAAGGGTGGGGGATTACTCAACATTTAGATGTGTGTCTTACACATAGCTAATATTATAGATATGCGTGTGTGTGTATGTATGTGTTTGACGTTTGTGCGGTGTATAATAACTGTCTGCTGTAGTGCTGTATATAGTATACCAAGTTTGTTAGACATCTCGCGAGGAATGTTCTCACGAGACATCCGTGGAAAAAATTTCGCTGAAATCGCCACCGGATTTTTGCGTGTTCGTACCAAAAAAAAAAAAAATAAAATAAAAATAGGAAAATAATAATTATAAAATTATTAACACCACAGAGACACGAGAAGAAAAATTACTAGAAACATTTATCCCAAGAGCGCCCGCCAAGCGCGATATAAATGTATATTATGTTACAAATATAATGCACGAAGACGGTTAATGTATATATTATCTGGGAAAGGTGAACACTATCCATACTTAATACTTATATTGGACAAAATAAAAATTTTATTAATAAAACGTTTATTTCGTAAATCATCCCGGTAACTTGTACATAATAATATGTATCTATGAACGAGAAGGTTAAGTACATCATTTGATAAAATAATTAATGTTGATAATTGTTTTTTGATGAGACGCACTCAATAATACATATTTTAAAAGTTCTAGCTTTAATTTTAATTGTTTAATAAATAATAGTTGTCTTAAGAATAATTTTATTTTGGATTAGTATAATTTAGTTTTTGCTACTAGAATTATTATACTCAGTATTTTCACTATTTAAAGTATTTGGTACATTGACCGTGTTGTACAAAAATTATCAGATTACGATTATAGTTATACGAATTTATTTTTATCAACAGATACCGGATAATATAAAGATTGAATAATGAATAAATTATACATATCAAAGGTGGGTTATAATATATATATTTACTCACGAACTGCATATTATAACGTTTAAAATCTAAAACTCAAATAGTATTTATGTAACCACTTGTACAACTTATCCAAATTTGTTCCCTCTCTTTATATATATATATATATATGTATTATGCATAATGCATATGTATATAAAAATAAATCCAGATAAGTCAAACAGTCCAGATATTGTTTACTAAATCTATTGATCGAAAAATTAAGTTTTGTTTTAATAATTTTAAATTTTTAAAATGGCTGTTTACGCTTAAATATGTGAACCGTATAATATTATTTTATGATATCACGCGAAATACGCTGAATATATAAACCAGGCTGTGATTCATCAACAAAAAAAAAATTCTTAAATGTCGGAATTTACAAGTTTTCGACTTACGAGTGATTTAAATATAAATTTTGCTATTTGGATCCCCAACATGGAAAAACATCCAAAGGCCCCCGGCAATCAGTGCCGGTCTGACACGAATACATCGCATTGCAATTTATACGGACGAGGTTTACACGACCCGGTTATATCTATATATGAAATATACCGCCGACATTACGATATAATAATACGAGATATCGTACATTATTGTTTTAAGTCCGGTAAAATGGGGTTTTACGCGACGTATCGATACGACGATATCGCTATTATTTTACGCCGAAATCGCATTCAAATAACGCACCGGATATCCGCGTGCCATGATGATGAAGATAACTGCAGTGGCGTGCTCACGGGGGGATCGGGGTGTCATATCCTCCCTTTGGATTTTTTCGTAATGATGTATATTATCTACACGGAAAAAAAAAGAGCACGCCACTGGATGATAATAACACTTATAATATTATACAGGTACTCACTAACCTTTTCTGTAAGACGACAGCATGTCGGACGGTATATGTATACTAATCCCGTCCGAGACGATAATATATGTTTTTCGGCGTTTTATTTATAGATAATAAAATGTGTCGTCTCTATATATGATCGCGCGGGACAGCGGACTAACTGCAACGGTATAGTATCGGTGGTCGCCGCCGGTCATCGGCGCACGACGAGAACGGAAAGCGCAAACGGGATGCTTATTATGCGTCGCGCCCAAAAGCCGAGTGCTCCAGAGATTTCGGTCGGGCGAGGTGCTCCTCGATGTGAATTCGTCCGGACCAGCAGGAACCGGAGGCGCGCCGCGTACGAGACGTGTGCGGACGATATCGACGACGTCGCGATGACGATGTTATTATAATTATGTAAGTATATTATCGTTGTCGGGTGTGCGCGTGGACGCGTCCGCTGCGACGGTTCGAGTGCGACAAAACCGTATTGCGATTATTACGCTATTTTAAATATCGCGCGTACCGGCGGCGTGCGGCGACGTGCGACCGACCGTTTTTCGTGTGCACGCGTCGTGTCGGTGCCCGAGACCCTTCCGACAAGGGCGGGGCGGGCGGGCGACCCTTATTACGGCGCCCGAAAATCGCGACGGGGGCGGGTCCGGCGGGCGTCTCCCCGAGGATACATAAAAACACGCGCTCATACGCGCGCGCATATAATATTATACGTATATATATATAAGGTGCACTTGTATTGTTGTTATTGTTATTGTTATAAACTATATAATATTATTATTATTATTATTATTAAACTGTTGTGCGTAATATTGTTTTGACATGCGCGCGCTTCTCGGGTTTCAGACGGTGCGCGTACGCGTCGTACTATACACAGTTGCACGAGGTCTATGTGTATATATATATATCGTATACGTTATTGTACGGTCATATAATATAGTAATAGTAAAATCGTGGAGAAGTTGTACAGATATATAGTACGGCCGATCCCGAAACAGAGCTGAATAGCAGTCGTCGACGACGTCCCACTCGGCCCGGAGCTCACGCGTACTACGATCCAGGTGAGATTTGTATTTCTTTCGATTAATCGCGTCGTAAATGACAAATTCTGTGTCCACGCCCGCGTCCTGGCTCGCGATTCCGGTGTGGCGGCGTGAAGGCACTTTTTCGGACGCACGGGACCCAACGGCCAACACTTGGTGCAGGTGCGGGTGGGTAGGTTAGGTTGCATACCTAGTATATGCATAATATATAGGACGGTGAAAGTCGAGATATGTGAAATGTTCATTGTTCATGATTGGTGTGTTTATTAGAATTTTACTGTTTTTTTAGATTCTGAGCGAAAAATATATTATTGTTTAATGTTTATATATTATAATGACGTGTAACATTTTTTTTCTGTCTGCAGATACTTTTTACGGTAGAAAAAATGTTTTAAGCAACTTAAATATCTATGTTGTTCTGATACGAAAACAAATCTAATTGTTCTTTGGGCGGTCAAAATTAAACAATTCTCAGCTCTTTTTTTTGAATAGTTGAGAAAAAAGGGAATATTTACTCAAAACCGGTTATAGACAAAATCGATCTTCTTATTTGAATTGTTTTTCAAATACCATGAATGATCATTGAATTCATATTATACTTATCACATAAATTACAGCGACTCACTCAATGATGGGGTATTCTTGACACCTAATGTACAGTGGTTACCTAATTATGCCTCAAAAGAATTAATAGTTAAAGCTGCTGTCTCGAAAAATATTTTAGTGTGTTAATGGATTACAATTTCATCATCTGGGGAGAGCAAATAGTCGCTTTCAAGAGTATATTACACTTAATAATATATCCTTAATATATTAGTGTTACGATTGTTGTAGTCGGTAGTTACAATCTGCGATCATCATGTATGTTCTATATCTCCGGAGAATTTAACGATGAGCGCGTTATTATTATTTTTAAACATATTATCTTGTATGATTTTTTACGAGTATTGAGTAAGTAACATATTATTTTTATATTTAAGTTGTTTAGAATTATATGTATTTGCCTATATGAGTATTTTAATAAAGTTCTCGAAATAAAAATAAACGGTTTATGGGAATTTCAATCGGCAATTGACCGTAAAAATGGTATTATAATACATATTATTTAAAAAAAATTTAATTATTTTTCCCAGTTGAGCAAATTTTTTTAAGTTATAAGAAATAATAAGAATAAATGTAAATAACTGTCCACATTACATTTGGGCATTAATGCAAAAACTATTTATTTTTAATCATAACGTTATCAATTATTTTATATTATATTGTTTTTTATGATTTATAATGAGTAATGCATAGTTATGAATCATATTTTACATAAAAATGTATAGAATATTGTTGTACATTTATTTGACAGACAAATTATTAGCATATATTGATTTTTTTTATAAAGAAAATATTTTAAACTATTATGATTGTATGGACTAAAAACTTTTTTAGGATTTAAAATACCGTAAAAGGAGATAACTTTTTTTATTAGTTTATATTAAGGTTATAGGTTTATAAAAATTATTTTCGTCACATTCATTTGATCGATTTTATTAAAAAAATACATCAGATTAATATCTATAAAATTTAACGAATTAATTTTTAACAATAATTAGTGTTTATGTACTAATTTTGTTGTCGGAGGTGAGTGTATATATATACATATATTACTTTATAAATTTACTAAGAACTATCAAATTTCTATAGTTTATGGTTATTGATGTGACTTTCTAAAATAATGTCAGAAACATATTTTTGCCTTTGCGTTTGTAAAGAGGCTTCAAAACAAACCACTATTTAAACAACATTCCCAAACACTTTGTCAAACGATAAAACTTCCAAGTGAAAAATTCATTTTTCGAACATTATAACGATTTGTAAATCCCATGACCTATACTTGCATTTAAGATTTAACAAATCTGAATTTATATACATACTTACATATAGGAAACAATAAGTAGTTGTGTTTGTTAAATAAAATTCATAGTAATTAAGTAGTCAGGTAAGATATAGACATATATAGATATATATTGATCTTAAACGAATTAATTGAATTCATATAAACATGAAACTAACTGTTTCAATTTTTTAAATCAATATATATTAATTATAATATTTGAATTATTAATATTATACAAGAGAGCTTTTATAAGAATTGCTTTACAATTAAACTACATGTATGTATATAAAAGTAAATGGCTTTTTAAAAATTGTCCAAATGGATAATGTTCTGATTTCAAAAGGTATGTATTTCGTAAGCAAAATTTCATGATAAATGTTTGATAAAACATTAAACGTAAATAACACTATTAACAGTATTAACAGATTTGCAAATTAAAAATTTTAACAAATGCGACATATTAAATTCTTATTTCATAAATAAAACTAACTGGTAATACGTGGCAGCTGACCCCAAGTGCTATGAACCACAACACTAACTCTATATTATGATTTAGCTAATTTAGTGACTCTAGGCACTGATACCTATATTATATAGGTTAAATGATAAAAAAAACCACTTAAATCAGATAAAAATCAATGAAAAACTTTTTAAAATCAACAACAGAATTCAATGCACAAATAGAGTACGAAAGACATCAAATATAATGGGTATCAAGCTAATAAAACTTTGCAATAAAACAAATTGAACAAATACCACCCAGACGCATCGCAAAGAATAGGGTACATGGAAAACACTAAGCACATTATGAAACGGTTTCATAAGTAGGAGTATAAATTGTACAATAATACCGACTGTGGAAGTGAACAAACAGAACAACATAATACCCTACTATGAAATTTTGAGCCCAGTGACATGCACATTCGAAAACATAATTATTGTAAAAGATATTACAATGATTTCACTTAAAAACGTATTAAAGCTATATGGCGTAAAAACTGTACATAGAATAAAAAAACCAATCTTTACAAAATGGCATCTCAAAATTGACACAGTATAAAAGAAAAATTCTTCTTCTTTAGAATTCGATTGCGACTATTATACATTTTTTGATTCAATTCCTTAATTTCTCAAATACTCTTAGCCATAATTTGTTAAATTGTATCAATAATTTTTTTTTCTAAAATAACGTTACAAGTAAAATAAGTGCCTACATTTATTATTAATTATAACAAATATATATATTTTTAAATGTTATTAATTTTTTTATATTGATTTATTATATATTTTATTTTATTGATGATGATTGACGAGTGTTTGTAGTTATGAATTATATTTCAAATAAAAATGTATAGAATATTGTTGTGCGTTTATTTGACAGACAAAATTATCATAATATATTAATTTTTATAAAGAAAGTATGTTTAACTATTATGATTTTATGAATTAAAAACTTTCAAGGATTTACAATATACTGTAGAAAGAGATAACTTTTTTTATTAGTTTATATTATGAGATGAGGTTAAAAATTTGTATAAATTATTTTTGTCATACATATTTGATCGATTTTAGTAAAAAAAAAATACAACTAATAATTGGTAATAGTTGGCCAAATTCCGTAAAAACATTTTTCTCAAATAAATGAAGTTCTACACGGATTTATAAATTTACATTTTAAGCGAACAACTTTCATATTTTTTCTAAAAGAAAAAGCCTAAAAACTGTTCAAACTCATTTACCTACCTACAGTATGTTCTTATAATAACCCGAATCTCTGAACTTACATTAGGCTTCACGTTCTCTTATGAAAAATCACAAATTTATTTTCATATAGAAATGTAATCGTAACCGAATACAAATAAATATGAGAAAACACCAACCAGTGAATAGTTAACCAATAAAAATAGGTATATAATTCAATAATAAATTCCAACCTTTCAGCATTTTAACAATTTGAAGAACACAGTTTATCAACGGCTTAATAAAAAATACTATCTCATACATCTACTATAATGGTTTTTACACAAATTTAAAAATCTCTCATTATATTATAACTCGTTTATGGACCCTGGATTTCGTCAGCTGTGAGCAAATCCCAATTAGAAAACTAGATGCAATAATATACAACTCTGGGCTTCTTATGCCGCGGCCAGCGCATACCATCTTAGTCCAACCCTACGCATTTACTATTTATTTGATATCCCTTCATTTGATTTATAAGACGAATTGTTAACTTTGAATTAAAGAGTAAAAGTTACGAGTCTATTTTCCGTATTAGATTTAAACCAAAGTTCCAAGTATTTTTTATAATTTTTTTATTATTGTAAAACATTACAAGAGAATAATCTGGAAATATCGAATGCATTCGTAATAAAACTGGTGCTAATTTTCTCGAGGAACGTTGCCATTAAAACAAACACCATAATATGTTTTATGTAATTAAAGAACTATTCATCTACTTCTAATTACAGACAACAATACTATCATCGAATCATAATAATGCGAATGAAAAAAAATACTCACTGGCACTTTTAAAAGCATATAGACGGGGTTGGAATTATAGTTATGTAGAATAATCTGTTACTTATGTTCAAACTAATTCATGGTTGATATTTACAGCTGAATCCACTGTCGTTCTCAAAATAATCGTATAATAATTGGATACTTTATCATCAATAATTCAATATTTTTGTACAGACTTTCTCGGCGCAATCAATGATATAAAAATATTTATAGTTTATTAGCTTAAATATTTAAAATACAATTTTTATCTTTAAAACTACAACTACAAAAGTAAACACTTTTGGATCTCAGGACATTGATATAAAAGATAATTAACGAGCCGAACAAGTAGTTAAGAATGCAATTACATCTCTCAACTCTATCGTTACCAATGAAATGAAATCCAATTAGAGACACACACACATTTATAAAAAATAACAATCGTGGGTATCTCATTCTACTAAACTCAACAAAATTAAACAAAGTATTGAAACCAATCGAACATTTCCCTTCGAAATAGACAGACAATTTGAAGTCATTCATACCCATCTTAGAATCGAACAGATAAAGGAAAAAGTTCTCTCACAGTTTTTGAATGGCTATTTCAAATCAATTTTTACTAATATCGAATTCACACATCACGTCCAACTTCAAAACAAAATCAAAAATGTTTAATGTCGTTTGTATTAAAAATATAATATAATTAAATATTCACCCATTGGTCCGTGATACCGGTGGTTTAAAAATAAAATCATAAAACAATATTATAGTATATAAATATATGTCGTACGACAAGCAATAGTGTAGTTATAAGTGCTTTATAATATATTGTAATAACTAATAAGTAATAATAAATGTACGGGCGTTTGCTGTACGGACGCGAGCAAAGTAGGTTCCTAACCTAACCTAACCTACTCAAAATTCAAAATACACGTAACAACCGCGATTCGTAGTATAAATATACTAGCGGAAATCGCCGAAACGATACGTAATGTGCGTATGCAGACGCGTAAACGGTTGGAATGCAAACACGCGCGATGAAAAAAAATTACGAATTAATAAATAAATAAATACAATAAATCGTAACAATCGCGCGTATATTATGCCGGTGGTGGCAGTTACACGCTGTTGCGCGAGTACAACAGTATAAATATAGCCGTTTAACGTCATTGGCATGGTAAAATGCGATCGTGTTTGCATATACGCACCACTATTATAGGTATAATAATATCCGCACGCGATTGTGCGCGTAAGCGGTGGTCATTGCATTTCACGATACTCTGCACCGAAACGATCGAAAGGTACCTATTTTTAACGATATGATAATAAAATAGCGGATATTATAATGATTATGATATTACGTGTACTTATAATATTATAATACATACTATTATTATTATTATTATTATAATACGCGTACAACGCCCGCTCCGGACAAGAATGCGCCCATATTATTATAACACGTACCTATATAATACTTAAACCTACCTACCGGTTTTGTGCATTACGTATTTTTATAATACAGACACGCGTTTTAATAATAGTCATTACTCCGACACGATGGTCATTTGCAGGCATAATGTAGATATTGGCGAGCGACACGTTAGATTGTTTTATGTATATAAAATATGTACTTATATATATTTATATATTATATTATAATATACATATACAGGATGATTTGTTAGGTATACTCATCCTCCTTTTACCTTTTAATAACGCATATTTTATTCGTTTTCGGATTTTCGAATTTTTAAGCATACTTAATGAGACTATATTTTAAAATCCTTAGTTTTTTTTTTTATAGCATCCAAGGAAAAATTAAACATTTTTATTTTTTAAATGAGTACCTAACGACCTTTTTACCGTAAGATATTACGCAAATAATTTTTTTTTTATTAAAATACTGAAGTGTCTATTTAAATTAAAATTCAAATGAGTATTGTTATCGATTTATTAAAATATGTGTACAATGTATTATATGATAATGGTATTTAACAAGTGTTTTACAAAATATTTATGTAATATTTAGTTTTATATTGTTTTAGTAGGTGCTTATTATTACATTCTGCATGTATGTGTAAAATAATATATACACCGCAATTATACACATGTCACCATGCACCACACTGCACTGCACGCGATACGGTGCCTATATATCATAATAATTAATATTATACATTTTCAACACTCGTCCTGTCAATTTTTCATGGTACTTTTACAACAAATAAGTATAATCACGTAAATATATAATTTGTTGACACGATAATCGGTAGGTATATCATGCAGTCATCGCGATTACAATGATGGCGATAATTTGTATACGTTTATTGTTCAAATCTATAACTGAATTACTTTTTCTAATGTAAAAAATGTAAAATGGGTTTTCTTGCTTCTATGATAAATTTTCAATTTCCCCGAAAATGTTTAACATAACTGTCCTTTATAATTGAACTTTGTTGGTTTTGTTTATTACAAGTATGCTATTTTCTATAAATGTTATTTCTATAAAATCATAATTGAGAGAAAGAGACTAGTAGAGCTCTATCAAATCTAATCGTAAATTTATATTTTTTACTGGTTTGCATACTTACTACTTGTGTCCTACAAAAAAAAGTCGTAATATTCGTAATACTATGCTATGGAATTTAGAAATATAAAATGTATAGGTGTAGACTATGTTATTAAGTAATTTCGAAAACCTACATATTATATTATAATATTATGTTATTATCTATTTACTAATATTATTATACCACACGTTCCAAGTTAGAGTTAGTACTAATTTCTCCCTCCTAATATGAGGAGGGAGGCCATTCAGCGATGAAACTCAAATTCAATTCAAAAACTCCAACTGGAAGCTGCAAACTCTAGGAAATATCACTACAACTTAGGGTCACTAAATGATGGCCCTCGAACACATTTTATCAGCCCACAGACTAAGAATAAACAACACATATTACGACAAAATTATATGTGTTATGATTGTAAATTATTATTTTGCTAAATATTATTGGTTTTTAAATAATGTAAATATGAACTTAGGATTTTGATGACCCGCAAAAGATTTTCAGATTCCTAATGTGTCCCTTCAAAAATATTAATTGGTGACCCTTGAGTTAGGAACTAAAACAAAAAATATACGTCTATGACCCTTAAAATTCTAACAATATTAAATCTTACAACTTTATTTAAAAAAAAATATATATAGTAAACAGTTATAATATATTTAGAACTCTGAAATTGCATTGTTGTGTTAAAAGGGAAGAGTAAGTACACGGTATAGTCTACCATTGCTTACTATTCTAATATTCGCGAGATGTTGTTTAACATAATATTATATTATATACTAAAATCTAAATAAAATATTTCAAATCTGTTTGCTCACGGAACTACTAAGTTACATAAATATATTTAACAATTAATATTATATGGTGATATTGGTATATTACACAGTGGTTTTAATATTACAAAGCCGTATTTTTAAATTTATATAATTGATTCATCATTTATCTAACCAAAATTCGTATTGAACACGTAGTGTAATTTCCCTAACAATAATTTGTGATTATGGATAAGAACTGCGACTTAAAAGTGTTGTTTCACGGTTAAAATTCATATAATCGACGTATCATCTTTAAATCACCATGTTTACATTTTTTATTAAATATATACCATATGGTTGTACAAATTTTATACATAATAGCAAATACATCTGTATATAATACAAATATATTCAATAGTATATTAAGCGTACATATTTTGTTTATAGTTGAAACTCGAGAGGAATTTGTAGTAAAATTTGTATAGAATAAATATCACAGTTTAATAACGTTTACAATGTTCAATTAGATTAAACATTATTTGAACTGTAAATAGCGAAATAATAAAGACTGCAGTGGCGCCATGCTAAATGTACGGCGAATGTTCGAGTATTGAGAGGGTGGAGTTGATCGCGGAAGTTCCAATATTAATGGGTTTTATATTATGTCCTGACTGTTCCGAGATAAAGGTGTGACAAATAAACAGAAAATAACATTGGGTTTGCAGGTGTGTGCAGTGTCTAGACGACTGCGGGAATACATTGATCTGGAGAAATACTAAAAGTACAAGTCAAAGTAATCGAAGAAAAATAAATAAATAAATTAAATGTAAATAATATGATTGATTCATAAACAGTTATACATATAAAATTATATTATAAAAATAGATACATTAAATAGGGAAAAGGGAAATCACGTTTAAATACATCATAAATCATAAACAATAATATATAAAATATATGACATAATAATTTGAGAACTACTATTTTTGAAAATTTAAGACTATAGACTATAGTAATTTCTGATTTTTGTTATTTATTTTATGGTATTTTATCGTGTACAAGGATCAGGTTATCTATAGTGCTTAAAAACGTTTTTGTAAATATTTGCACTAAAATATGACCATAAATATCATAAAATATGACATAATAATATGTGACTAAAATATTGAAAATAATATGACTGTGTATAATTTTGTGAACTAAAAATTTCCTAAGGTACCTTAAATAATTTAAATTACCTAAGCACTTAAAATTGATTTGTTCTGACGAGTTATAGAAAAACTATTTAAGTAAACAAAATATAAACAGGTAGATAAAAAGTCAATTGAAAACACCAATTTATGGGATATGATTAAAAAAGGATAAAATCAAGTTATTACGCAATACTATTAAATGTTACAATGAGTTTTATGCAATGAAAAAAACAGAATAAAAAGTCATACAATTATAAGGTTTTGCTTTTGTATTTTTTTTTTAAAATTTGAGGTGTCAATAAGTAACTGAAGCAATTCGAAAAAGTTGTTTTTATTGTCGATACGTTATTATAATAAATAATATAAACCATGATCATTGGTTGCTAACGTGCGTTATTAAGTATTATTTGAATAATTTACTATGACAAATATTTATTTTTGCATTGTAGATAGCCTCCAATATTAGTTCCCTCTTTGGATACATCATATAATATTTATTTGTTTGTTTGAACAAATTAATTTCTGGTGATATTTCGAGTAGCATTTTTTTTTTTGTCGAACTTATTCAACTATTACAAAAAATTCCCCCATTAATCGAAATCAGATAATTGAGAGCACCCGTATGACGGGGAGGGGTAGGAGTGCCGAGTGGGTAATACTTTCTCGTCGACTTTGATTTACCAATGTAAGTAAATAGTAATTTTTTTAAATTAAATAAAATCAATATTTATTAAATAATAATTATATAACTTAATGTAAATAAGTGAAGAAACTGAAAAAATGTTCAACGCTCTCTCATATGTCTTGATGTGATTAAAATAAAATAAATAATATCTTCGACTTTTTAATAAGTTTGTAATAAATTATACATATAACATGGAAATTTAAAATGGTTTATTATAATTTTATGTTATGATTAAATACATTACATTGTATTCCCATCACTGTCTTCTCCAGATATTCGACCAGAGAAAAAATGTACAGTCATTCTTGTGGTCAATTAATTTTATTTTTGTGACTAATAGTTAAGAATGTAAACCTCAAAATATGTGAGGCTATAAATACTAATACTAATAATATATTATAATATGTCTTATATTCAAAAAAGTTCCAAAAGTTCTAGAATTTCTGTAACCCTCGAGTGTAATTAACTGTGTTGTTTGGTTATTTCGAAATCGACCACTAGTAACTGATTTGATGTGAAATGAAATACTTATAATAATTGTTAATAATAATATATGAAATATGGACCGTATGGGTGACTGCTAATCTACAAACGTTGTTGAATAGAGTGGGTCTATTAAAAACATTCTCGTAAATCATAGTCATTCGAGACGAAATGCTGTGGTTGCAAAAAAAAATATAACGTGTTCTTTATTTTTCTGTGCCACGTGAAAATATCTCATTCAAACAAACATATTTATTATATTATTATTTATATTGATAATTTTACATATTTTAACCAACAACGCGTCGCTCTGTGTAATTTATCTTTATTATTATAAAGCATAATAAAACTCAATTACATATGTGCCAATAAAATATTTTAAGTATTATTGTTATTCGGGTAAATACATATTATTAGTGTAGATTTTAAATTATAAAATTCTACCGTTGAGTAAGTGCATTATATCTTTACGTTTTATTGACCATGTCAAAAGAGATTGATTGAAAAATCGACAAGATAAAACATCTCTTTTTTTAGTAAAAACAAATTAAGTCAATAAATTTTCCTTTATTAGATATAATTGCAATCATTCGCATCTTGTGGCGTATTAATAAGCTACTTCTTTTAATACAGTTTAAGTAAGATGTATTTGAATTGAATAAACAATATTTGTCAACTTAATTAGTAGTTAGTCGTTAAACCAAGAAAATAGTGTATTTAATTCGTAATTCGTTCATGTAAAAATATAAATAAATTTATAAAAAAATAAGTTGAATCTTAATCGAAATGAGTTAAGTCATACAATCGTATTTACACAAAAGTCATTGTAGTCATAATAATTATGTAAAATGATCTTAATTATTATCTATTTTATAAGCATAATTGTGTAATTTAAGTTAACGTGAAATAAAATCACACTAAAAGTTTTAAATGTTCTGACTAAAAAAAATTATTTTAATTTTGATTGTGTGCATAATAGTATATACAATAGACATCAAACATAATAATGAATATTTATAGTTCGTTATTATTATTTTTTATATTATTCCGAAAAAAATTATTGTACGTGATTCCAATAGAACTATTAAAACTATTAAAGTGGCTGAAGCGAACGCTAATAAGTAATATTTTCATCATTATCATATTTCTCGTAATAAACCTAAATTTTTGCATGAAATAAATTGCTTTGAATTTTAACTGTACTTACACTTATTATATAATCTATTTTTTTTTTTAATATTGAAGTTATTTAAAAAATAATATTTTATAAATATTTGAAATTATTAAGAATGCATTCAATGTTATTAATGTGCAGTCGGTGCCCCCTTAAGCGGCTTGCACAATAGACGTGTGTAATTTACATTTTATAAAATTCATAACAAAAATCCCATTTATTATTTACTTATCAGCTATAATATAATATAGTTTATATTAATATGCATGGCTGCTAGTGGTGTAAATATGAAAGTATAAAGTAGCTGGTACTTAAAAGAAAGAAAAAACAAATTTTCGCAATTTATTGTATGTATTTTACATAATATAATATTTAAACGCGTTTGGAGTCAATAGTTACAACTTATGTGTTATATATATAAGTTCAGTTACTTATTTTTCTAACAATATATTTATATAATTTCATTGTATTATGTGTATTTTTACTATTTTTAGACGCAACTAAAAGAAGAAAACGAAATGAAAATATATTATTAATAAATTACTGTAAAAATGTATAATAACTTAAAATTTTGCACAAATAAAATGTGTATGTTATTTTATTTTAGCATAATATAATATACAAATTAACTATATAGATGCCGAGTTGAATAAAAAACTGATTAATCACTAGAACATAATTAATGGACCAATCGTAAACCACTAAATCAAATATAAAGGATACTAGCTCTCACTATTTATTTATTAAATGTTAAGTGATTGTTAATGTCCATGCAATTCGTCATAAATGATTTGAAATACAGTCAATAGCTCGGTAAATTTTTTAATTGACAAATAAATAATAATTTTAAATTATTTGAAGTAACTATTATAAGAATACATTTTTTTAAATTCGTCTAGATAATTACAATTGCTTATGTTTTCACATTTTTTTAAATGATTATCTATATAATTTCAATTTTACAATTTGAATCAAGTTAAAATAATCATTCAAAATCAGTCATCTCTGTATAGTAGCGATTTTAGATTGTGGATCAAAAATATCTATAAAGTTCGGTTTTTCATATATACGCTTCTCTATAAAATACGGTCTATATTATATTAATTTGGTAGATTCCAAATTTAAAAGTCGTTTAGTCCAAGAAGTGATTTCATTTCGGGCTACCCAGACGATTCTAAATCATTCACTGGATATAATAAGTGTATAACTGTGGTAAAAGGTCCGTTATGGGATGTACCTATCCATAAGAAATAGAAGAGAAGAAACTCATTTGCCAACTGCAGTCTGAGATATTAATCATAATATATAGATTCGAGGGTAAGATAAATACTACTGAATGTACATTGTACATGTATATATATATATATATATATATATATATATATTTATCTACGCACAGCATATGTTATTAATAATATACTTTACAGACAATGTAATAATATCAGTGTATACATGTGTATGAGTACGCGTATAGTGAGTCAAATGAGTATCTGTGTAATTTACTCGTGACTGATAAATTATCGCCAAATTCGTAGACTCTAGAATTCAATCATTTTAACGAAAATTTGATATAGTTGTCCGATTGAACGAATTTTTATTTTTAATTTTAATTGTATTTATAAGTTTTTAGTTTTGTTCTTTTGTGTGAACTCCTGATATGAGAAAATCGATTAAAAAGTTTGAACTAGTTACACGATCGTAGATAAATAATGACAACAATAAAAAAAAAAAAAATCACTCTTGTCTCTTGTCGAATACTATACCTAGCTGTTAATTATAATTGACAATAATATAAAGATAGAGTCTGAAAGTTTCGCAAAATTTAAAATTATAAAACCTTTTATGAAATATTTCAATGAATATATAAAAAAAAACTTTTTGAATTCATATTATAACGATTTTATGAACCTAATTATTTTAGTTTAATGAAATGTAAAATATAAATTGGTAGGTTACACAATATAAACTAAACCATTACAATGTAATATTCATAAACAAAATTTGATAATTGAATTTTTATTAAAAATACGAGTTTATAATATAGTTAGATTAAGTATTATTTAATTATTGGAAAATGGCAATACTCTAAATAATAACAATATTTAAAATTTTAATTTTTTTAATTTACCGCCTAGGTTTCAATTTATTTAAAACAATAATTATTTCATTTTTTTTTAAATACATCCTTTATATTATAATATAATATGTACTATTATTTCTTATTCCATATTAGCTATAGCGGTTTTAAAAATTACTCAATGTGTTGACGAAATAGTTAAATCAAAAAATACTAATTTTTTTAGATTGTATTTAAAATCATGTATACATACAGTATCAATACCTATATATAAAGGTGTATTAACATATTTTAATACTACTTTAGATATCTATGAATAAGTTTCATCCACACACTCATATAGAAAATATTACGGTGGTTTGGATATCTTGTAGTCAACCCTTTCGTATGCATTATATACAGATTTAAGTGCACAATACCAGCGACTCGAATTTTATCAGAAATATTATTCTGAGGTAAATTGTACGTGATTTACATTAAAACCAATAGAATTGTATTAAGGCTCTCATATTATTTTCAGACACAGGCTCGTTGGTTAGCGAATAGTAAATAAAATAACATGTTTAAAGTGTTTATATAATTATAATTTTATACGAAATTAATATTTGGAAATAAAGAATTTTGATACATTTGAAGTCCACGAACACATGTATTGTAATAACTTATAAGTAACTGTAATAGTGTAATATGTCTGTATATAAGTAAAATAATATGAAATAATGTATACATATGTACTTATGTAATATTATAAAAATAATAAACATGTACTACCGTGACACCTAGTCATAGCTCGTAACTCGTAACTCTTAACAATATATCTACACGGGTTTTGAGTTGACCGACTGGTCGTGGCCGCCGGCGCACAGCTTACGGTCACAGTGCAAATGCATTTATCTGCAGCGTGGTGCAGCAGGGCGCGGTGCATCGGGGCGCGCGCGCGTCAAGTAAGACCGAAATAGATCGGTACCGATTTAACGTCGATTCTCGATCGCACGCAATCGTTCTTTTATTTTCGTCTCTATCCTCCAATCCTCCCCTCTTACCGTCACTTTTTTATCGGTGGATTTTTTCTCCTGTCTTTCCTTTTTCTTTTCTTTTCTTTCTTTTGCCTTTTTTTCCACTATAGAGCATATGACGACGATTTGAACATGAGGTGTTTGTCGGCGCATCTGCACCGTCGCCATCGACGTATGCCAAACGACGACGCAACGATTTATTTATTTATTTTTTTTTTATTTATATTCTTTTTTTCTCTTCTCTTCTCCACTCTCGTCTGTTTTCCGTCAAAAGTCAATGAACGCAAAAACGTTGCCCGTGGTAATGCGTATGTAGCCTACGTGTAGTTAGTATAGGTACGCGTAGCGCGTTTGCATGCACTCGGCGAATACTTATGCACCACGAGATTATATTTAAGTGACCATTCCTCCTTTCGGACTTTCTTCACATTTTTATTTACTAATAATACCTATAAACGAAACACGATATGAAATAAAAGAAATGTTTTATAGTTACAGGCTTGGTTTAAGATATACTGATTATTTATTAGCCATAGACTTTTGGTAAAGTGATGTATGTATATATATTAAATATTAGAAAAAAGTTGTGTATAGCACTTTATATGGTAATATTACAGTGGATGTAAACCTAAAATTATAAAGAAAGGTTAAAAATTACTTTTAAATATTGATGTGTAGGAAATAGTAGTTATTTTTTACAGGTTATTTATATAATAACTTAGTAAATTAATTTGTAAGCTTTTTATGACGAGATGTGGTGTTTAACCTGTATTAGTATGGTATCATAAAGCGTGGCTGCAGGTCACTATAATTTGAGTGCATACAAATTTCAAACCATGTCTTATATTCATATAGTTGTGCAAATGCAAACTTTTATTTTTAACGATATAGTGTTTTAAACTTATATAATGGAGCACTAGTAAATGACATTACACTTATATGTAAGTTTGGTATGTGAAGTGGTCCAGGCGGTCCAGATACAAGGGCACATATTAAGTGTGTATGATCCATTAATAGTAATCCAAAAATTATTTTGGAATTCAAACTAATGTTTTGTACTTATATATAAGACACCATTATTTCATAATTTTATATCAATACGTAGAAATTTCAAACGTATATTTTTATCAACTTAATTTACACCATTGTCTCCAATTTAGTAAAAAGTTATGAATTTAAACATATCTTCAATATTATTTTTAATACATTTAAAATGAGAAAAATAAATATAATTTACCTATATATTATATTAAATGGTTATAACACTATAAATACATGGTTAAATTTTTTATGAATATCTATATTGTCTATATAACAAATTATCTAAATCTTACATTTTAAACAATAAACTCAACATTATTCATAACAAACTTTCTTTTTCTTGGAAGTGTGAGTATAAAATAAAATCTCTGCAAATCCTGAAATCAACTTAGCGTGGTCTTTTATACATAACGTAGGTACCTATAATAGCCGATGGATATACCTTACAATGTGCGCAAAAGGGTTCATGGATTTTTTATTCAAATGTCTCAAAATTAATCACGAGTAATTGCACGTTTCGCTCTAAGTTATTATTGATATTATATTCGTAATTCGTATATCGTAGTTTATTTGCGCATTTAATAAACTCAATAGGAATCGTAATTTAATATAATGGCTATCGGTGATGGACAAAATACTTTTAAGATTGACCAAAGAGGCAAACAATATTGTTAACATTTTAAATTCAAAACTTATAAAAAATTAAAGTGTAAATACGCTCAAAGTTCTTTTTATATTATTCTGAAAAGAAAAAATATTATTAAATTTTCAAGCTTTTAGTCGAGCGTAAACATTTTTATCAATTTGTTAAGTGAACCATTTTTTTTTAAATAGAAAATTTCAAATACTTATAAATATCTAAAAAGAGCAAAAATATTTTTAAAAGTATACTTATCTATATGTATAGAAAAATACTATTATATATTTTTATAAATATTAGTCAGTGGCGGTTCTACCGGAGGGAATGGGTGGATCGCCCCGCTAGGACTATATTATATTACAACAAAAACCTGATAATGTATCTAATATCTATGTTTTACATTATTTTATGATTAATAATTATGGTAACAAAGCGGGAAAATATCAATGAAACGGACTATTATTTAGTAATATTACATGAAATACATTTTTAAATTTAACAAACTATTTTTTTTTTATGACTTCTATTTTTGAGGATTGTACTTAAGGTAAAAAATATTCCCCCTGAAATTTGTCTAGGACCGCCACTTATATTAATTAAAAATTCAAAGTATTCATTTTAATATTATATATTTTACCAATAAAAAATTACTAACGGAATTTACTTAAAATTAGCGTTTTATAAATATTCCGAGTTTTTCATAATCTTTTTAAACATTTTCTGGATTATTAAGATATTTATTGGAATTTTTACATTTGACTCCCTTTCCTCCCTGAAGTGAGTTAAATATCAAGATTAGGTTAAAAAAAGATACGAACACATTTCATTGTAAAATTAATATATTTTCATCAATCCGTTTAGAATCTAAAATGAAAAATATTTAGCATTTAGTTATTAAAATTACTAAATGGTAAATAAAAGATAGAATTTAACAAACGTAGTATTTAAAAATATTGTTCGTTTCTGCAAGTGACTGCAGTAATTAATCCTGATTTTATTTAACCTATAATATGTAGGTAATAAATTTACCTTAACGTTGATTTTACGGATTTATTTTATGGATTGTGTTCATTTCGTTTTTAAAACACATGGAGCTCCAGATATAATGTCTGTGCGAGGGCAAAATGTTGGTCCTTTAGATATCCCTAACTGGTCTAACTATTTATTTATTATACTACACTATAGATAAGCAAATTTTATCATTTATGAATTATGTTTCACAATAAAATGTGTTATTGAACACGATTTACTTGAGAATTCTTGGAAAAAAATATCAAAAATATTGGCCTTTCTAAATTTTTTCTTTTCCATTTATTAATAACAATAGTTATAAAGTTTAAGAAAAAAGCAAATTAACATAATATAAACTCAACAAATCAATAATAACAATATGTAATATATATTTCAGTGTAGATGGAGGTATACAATTAATAATCAATACGAAATATTAGAAATATTATACCTTAAAGAAAATTATTTATTGATATTACTACAATGCTGTTAATATATTTTTATTTTATTGAAATAAACGCCAAAGTTAGCCCAAGTTTACATTAATATATATAAAAAATAACATATACTGGTATACTTTAAAAATATTAAATATAATAACTAGATTAGCTAACTACAATTAAAACTTAAAAAAAGATATAAGAATAATTACGAAACCGATTAATTCATAATAAACAGTAAATACTTACAAATGAATGAAGTCAAGTATGGATTAATTTCCCAGCCTCAAAAATCTATCAAAGGAATTATTATACCTTTAATTAGTACGGTGAGTTTTGATGTAAAAAGTAGGACATGATGTAATATTGAGAAATATTGAAAGAAATGCGTTCTAAAAGAGAAGAACAAGTAATTTTACCACTAATTAATTTATAGTGAAAGGATGTATCAGCTTTTTTACTACGATTAAGAATATTTTGAATATCGTTTATAATAATGTAGTAGTTTTTATAATTTGATATATTTGATATTTTTTTAAAACCAATGGAGCACAAAAATCTTCATTGTACCGTTTTAATTTTTTCAATATAGTAAGACAAGAATGCACACCATACGATAAATTGTATTCTAATACTAAACGTACCAGAGAATATAATATAGAGTAAAAGATATTTAGACAACAAATATCGGTAAAAGATAAAGTAGATCAAATTAAAATTCCTAGTTTTTATAGCTTTTAAACAAATTTGGTTAATGTGCGAGGAAAACAAAAAGGTAAGGTAGGAATGTTTATTACAGTTCACGGATAGTAGTAAAATTTGGTATTAGAATATTACTAATTGTATTATTGAAGTTGATTTTATTTTTCGTTCTACAAAATAAAATCAAAATAATTATTTGAATATGTTTATTTTTTTATGTATCTATTAAACATAATGTCATTTACGTACTTCTTTTTTATTGAAATATTTTGATATTTTTTTCAGATTAACAGTATACAATAAAAACAATAATAGGTACAATATATTTTAAAAACATACGAAAATTATTTGAAGGTTCAACAAAATGTATATTGATACAATATACACGTAATAAATAATGTTTTAGTATTGCTTTACATATTATATTAATGTTGTAATGATTTTAATGAGTATTCATTTTATAGTATTTTGTAACAGGACATGTTTACACCTATGAAAAATAATGGTCTGTGGTCACATTTATAAATGTTTGATTAATAAGTACTAATAATCAAATAATCAGGTATATACATAAAATACAATAAAAAAATTATTTATAAAAATGTAATTTATAACTCACCATAGCTTATACTTAAATCAACAAAGAAATAACAAGCTATAATGAAAATAAAATGGTTTTTTTTTCAGATTTGGTCTTTTCAAAATAGAATTTTTATTTTTATTGCATAAAACTATTACGGAACTAGATGTATGCCATTTATAATACTAAATACTAAATACGATATTTATAATAGCATGCAAGTTTAAAAATTTTCAACGGGTTACAAAATAAAAATAAATCTACATTTTACTGTGGGCTGAAAACTTGATAAATGAAACTAATATTTAATCATAACAATACGAATTAAGTTGTTTGTAGTGTTTGTACCTAATTCATGCTCATATAGTTAGATACCTCATAAATATTCTATATATATACATTAATTTATGTTACAAAATGTAATATATAAGATCTCTATACGAAACGAATATTGTCTTCATTTTTTAAACGATTATATTATAATATAGTTCTTTTAGTAGTTAGTAATATAAGCTTAAATATAATTTGTATTTACCTAGTATTGTTTAATAATTTTCAAAGATAATATTTAATTTGAAAAGTCTCGAATATTTAAAGCGATAATATATTATCTGTCAGTATCTGATCCTTAAGATGTTTTAACCAAAATATCATGTATTTAGCTAAAAACCAACTTATTTATTAGACAACTTTATACCAAGTATAACTTTATAGTAAATATAATTTAGTCAAAAAAAATTAAAAATTATAAAAAAATCACAAAGTATAATACACAAAAGTATAATAATTTTAATAGTAAAACAATTCTAGTTTCACCACACTAATGTCAAAATTTCAGTTATATTCTGTTTATTATAAGTAATTAATTAACTATGGGGAATTTATATTAATAAATATTATATAGGAATATTAAATTTATTGTTTATACACGTATAATATATTTGAAACTGCAATGCGTTTCAAAAAGTAAAATCGCGTGACATAAAACCGTCGAAACATTCGTGAAATCATCTAATCAAGACTGAAGTGCAAATTGGAATGTCATAGCAATGAAATCACTGACGTATATTACAGTTGTGATATATTATACATCAAAAAAAGCTTTTATATACGGTTGGTGTTAAAAATTTTAACTTGAACTCCAAAAAGCCGTAGCGAAAAAATGCAACAGTTTTTCGTTTATAGGTGAACACGGATACTTGAATAATATTATGGCGTTATATAAATTATAATTAGGTTATAATACAACAGCGATGGTATTTCTCGTAAAATATAATATAATAACATAGTAGAAAAGTAGTCAATAATGACGTACAGATCTTATATTATGATACAAAAATATAACACATCAATCGTTATAAATTATAATACAGATGCAAGTGATCTACGATCAAGCTTCTGTCACCACGAACTATACTCTACAAGAATTTAAAAATAAGTATACGGCGTTGCACTCTATCTAATGTTGTCGTAATCCAAATCGTCAACCGTTAAAAAACGCACACACATACACACACACACATAAATATATATAGACGATGCTCGAGTCGACCCTCGCGACTCAGGCTGGCGACAACCGTTTAATATGTACAGTGGCGGGGTGCCGTAACTTCAGCATTTTGGCCCGGGAACGAAATTTTTAATGAGACACCCCCCTTCTCCCATAATAGGCTCGTGGTGAATTATCTTAAGGGAATCGGAGGGAACATTTTTGTGATTGGTCCTAATTGCTTATGGAATTTTATAGTGATATGCATTATGTATATTATATTGGTATACGTATAGTAACAGATGAGTTTTATTATCTGTATTCACTATCGCAGTCAGATAACCTTACCCTTATTCACTAAATATGCATATTTTCACGAAATGTGACAATGACATCTGAATTTTCCTTTTCAGTTAACCCAAACATTTTTCTTGGATATAAAAATATGTGAACGCGGAATATTTTCAACTTCGAATACTTGAGGGGGTAGAAGAATAAATTTATCAAAAATACGTTAACATTTAACAAAAATATATTCTCCTGTTTGGGAATCATTACATCTTTTGATTCCATCTGATCGTGACACTGGTAGGCATAAAAACAATTGTCCGTATAGTGTTGGGGTGTGTGTGTGTGTGTGTGCAAGACAAGTTGTCAAAACCATTTTATGAGCTTATAAAATTGTTTCATTGGGGAGTTGACTGTGAAATATATCAAAAGCACAATCGCCAACCTATATGTAGAAAGAGATGTATCGCATTTGTCTCAGAAGAACCGTATATTATATAAAGCCCATCATATGTACATTATATATAAAATATATAAAGGCTTGAGATCGAGCACGATAAGTTTTTGATGTAGCAAAAATGCCAAAAACAAAAATCATCAAAGTTTTTACGGGACTACTGTGTGTTTATTTTTGTCATTGGTTTTATGAAATTTTGTATACGGTGCACATATCTGAATATTTCTACTATAGACATATTTTTCTAAAATAGTACTTGCAGTTATAGTTCATGTAATAATATTGTGGCTGCGTGTCCGTAAATTTGATAAAAATACGCGTTGAATTTTTTTTTTAAATGTATGTGCTAATGAAACATATCCAGTACTTCACATATAGTTCAGTTGTTTGTGTAATTTTTTTACTTTACGTAAAATGCTTCTGCACAAAATCAAAAAGCCAGATTTAATCTGTGTATTTTATTCATAATATTAAAAATTATTTGATTTCATACGATTTTTTACTGCAATTAACTAATAGGTACATTTATATAAAGTATATAATAAAAAAAATTAATTGTAATTAATCCTTCATTTAAAAATTTAGTAAATAATCCAGTAGATGTACCTACTGAAGACTTATTATCGACAATTAATATACTTATGTTTTTAATAATAAAATATTACGTGATTAACACTGAATTAAATCACGGGAGCTAACAAAAATTATGTTAAATATATGAAAATATAAGTTTTATACTTAACAGTGTAGGTATATAAATATTATTTTTACTATACAGCAGTATAATATCACTAACATCTGAGTAACATCAATCGATATGGTCAATGTTTTGTTTTATTAATAAATGTCACTAAATTTTTGGAAGAATTCTACTTTTTATTCATTCAATTTTAATTGAATAATTTACATGCATGCATAATTAATTTTTTTTATCCAAACCGTATTGCAAAATGTTTAGGTACCGTTGAGGATAAAATATACCGTTATTTTGGAAACTCTTCTGTGCTTAATAATTAATATTTTGACTGCGAGGTCAGTAAAAAATAAAGTTATATGTACGTCCATTTGTTATGATACGTAATTGGTATAGAAAATATATTTGATGGGAAATAGCATGATATTTTCCTCACAGAGTAGTGTTATACATTGGTATTATATTTTATACCTATATATAAATTATTATTGTTATTGGCTTCTTTTTTTGAATTTGTTTCAGTTAAGTCCGCTGATGTGTAAGAACATCATCTTTTTATTGTACGTATCATTTTTTCTTTCATTTTATATACTTACGCAAATATTATAGAATAAACGAAAATAAATAAATCACAAACTCGTTTTGGCCAGTACTCAGTATAGGTATATAGATCGAACATTGTATATGTTCTGTATAACATATATGGATATTATTGTACATACGTAGTTGTACATTTTTGAAAAAATAAAATAAAACTTGTATTATAATATGTATTTATTTTAAAGAAACGAAAGATATTACGTCTTTATTATATTTTATTTTTGTCCATTGTTATGAAAAATATTTCGTGAATCGATACCTACTTTGTTGATATTTATTATTATTATTATTGTATTCGTAAATATGCAGGCAATACCTACGTAACGTTAACCGAGCGCATTTTTCTGTCGTCAAATGTTTATTGACTATTTTATACATTATGCAAATTTCTATCGATATATCTAAATTTGGCGTCAACATATTATTATATTATATACTATTACTAGAATCTCTCGCACCAAAATCCGTTAAAAATCTAAACATAGGTTGAATTAATATTTACATATTACAAGTGGCTTTCGAAAAATAACTGAGCAATTTAACAAAAACAAAACTTTGTAATAATTATAACTGGGTATATTCACCATACTGGTTTATTTGTGTAATTTAATGTATTATGCAAATAGGTGATTCAAATATGGGCTCCATCTGCTGAAGAAGAGGTAACATATTAAACGTAGATACATTTTTTTTTAATCGTATTGTTAATATACAAAATAACGAATAAATGTTTCTACTGAATTAGCCATGTATCTATACACTGTACACGCACACCTGTATCTTTTTTAAATCAGTGCAATGTGTAGGATGCAACAATGGATGAATTAATATAATATAAATGTGTGTCTAAATTCTGAAATATATCTGTGGTCACGGAATTATTATACTCGCAAGACTACGAGAAATTGGGCATAAATAATTTTTTATGCAATTTCACGTGGGCAAACTGGAATCTCATTTTAATTCCCGGAGTTTTATATAGTCAAATATATGGCAATTGCCAGTTAATCATTTTGAAAACAAAAAAAAGAAACCTCTTTTATAACTTTATACATGTTTTTTAATAACATATTTTTACAAACTATAATATTGTAAGCCGTCATGTTCTTGAATTTTATAAGTGCAGCAGAATTCAAAGTTACAAATTAATAATATATTGTTATGAATTCTACTACATAATATATTATTTTATGTGTACTTATTATAATCTATATTATTCTATAAGGATTAAAAAATAATTTGTATACGATTATTCAAAATGAGATGATATAATCATATCTAATAATTTAATAAAATATTATAAGTTTTAGATGTGAAACTAAAAATACTATTAAAAAATTTTTTACTCCTAATTTTAATTATGTCTTATACTACAGTTAATTAATGCGATGTTTCATCTTAATAAAACTATTTAAATCTAAAACTAAGTTTTTTTTATTCCATATAATCAAAATATCATTCCTATAATATTGCATTTACTTTATTAGTATATTACTGTACCGCAATTATATATCGTATCTACCATTACATTTAAAACAATATTCTCTGTGCATTTTAGAATCGACCGTCATACTGCAGTTAAAAACGATGAATTCAAACATATTGCATTATTACGTTTTGTGCATCGTTATGAATTGAAAAACATTTATCATACACATATAGAATAGTTTACGAACATAAATTACGTTGTGTCACACGAAGGCCTTCGTTGTTATAGTTTATTGCACACACAAAAAAAGAACAATTTGTTTAAAAACTGACCTAACTCAATATGAATGGCAAATACGACAATAACTATGAAAATAACTATCTTATTTTAATTTTAAATAATTTACATTTTTACTCCATCTAGTTGTATCTTGTTTAGGTTTAAATATTGATACTTATAGTGTATTCAATACAATTTCACATTTTATAGGGTTAAAAAATATGTAAGCAACAATATAGTTTTACTGATCAGTTAAAACTAAAAATAAAAAATACATTTATATCGTTTGATTAATTAAATATATAATTTTCAATTCTTAAACAAAAAATAAACAATAAACGGAAAATAATCATTTATAATACTTATTAGTATCATGTTTCTTAATGACCTACGTAGATAAATTTATTATTATCGATTTCATATTAACGTTTTTATTTGAATAATAATAATGTATATTTATGATGGTTAAACAAAATGAATATTTTTATAATTTGAAACAATACTTATTTTATAATAATAATGACCAAAATTATTGCCTATAACTAATACAATAGTACTTTGAATTTGTTTAGATATAATATTATATAATATAATATAGTACATATATCCAAGAATGTGAATTAAAAAAATATATTTTTAATGTTGAATTAACTAGTTATAATAGTACAGAAATTAAAAATATTTTAATATATATATATATTATATATAAAAATCATTTTTATCACCCATATAAATATTTTATGGTTTTAATAAATTAATTTATATGCTATAAGGTTAGGTTAGAAATTATTATTGTTTAATTATCTACAATTTTTATAAACAATTTAAGTAAATATTTTTATTTGAAAAATAGCTAACGTGCATAAATCAAAATGTGTTTATTTAAATGTATTATATGTATATGAATTGATTATATATTTTCTTAAATGTTATCTAGGTATATTTTTTTTTGTATCAAATAGGTAATGTTACTGATTACTCCTGTGATGATTTACTTCAATTAATTATAGCGTTAAACTGAAAAACTATCCAAAAAATTATGCTTCGTTTAACATATGATATTAAGATAATTAAAATTGATTTAAATATCGCAATTGTTCTACGTTTGTAAATATACGTATTTTAGATAAACTTTCTTCTAGAGAGGCGTAGGTACTTAAAAATTCAAATGTGTACACATAGTACATAATATTATCTTAAATCATACATATTATAATGTGAACACGGTATGTTAAGAAGTTCAATTATCAGCTTTTGAATAAATTAAGTTTAAAATGTTTGGAAAATATCTTACTAATGAGTGTAGTTTACAGGGTCACGAAATGTATTTGGTACAGTTCAAGATAGATCTCTATAAAATTTGAATTTTAGGGAGATAAAGATATTGAAATATATATATTATAGCCAAGCTCATCTTAACCGGTTTACACAAAAACTAACACAAAACAGGATTATCTGCTTTTTTAACAATTCAAAATAAACATCTGGTCAAAAGAATTTCATTTTACGTTTTATCAATTTTTGCCAAAAATTAAGGACGTTTTCTCTCTGTACTTCTATTTAACCTACCCACCTACATGGTTTACATGGCATATACATCTATTAGACTCAACAATTTTTAATAAATTAAATTTTTACAAATATATAAAACTAATAATACTAAACGTAAAAAATAATTAAGTAAATAATAGTAATTCAATAAAATCGTGATATTTTATTCTTGTTAAAAGTATGTAGGTATTATAAATAATTAACGTCTTAACGAATAATAAAAATATTTTCGTTCAGTACAATTTTTAATGAAATGGAAAAATATATTTAAAAAAAAAAATATTTTTAACTTGT
This sequence comes from Rhopalosiphum padi, assembly GCF_020882245.1. Taxonomy (NCBI): domain Eukaryota; kingdom Metazoa; phylum Arthropoda; class Insecta; order Hemiptera; family Aphididae; genus Rhopalosiphum; species Rhopalosiphum padi. The sequence goes on from NC_083599.1 coordinate 57,375,199, forward strand.
CCATATTTACCGGTAGCTAAATGTAATACAACATGCGTAGGTAATAAAAATATAAAGGGAGCTCACACAATGTGAACGTCATCGATTAAAAAAAATGAATTAGATAAAATAAAAAAATTCAGCCCACAGTGATTAATAAGGATAAAGAAAGAAAAAAATAATATTAATTCATCATAAATACCTTCATTATAATGTTCGAGATAAATGGTTTCGTGCAAAAAAAAAATGTTGAATAAATGTAAAAAACAAAAAAATAACAAACACTAAGCACGCGCGCGCACACACACACACAACTCTCACACACACATACACTCACACACAAACAAAATCAAAAAGAAAATACAAATAGGTACGTACTGCGGTGTGTCGCGTCTATTTATACGACAATATTATGATATAATATGCGTATTTATGTATATATATTATTTTTTACATGTGTATTATTAATTAGTAATTACTATTGTTATTGTTGTTATTGTACGCGAGTGTCGGAAACGTGTGTTCGTAAATCGGACGACGAAAATAAAATTTAAAAATTCAAAAAAAACAACCGTCGGAGCCGAGGCGGCAAAGCGCGGGAAAACGAAAATATAATATTTCCGACGGGAAAATCGTCGAACGCGAACCTCTGGAATCTCCGACAAGGCGACAAACACGCGTGTACGCCGCGAACGATAAAAAAAATGACAGTCGACGCGACGACGACGAAATCCGGGATCGGGGACACGTGATACGGACCAACACACGGCGGACTGAAGTGAAAATTGTTGCGCGCGGTGGCGGCGGCCGGCGATGCGATGCGATACGGATTCGCGCGGTGCGAAAAAAATCGCCCCTCCCCGCTCCCCACCAATCTTGAGCGCGTCGAATTCGGCGCGCGGGGTAGGGGTCGACGGCGGCGACAGGTATATACAATATATATATACATATATACAATAATATTGTTATTATAGTGCAGTAAATAAAGCATAATATTAATATATAACGTAATATTATGTATGTATGTGTGTGTGTGTGTACCTGTTAGAGCTTTTTGTTTGGGGGGGGGGAGGGGGGTTCTGGGAGGAGTGTTGGCACCTCGCGCGAGAGCTTGATGTATGTTATTATTATTATTATTATTATTATTATCATTACAATAATGACATCACATGTCCGTCGTTACTCACCTCTTGTGCTGCGGCAAACGTCTCGACGTCGAGGCTGTGGCGGCGGCGTCGGCGCCGACCGGTAGACGCCGAACGACTGTCGTCCCCTGCAGGACGCGCGCGCCCGTCGTCTGTGCTCTCGGCGGACGGCGCGGAGACTCGGAGGCGGCGGCGGCGGCGGCGGCGGCGGCTGCGGAGTCGTTCTTCGGCCGTGCCGGTTTACACACTGTACCGCGACGACGGCGACTGAGACGACGATCGGAGCGCGAGACGTGTTGCCATGCGGAACGTTGACGGGACACTATTATTACTATTACTATTACTGTTACTATTAAAATAATAATAATAATAATAATACCGTACCGCGCGTACTATAGAGGTGTACCATACGGGCGCGTGGTGTCTGTCGGTACGTCTCGGCGGCGGAGACTTCACGTCATAACGAGACGACGTCGCCGCCGCCGTGGAAGCGTGACGTCACTGTTTACAGGTCGGGGGGCGCCGTATATCGATCGGACTCGGCTTTACACGTCACTGTTGCCCGACCACTGTGGCTCTGCGGTCGTTGTATAATGATGATGATGATGATGATGATGATATGGTGGTGGTGGTGATGACGATGACGATGATGATGATAATAATAAATATATATTATAATGTACAGGCACATTACTACATTCTAACCGTAGTAACGGTCCGACGGCACGTCATCGACGACGCCACCGATGCCCCGGCTGCCGCCTCTGCCCGACGATCCGACGGGGTTGTCGAGGCGCGGAGAGGGTTTAATCACGTTGAGTGGGGTAGGTTTTTTCGCGTGCACAATATCGCCGGACGCGCCACCGCCGCCGTTATCGTTCGGGCGGGAACCGCGCCGACGATCATTCGCAAAACCGCGACGCGCCGAATACCTACTTACCGCGGTACCTATATGTATGTATACTATACAATTATATTGTGTTATCGATAATAATTCCACCGCTGTCACCGCATTTGCTGTTTATAATAATAAAATAATAAAATATAATGCGGCTATACACCTATAATAATATTGTCCGAGTTCACTTTCAAGTCTAACACCGCGTATCAGTGGCGGATCCAGGATTTAATTTTGGGGAGAGGGCCCATATTCCAAAACGCAAATCTTAATTTTTTTCAGTAATTAATAAATACATACAAATAGACAATAATTTTAAATGTGTATTTAACTTATGACAATTGGGGGGGGGGGGGGGGCGAGACCCTTCGGTCCCCCTTTAAATCCACCACTCCCACGTATATACGCGTTATTCGCGTATTATATTACCCGGCAGCAGTCTGTATAATATCGTGTACGAGTGTATATGTACCTGATTTATTATACATCAGATGGTAATTCAACGGTGAGAAATCATCGGCAAAGCGCGGTAGATGGGAATATTATTATTTATGCGCGCGCGCGAGCACACGAAATCATCCACAAATACACAATATTATGTATATTATCATTATCAAATAGTATATATCCGCCGCCAACTGCAATAAAACGGTCTCACCTGTATATATATATATTGCCCTTTTTCGCAGTAGTATATGATATATACATATTTCGATAATACGCTATTGCTTATATAGGTACCGATCGCAGGCCAAAGAGGTGAAATACCGATAATGGCCTATCAAAACGCGACGGCGAGCAAACCAAAACGAATGTAGAAACACCCTACGCACTTATTATTTTAATAATATTATATTTTATTTACTGCGCTTGGCGGGGTTATTAACGAAAAATGGAAATAGACTACATTATTATTATACACCTAGCTATTGAAAGACCTTACAATCCGTAAAATATTATGAGCTTTTACTACTGATTTGAAAGTTTGGAAAAAAATATAAAAATACCTGACCGGCGAATAACCGATTATACGCGTTTTGTGATTATTATTGTTAGATTTTTGCGATTTGTGTTTGACGTATAAACCACAACAGTATTGAGAACTCGTGATGACGTACAGCCGTACAGGTGCTCGGTGCTTATCTTTTGTAATATGTAATATTATTATGTATCGTGACACGGTAAACATAATATATTACCATTCATTTAGGATCGAAAAAAACTCGTTAGAAAGGTTATAATTAAACTTGATTAAGTTTTGCAATGGATATGATTATATTGAATAATACTCTTTCATTAAAATTGTCCGATAATTACACATCGGTGATCAGTCAGGTATGGGTGTGCAGTATGAACTCGTTTAACATCAAGAGTTAACAGTTGTCGCATACTATTTATTATATGTTTTGATTTTTAAATTGCAGCAAATGTGTTTCTATAAGCTCAAACATATAACGTAGCCGACGAGGGAAATATGATTGACAAAACATACAATAATATTATTTAGCCTGTACTGTAATATCTTATTCAAACCTATCGTAAAACAAATATCTACAGTCGGGCTCATAGTGGTCATGAATCATGATGTTGCTACATGCATTACTGCATGTTGATTAATAATATATTATAGTGCCGTTGTCACAAAGTTATAGATTGCTATTCATGACTACTTATACCTACCAGTACGTACAACTTGAATAATGACAGTTCGTTGAACGTTGAACCTATTCATTGAGTGTTGAATGGCTGCAGTGTTTACATTATTATTTAAATTAAAATAATAACAATACAGCTCGCAATCGCAGATATCAAATATCAGAATTTATTTACTTATGAAAAATGATTATTTGATAAAACATATATCATATTGAATTATTTCGGTTAAGTAATCGAATTTTATTTTATTTTGTTTAGTTGCAATAGCGTATTATTTAATAATGGTATTAATTTATCTTTAAAAATGTTCTCAGTGGTCTATGAATAGTTTCGTATATTTATAAAACAAAAATCGATATAAACATGTATGTGCCGTGATTGATCAATAAGTAATAACTTATGAGGCTATGACGCTCCGCACAAAAAAAATATACTAGTTGCGCGCTCGACTTATAATCGCGCGTGGTTCAATGCGCTCAAAGTTCACCTTATGAATTATTGGTACTTAAAAACCAATAAAATGTATTTGGCTGTATAAAATATAAATATACTATAATATGGACAAATAATGTCCATATTGTCTATGGAATATTATAATTGCATCATATAAATAATATACTGTATATTATATTATATTAAAAAGAATATTTTCGAATAAGTGATTAAAAAAATTATGGATATATGTGACATGTTTATGTCATGTGAAAATACAAGAAATGAATTAATATCAATAATATCGCGCTGTACACACGCGTAAACGGTAGATGTGCATGTATATTATTATTGTTGAGTTGTTGAATTTATTTGCATCGGTGCATAATTTTGTAATATCTTTCCCGAAAAACCAATTGCGACCTGTTCGTGTTATTGTTACCGCTGTGTAGGTACCTATATCTCACCTGTAATAATACGCGTGTTTTCACGGAAATACAAATTTGTAATTCAATTTCACCGATAAAAACACAATTTATACGATGTTATAAATAAATTGTCATCTATTGATGCAAGCATGTACGGGATATACAGTTATGTGCATATTATTATATTATATTCCGTCGCTTGAATATAATTATATTTGCCGACTTTTACTTAGCGGTGATAGCAATCTCGTGGCTTTTCATAAACAAAACCGTATAAGAACTGCATTAACGGGCCGGGCATTATGTCTGGGAAGTATTATATATAATAATATATAAACCCGTTAAGCCACCCATCCACGTTTTTATTTTACGATTGTGTGTATTTTTTAGAAGATTTTTTCCTTTTCCGGATATCACAATTTTTATGCCAATCTCATACATCGAGAATATTTTACTGCTGCTCAATTTGTAGGACAATATTATGGTTAACCGGTTCCCAATGCATTGCTATATGGCACTACAAACTATAAATCAGCAATAATTGTCAAATGTTTATTTTCTTCATGTTTTTTTTTTTTTTTTTTATAGCTTTTAAGCATATCCAAATACTACGAATATACGTATTTCGATTAAGTATGTAGGGCATAGGTCGGATAAAGTTACTTGCGCATATCATTACAAGTACCATAGAGATACTATATAAAATTATGTATATACGTATATATGTATATATTCACCAAACATTATTTTAGCCATCCAGCACCAAATACCTTTTATAGTATTTGCTAATTATGTCTTATAATTATAAACAATATGTTTCGCTTTAAAATGCATCATAATATTATTATTGTTAATATAGTAGTAAATAACTGAGAATATTATGATTTACATATTATAAAATAATTTAATATTACGAATCGATATTATAATATCGTTGTATGGATTATTTTGTAAATAAGGATTTGCCAGAAAATATTAAAATAAATAATCGAAAAAAAAAGCAGGAGTCAATATCTTCGTTTTACGTTGGTTGTAAAAATATGTATATTGTGTACCTACAGCAAGATAATTGCATTATTATTCGTTATGGAAAAATCGTTTTATTTTCGATTATCTTTGTGGTATACCTACCTTTAATCTATTGCTTACATGATGTATCTTATTAGTTATCATTTATCTATTATAATTTATAAGCATTGCATATTATACTATTAGTCTCCTTATATTTATTATTATTAAGTACCTACATTGTATATTTTAGTTAGTTTCATTGTATGACTCTAAAATTGTAAAAAAGTTAAAATGTAAATTGTATTAACATGCATGTTTATATTAAGTTTAATATTGTAAATTATAAACTAAGGCCCCCCACGCGAACTTGTTCATTGGGGTCCATCATCTTTTTGAAGAAACAAACAACAATAATAATAATAATAATAATTATTATTATTACTATTATAATTTGATTAAATAACTACTGCAGATGATTCTAAGAAGAAAATTAAATTTAAAATGAGACATAATAAGTACATTTTAATGGCTAATACAACAAATTCATATTATTAAAATCAAATTTATTTAAAAAAAAAAGTTGATTTGAGTTGGAGCAATTATTACATTTCGTACAAAGTGCTTATAGGTTATATCAAACATCATTAAACTTAATAATTTATATTACACATAGACGTATTTTTGGGGTCGTTTACATTACATGTTTAAAACCTTAACGCATATAATATTCAAGCATTAATATATTATTGGAAGTTACGAGAATATAGACTGTATTTTGAGATTCATTAAAACATTGCATATTTTTTATAAAAACCCACAATGTCTACAATAAATAGTAAAGTGTAAGCTAAGATTTTTTTTTTTGTAATTAAACAGTATTATAGTCATGCTGGAATACTGCAGGAGATTATTAATTAAATAGATAGTTATTATAATTTATAGAGATTTTGTATATTTTGTACTATGTAGGCATTATGATATAAATTTTTTTTCGATTAAATTTCTCTAATATAAATGTACGCAAAGCTTTTAAAATAATACGTTTTTACGGAAAATCTTTGACTTTTTAATACCCAACAAGGTCCGGCACGTACAGATTATTTACACTATTTAGTATAGTTTTGTACGCATGTATGACTAAAGTATAAATATAACAGGTGTATCTAGATTTTAGACTTTAGAGAATTTGATAATTTTACGTTGAAAATTAATTAAATATGTCATATCTTTCACTTATCACTTTTCCATAAATATAGCCTCCTCTCCAATTTGGCGTATTTGACTAATAATGCAAATTATTAGCACGGGATTGACTCATAAATTTCCATAATCATCAGAATTTTCAAGGTAATTTTCTACGATTAATTCACAAAAAAAAAAAAAACATGAGGAGGTGTAATGTTACGAAATCCACAGCCGAGAGAAATATTAATATTAAAAAAAAAATTAATTATAAATTAGCATATATTTGCAAGACTATATAGAGTCAATATAGAAAATGTCTTCAAGGAAAATGCGTTATCACGTTTTATGCTTTACCACAGTCACTCAATTTAAAAATGAATATTTTTACAAACTTTTATCTCTAAATATTAGCACATAATTATCTTGAATTTATACTATACCAATTTTAAAATGATATAAAATATAAAATGGTCGTTCACATTTTTAATATGGAGTATATTTTGTTTAATATGCTAAGTCGACTTAGTGCATAAAGAAGGCGTGTTCAACCCAGTGGCTCACTGACCGGATCCGATCCGTAGAAGTACTCAAACCGACTCTTGAAAATATCATAAATTTGGAAATGTATATAGATAGTATAAAATAAAAACTATAATTAAAAAAAAAATGAATAAGCTTTTAAGAATTACAAATATCTTAAAATAATTTTTAATTTAAATAAAAAAAATAATAATCATATTTTTTATTTTTAGTTTTTAGATTATTTAATAGAAATAAATTAGTGTTTGTTTAAACTAATTTTTCAATATTTTGAGTAAAATGTGTAACGTAAATATTCTTAACAAGGAATGTAAACGATTGTCAGTCAAATGAGATTTTTCTGAAAAATTTCTTAATTGATGCCGGGAAACGTTTGTGCCTTATAATATTTAAATATTATATTTCATATTGTGCTTATCAGAATGAACAACAAAAAAAAAAACCGAGAAGCATACGAGAAACCGCAGAATAAATATATATTTCGAATGTGGCCTGCAAGTATTGAAAAAGGTCTGCCTTAGAGTTTATTTGAAAATGTTTTGAGTACAAAAATGTAAAGTTAATTGATATAAATGTGATCTTTAATTATTTAGAGTTAATAACTTAAAGTTTTAATTTCATATGTTTATTTTTTGACTACGATAATAAAATTGTAAAAATTAGATTGGTAAAATAGCTCTAAAAAAATATTAAGAATTAGAAAACTTATTGACAAGCACATTACTTCTTTAGTCTCGGGTCATTGTAGTATAAATGATGGTAACGAACGAGCTGACAAGGCCAATGACCACAAAACTAACTTAATCATCCCACAACGCTCTCATAACCCCTCTATTCTCTTATCTAATGTAAAAAAAAGTCATTGAAATAAACACAATACCAGTAAGAGAAAGAATAGCTCAAGCCCTCAATAAAACTTAAAAAAGTAGATAAAACTACCCATCATCCCTGGCCTATCCCTGATAATACTTAAAGAAAACAGGGGGCATTAACCACCTAAAAATAGGATGTACACAACACACCATCATTTAACAAGAAGAGAATAGTAGAAGACCCTCCTCTCAAAATGTTATATGAATTATATTTTCTCTACTTTACTAAACAATGGTATTAATGTAACTTAATATCCTATCAAATATTTTAGATTAGAAGGTACGTCTAGTCTAATAAATGACTCAGATAGTTTAAAATAATAAAAAAAATCTAATCTTTTAATCTTTACATCTATTTTGTTTTAACTTGTTTCATTAAATTATCATCACGTATCATAAAATTTAATAGACAAGTGGAAGTGATCACATTACTGTTACCATTTTGTATATACTGAACATTCAGATTCAATGTGCTATTATTACTGATTACTTATTGATTTAAATTAAGGTATTTTAAAGTTTTAAAAAAATGTTACAAATATTGATTTAAAGTACTCGTCTACTATAGTCTAAGTCCCATGTTAAACTTTTTAAATATTTGTAACATTATGCAAATGCAGAAATCTATAACTTACAAGTATCTAATGTAAATTTGTATAATACAATAAAAAACATTGGGTATATATTTTAATTAATTTCGACTTTATAGTGATGATATTTAGTAGATAGCATTATAGCAACATTATAACGATAAATTTTAACATATACTCGTAAGCTCAAAATATTTTACGACATTCTTCAACTAATGTACAAGCAGTTGTCAGATATCAATTATAAATTATTTCTATATTTAATTATTTATAGAAATAATAAGCTGGTTGTACCTACATAGTCTTTTATTACCCAAATACATTTTAGGAAATAAAAACATTTTTGGTTTTGAAACCTCTATGAGTTTGTTACCATAAAGTTTTAAAATGTTCAATGGTAAGTAAATTGTATTACTAAATTTTTTGTTTTCAATTTTTAGTTTCACACAATTGTAATAAATAATAATACATGTTCAGAACATAATTATAAATGTCTTAGGTTATTATAGTGGTAAAAAAAGTTACTTAATAATTAATACCTATTAGTCCTATAAGTATCTTACTTAACTAAATGTATCTATTATAATTATATTATCAGAATAAACAAATACTTAATAATTAAGAACATTTTGTATTTGATGTCCTAATATTTAGTGAAGATATGTTACTATCTTACATAAATTAAAAATCGTCAAATAACACGTTTACCTCTTTTTTTTTTTTGAAAACCTAATAAAGAGCATCTCATTATTATAAATTATATTTTTTTAAAGCTACATCTATAATCATAAAAATTTATGTTTATTATGTCCAAACACTTGGTAAATAAAATAGTAAAAATCACAATTTTTCATAATGAGTGGAGCTGGAATAACTGGTGAAATGAGAAAACGCGTTTTCCTTGCCAAATTTATAATATGTCGACTTTGGAAACAGTCATTTAAATTCATAAGTTAATTGCATACCTACTAATTTTTAGTTACTAATTAAAAATATATATATATATATACAAATATTTCATTTGAGAGGGTTTAGCAAAACGCGCAATATATGTGTATATGTAATTTTGTAAAGAACTCGTAAAAAAATATCGCAAAAATTTTTAAAATTGCCATGCTAATTATGCTAATTTTAAGTTAAATATTTGTTAAGTATTTTTTTTTATGTTCAATAAATTAGAGGGGCAGTATTTATGAACGTCTAAACGGCGGTAGGTTTATCGGTGGTGAATTTGTTTAATATAAACTATAGATATAGTAATAATATTGATTATTGCTGTCTATATTAGCATTTTATTATATTTCTGTACTGTATTATATATGATAATATATGCTTACAAATATGTACGTATATGCCAAGAAAATGAGCCATTAGGAGGTCTATCTACATTTAACTAGCTGCAGTACACGCGTCATATTATTTTATTGTGAGCACGCAGTGGCGGCTGTCGGATATAATAATCAAAAATCCATTACTGACCACTAAATATCAGCCATGCACATACTTAAAAAAAATCAGGAAGTCACTGTGCTACCTATTAGGTGTCGAGTGCACCTCATAATTTAATCGAGGATATGTTAAATTTGAATTCAACGATGAATTGCTGCGTATGAAAAACAATATTCTTAACGGAAATTTTCTACTAGTTTATATTTGATTATTAAATTTTAATTTAGTAGCTTACTACTTAAAATTTACTGGCTGTATTCTTTTGTCTTTCTCTTCACCAAATTAATAGCCTGTTAAATTATGCAGTTTTAGCTTTAATAAGTATAGGTACATGAATAATACGATAAATGGTAATTCGCAATAATTCAAACAATAATACTTCATAGTTCATAGCTATAACTAAAAATTGTTATACAGCGCATTATTTTTTTAAAGATATTACTTAGATTTTAAAAACCTACATGTCATATTAAATTATATGTAAATATAGTAAACGAAGCGACTATAATGTACATTGTACAATAATAATATACTTCGTGTATACACATTACATCTCGTGCATTACGAATTTACGAGACTGTTTTATAAAAGTGTTACTTTGATTTCACAACCTACATAGTAAGTATACCTATCATACATATTAAATATTACTTTTTGTATACATTATATTATTATGTAAATACAATAAGCGAATACCGATGATATAATGCACAATATTCATATTTATTATACAGTACATTTCTTAGTTTTTATTTATAATATCGTCACACTGCAGCGAAAAGCACGTTACGCGACTATTTCACTAAGTCCTTACTTAGATTTTATGAACTATACCTTTCCACATACACTATACGGTATGATATAAATACAACAAATTCTAAAAAACAGTCGTAAAAGAAAATTTAGGTATATTTTAAAACTTCACCTAAATTGTGTTGAAATGTTTGAGGTGTATCTATAAACCTTTATTAATACATAATGAATAGACCTCATCAAGTAATTGTTATTTAGTGTAACCGATTAAAATTTCGTAAGAGATTTTTAAGTTGTAAGTTTACTAAAAATATCGACGTAAAACGCCCTGAATTTTGTAGTTGATTTGATTTAAGATTGGATTACTAAAATATTCGCATTGAAGTTATCTACATACGCTACGCCATACTTATTGCACCAATATATATTATATATACTTATCACAGTCATCATTAATAATTATTGTGGTTTAACATTTGACGATTGATCAAAAAATGAATGCATTAAAATATAATAATAAAAAAATAATAAGCTTTATTAACAACTATGCGGTGAAACAACAACCTATAATTTTAGAGATTAAAAAAATGTATAAATTATATGATACTATTTCTTTAATTGAAAATTACAGTTGAGTTTCGCACAGATCTCTATTTTCATGGAAAATATTTTGCATATTATATACAATTAAGAGCATATTTGGTATCATAAGTTTAATATTTTGAATAGGCGATAATGGTCCATAAAGAATGTCCTGGCTTCAAAAAAATCATAGCTCCATAGGATTTGGTTGTACCATAATATAATTGTTATAGAATGAACTATGTGATCCTTTAATTTTTCCACCTCTACCAAAAACTCTTAAAGAGCTAAGAGAAAGAATATAAAGAGCCGTCGGTTTAGTTATACACTTATACTTGGACTTGGTATATGTACTATGCAATATTAAGTATGGTTTGGGACGAGTTTGATCATCGTTGCGATTTCATAAGTGGTAAGTCATAACTCTCAATTTGAGGAGTGGCATATTTAACATCTATGAAAAAAAAAATGTAAAAAAAAAACTTGATGATCTAAAATTTTGTTTGGTAGCCGCTTCGAATTTGTAAATGTGTAAAAATATAATACTTTATTAAATATATTGTTTTAAAATACGCAAATTCTTTAAGAAAAACCCTGTATATTTATTGTTTTTTTCTATTAAAAAGTCACTTACCTAACTATCGTTTCTCCAAAGTACTGGATATTATTAATAGGCTACTAAACACATTTAGAAAAAAAAAAGTTTCCATAGACATAAAATTTGTATGCCTATAATAATATTTATAGTAGACCTATACTTACTGCAGTAATTTAAAATAATAATAATAATAAAAAGAACTCTGAACATTATCACTGTCCATATAGGAAACAGTAATAAAGTATTTTTATTTATTTAAAACGTGTCTTAATTTATTTCATGTTCAGTAAAAGGTTACTTTAATAAATAAACTCAATATACTGAGAGTTCATAAAAAAATGAATAAACACATTTTACAAAATAACACATGGGTTGTATCTTGATTGATTTATCAAAATGATTTTGCACGTTTCCGGTCAGTCATAAAATCGGTCCCGACGCGTATAAGAAATTAAATATTTGAGTAGAGGGATAAATTTATACTAAATTATAATGTATGGACTAGGAATTTTTTCATACAAAGATACATTTTTCTGGTGTAATTTATTATTAAATTGGTGGCCATTATAGAAATCTGGATTAAATAAAATGTCTTGTAAACAAATAGAATCATTAGTAATACTTAAATATAGAGGAGTTTGGAGAAATCAAATTTAAAACTTGTAAGTTTATTTGATTGCTGAGCTACCATAGTTCATCCTTGTACCTAGGTATTATTATTATTAATAATAATAATAATAAAAAGCTTTTTTGACCATCTCAATCATATCAAAATATATTTTTCCCCAAGCAGAGATTGACTTAAAAGGATTTTTGATTCTAAATAATTTGATTTTAAAGTAATTTGTTTTAACTGTTGATTTTTTTTTATAGTTTACAAGGTAAATAATAAAATTAAAATAATATAGTTGTTCGTAACAACTAAGAGTTAAGACTCAAAGATTCGAATCCATCCAGGCTTATGACACTTCAGAAAAGATAATTCGTATTTTTGATCGCGTTTCGTGTGATGTTAGGACTCGTTAATAATCTCCGTACGCGTAAACAACATCGTTATATTGATACTGTGTAAAACGAGACGATTAAACATAATCGCAACATCGACACCATTATCAGAAGAGAGCGTGAAAAAAATTTACTAATACAATTTTCATCGACGATAATATTTTATAACGATGACACGCGTTAACGTGTTATCTATATACCTACAAATAAATTATGTTAAGAACTACAAGAAGGTAATAGTGCACCGCCTTATTACAAATTGAGCACGGAAAACTATTTATTTTTTTTATATCGTTACAGGTTAAACGAAGTTATATTTTATAAAAATCGTGAACTGTTATTACGTCGTATCATATTTTGTACATTTTGAAATCATATTTTTCTAAATTGTATCATACATAATATAATACACCAACAAATAAAAATATTCATTATCCTCGCGTTTACTCTGTTCACATTAATTTTCTGAATAATATAAGATAATAATATAATGGTAATAATATGATTTTAGTATAGATATTATTTAATTATAATTATGCATATATTTTAATTTTTTTTATAAAAATGTCGACGACTAACACATTATATAATAATTTTTATAAGTGTAAGTAATTCTTACAGAATTCATCAAAATGTGTTAAATGTAATGCGAATATAAGTTTTTTGACGTTATTAAACTTAAACATAGTAAGAATAATTATTCACAAAAATTTACACTGGCAAAAAAAACTTAAAAATATACTGAATTCTGATGTAGAGGCATTGATTACAAATTATAAAACGATTACAGTAAGAATAATGTAACAGTAATAAAAAAAGTAAAAGATGTGGTAATAATAATACATTTTTTTATTTAACTAAAAAATTTTATTTGACATAGTTATTTATATATATTATATATAGTTGTCCCAAAAGAATATTTTCGTAGAAAATCAATATTTTTAAATGCTGTTTTTTTTACAGTAATAACCGTGGAAATTTTAATTGAATGGTATAAGATTCAATTTTTATTCAAAATATAAAAATTATCAAAAAATTGTTTATGCTATTAAGTTTTTTAAATTTTCAACATAGCCTCATATTTTCAAGATTTATTGATCCTTTTTTTTTAAAACACTTCAAAAAAAAATATATATATATATATATATATCATTGAATAAAAATTGACCAAGTTAGATTCAATAACGTTTTTGAATTCCTAACAACAATAATATTTAGATACCTATAGCTAAACACGAATTACGTGATTTAATCAATTATTTTGATTTGAACACTGCAATTTTTTTTTTTTTATGACAATTTGTAAATATTTAATGATTAATGAAACTTTCAGCTAAGATTAAAAAATTGCAATCTTTGATAATCGATATTATGTATGTCAATTCATAATAATTTAAGAAAATTTAATTGTTTCATATTTTAATAATACAATATTTATTTCAGCCTGTTAATACTTATACATACATTGTTAAAGTTTTTATTTCTACTTCTTAATTTTAGGTTCACTTCACGATATTTATAATACTTAAAAATAGGTAACCATTAACCAGTTTTGCTGTTCAGCTAATCTAACAATAAGACACAGCTATTGTTATTTCTATTCAAATCAAAACTTTGACTTTTGAAAATTTAAAAAAATTATTTGCATAACAATTTTTTTTGATTATTTTTGAAAAAAATAGCAGATAATGTTGCTTATAATGCGTGTTTAGTTGAGTTGGCCAAAATGTTGATTAATAGATAGGTATTTTATGCAAATTTTAATTGTACTATACAGTTTGAAATCTGTATAAAAAGTTTCGTTTCTAAATAATCAGGGTGCATTTATAATTTTTCTTAATATTTTGGTTTGGAAAACTTAAGTTTTGTTTATACCTATAATATGTTATGGCATAGTTGATCCAAAAAGAGATTTATTTTAATCAAATACCATTTAACTATTGTTAAATGGTAAGTTAAATGGTATGTTATCATACCGTTTGTTTAATATATTGCCATAAAAAACAATTTAAGAATAATTTTCGTTTCAGAATAATTTTAAACCTAACTTAACCTAATTCATTTAGTCTTAGGCTAGTAATCTTATATCTAAATTAATTTTTTATACAGAGGTCATAAGGAAATAAGGTCCATAAATTACGTCCTTACATAATGATTAATGATTAATCGTAAAAACTTTAATTAATTTCTAAACTTTAGATTCAATATAATATATGCTCATATATAATCACACTATACGACTTAATGAAGCAAAATAAAAATCAAATCCATCCAATAAAATAATATGCAAAACAAATATATTAAATAAGTAGGTACCTACCTGGAATATAATTTGGTTTTGTTGGGATGACCATGATTACTGCAGGACCAAGTTTATAATATATACTCGCGACTACTTATTATTCATCTCGTACGTTTGAACATGCAAAATGATTTAATCTGTAAAAATAAAATTTTGTATACAATAAAAATCGGAATAGGTACCTAAATAAATGTTTATGCGTGTCCATAATTTTTTTTTCGTAAGGCATACCATTATTGAAAATATTGGCCTATATCCTGACGACCATGTTTTTAAACAATTAGGTAATTGCGTACCTCTCAGTATTTCTTTAACCTCGAAGAAGCAACGATCTCGGTAGAAAAACAAAAATACGAACTTCTGTCGGTTTGTCGACGACGTCCTTGAGAATGGATGTGTATTAAGTGGTCGCCGTCGGTATAGATTTCGAATTACAGTTAAAACACGAAGATCGTGTTTTTTAACAAAACATAGGGAATCACGATCGAATCGTCTTAATACCCAGATTATAATAGTGTACGATGTATTGCAGTGTTACACATATCGTATTAATATAATGTTTTATGGACAACTATTAATATTCGAAAGTGGCATACTACAATAAATAATTAAACGTAAAAGATGCAAGATTTTATTTTGTTTCATTGAATAGATTTAAAATCATAAGTCTCGTTATTGTAATATTTCTAATTCTGGTAAATGATTTGACTTTATAAATTTAAAACGTATTTGAAGCCAAATTTATAATTCCGTTTCAAAAATAATATTATTAAACATACGAGTAGGTTAATGGATTTATGGGTTTAATAATTTTGTTGTTTTTACGTGATGCGAGTCAACAATTCCAAAAACATTAACGAAATAATGTCAACAGAGTTATAGTGCGACAATATTAAAATATAATATCAATCAGAATTAATATCGATTCAAATAAGGTCAACACCATCAGAAACACACGTGAGGTGATAAATGCGTATGAATATTTATGACGATTTATTATGCAGTACAACTACTACAGAACACTAGTGTTGAAACGCGGGGATAGTGCACCACGAGGCTAATAGAATGATCAACCAGCTAAACTCTTGGGTTGGTTGGAGTAATTTTAGGGGAGTGAAGAGTTACAGGAAGTGTGTGGACTGTAGTGGATCGATGTAAGGAGTCCATAAAATGGTGACTTGTGCAAATATAGTGATTGTCATCAGTTATCATTAGTTGTCTATAGAAATTAAGTTATGACAAATTATATTATCATTACACTTATATACTTTCTTATACATGAAGCTAAATTATTTTAGGTTTAGTGTAATATGAAGACTATTTTTTTTTAACGGAGTCAATACCGAGATATTTTGTAATTGTGAAGTCGGAATTATTATAAAATAATTGAATTCACGTGAGCTGTGAGAATTACTTTATCATAGGCATATCAAGTTACAAAAATATAAGAAAATAAGGTCTATTCGCTGTAAGGAGTGGTGTTATTATTGTATCTTCTTTTCTGTTTGTATAATAATAATAACCTAACCAGATAAAAATAATGAATTTTAGAAAACAGCTGTAAATAAACGCTTTCAGAGATAATATATTATTGGAAAACATGTATGTGGGTGATACCAAAGATATTATGAATGTTATTATTTGTTGACCAGAAATATAAATTATATAATCTTAAGTGATCTGTACGTGTCACGAAATTTTGATATAAGCACCTATTTTTTATTCATGTAATATTGCAGTTAATTCGTTAGTATTATTTAGAAGGCCTTTTCAGCTAAACACTACTAAAGGGAGATAAGGAGGTATAGTTATGAGTGCATGTATTGACTATTATTGTTTTCAATACGAGTAGTTGTGTGATGGCTTTTATAAGAAGTGATAGTTGTAGATTTATTATTTATTTTTATTCTGCAATGGAATTATTTAGTGATATGCTTATATGAGTATCGGATGGGTAATAAAACAGGTGCAGAATAAGAAATATTGGCACGGAATAAATTTTAAAATAATTAGTTGTGATGTGTGAGAGTTGAGGGTAGGTAGATTTGAAACACATGTCTACATTACCATCTACCTACTTTATTATTAATTTTAAACTTAACCAAAAGAAGAATGCAAATTACAAAAACTTCAACAATAAATTATTATTAACAGAGTTAGTAACGTAGTATACGAATGAGTGTTACAGGTGTTATAGATATAAATATATATATATATATATATATTATACATGACACAACGACGATTAACTCTACAGCACGAAACCGAGGACCACAGATCATCACGACAAACCCACAGCATGATACATCGTAATCTGGTGGACTCAAAGACGACCTATATTTTTATTATTCTTAGTAAGAAATTTTGTACTGCACGCGTAAGTATATTAGATTAAACGTTCAAGAATTATATATAATATTAGATTTTAATACCTACATTATTACATATTTTTGAACATTGTGCGTACTGCACATGCATTTTTGTTTACCACACACACATAATATTATATAATTACGACATAATATCATATAGTATCATATGTTATTTGTGTGGTACTTATAGTACAGCACGCACAAAATAAAGGGTTTACAGTGTGAGTAGCGGGTTAAAAACTTAGGTCACGAATTGAATCATCTGATGCCATCATCATATAACCTATATGGTAGGGGTATAAAACAAAATACTATCGATGCGGTAAACGTGTTCGAGATTCCTTCAGTCCATACCTATATACATATATTATACCTATCTATACGAATATCTTATTAATACGTATTGCGTTCAATCCGTTTAACGTGCCACATTATAATTTTCTCAGTAGACGAATGCAATTTTTAAACAAATGTTTTTATACATTTCGAAGGACATATAACGCTTCGTTTTCGCAACAAATAAAACATTACCATTGCCATTGTTTCTTTTATCGTAGTGATTGTTTAGGTATTTTAATTTTATTCGAACTTTGACCAGCATTTTTTTTTTGTAATCGCAAGAAAATTTTTTTTCCAATTATTTTTTTGTAATGATATTTTATAGTCTTTTATTATCATAAATAATAAGCATTTAATGTTAATATAGTCGTTCAGATGAGCATCATTGATATGGTGAGCGGTGTACTATATTATAATATATCTGCACAAGGTATCACCTATCTACTTGTTTGCTTCTTTGGTCCTATTAAAACTTAAAACATACTAAAAACATAGATAAGAAAATATTGTTTCGGTTAAATATTCCAAGTGTACGTATAACTACTAAAAGTTAAAAAAATGTTTAACATAAACAAATTGTTGCAAATATTATATTTTGTTTTTGATTACCTACATTAACACTGTTAATCCAGTCATCGAAGTAAAAACTTTAATAATCGTTAAATATTGTAAGAAAAAAACGGACGTTTTTGTGAAATAGACATACGTAGATTCATTACAATACTTGTATGTGCCTACCTATAAATTGATTGAGAAAACTAATTTTAACGAACCGAGTGAAGCACTATATGCATTGTGTATAGTATATACTATACATATTTTTACCATACACCGCGTTGGAATCGAGATTCCAACACCATCAAAATAATAATATCATAATAATACACGACGAATTCGTTTTTTAATAATATTATGTAATATGAATTATTTTAACGCCGTCTGCTCGGAATCTATTACGTATTTACGTCCGAATGCAATACATATATATATATATATAATTAAAATACCAGGAATGTGTATATTATAAACGTTTTATGACGGTAAATATACATGTATATTATATACGTTTATACGATATACCTGCATGGCTACTACGCCTAATATTTTTCCGACATTTTTTCGGAGAGAGGCCTACTCGTTTGAATAAAAACTGTCGTTTTTTATTCCACTTTGACGGTTCCCGCCGAAAGACCCCCAACGAGCTCGCAGAACGAAATGCCCATCACGCGTATTATACTGGTACACATATTATTATACATATGCATACCTCTCTAGGATATACGTACATGCGTTGCGATCATAATATACATACGCATATTATTATGTCTTATAAAATGTGTATATAGAATATATATTGTCGTTCTCTCTCTCTCTCTCCTCTGTTTTTCGTCGTCGTCGTCGTCTGCGACTGGGCAGATTCACCGATTTTATTTAAAAAAAAAAAAAAAAATGTTAAAAAAACAACGTACGTTCTCCTCTCGTCCGTCCGTCCGACAGTTCTCTTGCCGACCGGTTGACCCACTGCCGGGGACGCCGTCGTTTTAATAATATTATACATACGCATTATCAGCAGCGGGCAGAAGACACGCCGGCCGTGAGACACGCACACGCGGACGGGCTCTCGACTGGTTTCCGCGGGACATATAATATAATACGTATTATATTATAATATAGGTATATACTTCGTTTTTCGGCGTCCAGATTACCATAAGTGCATCGCGTACAAATCCGTGTGACAGAACAGATAATTTTTACCGTTCGTACCGAAAAATAAATAAATAAATAAAACTGCCCGACGCGCGACGGCGTGTGTGCGGTGTAGTAGAGAATCGGTTAAAAAAGAATTTCTAGCGTTATACCCATACGATGATATACGGTTTTATGTGTATACAATAAGTAATAACACCACGACACTGTGCAAACACAATAATATATTTGACTCGAGCACGAAAAAACCTAAACGCGAGATTATTAGCTCAAGATTGTACCGGACCCAGAAAACAACCTGAAATCGTCGAATTGGACGCTACAAATGACGATTTTCAATCCACAATACGCATACGATATATCATATTATAATATTTTCTAATGAAAATAATCGGCCTTTTTCACTTTATCTAAACTATTGATTATAGACGATAGTTTTGAAATTCTAGATACACCTAAATCGAAATTTTAATGAAATGAGTATACGGTTACTAAACCGAGCTACTAAACTTTACATTCTTACTGGGGGGTAACATAGTCCTTAATAATGGTTTCACACATATGCCAGCATAACCGTGAAACAAATATAGCGAATATTTAAAACGGTTAAAATGCCTTATTACACATTAGTACATTACACAATAGTATCTACTACTCATTAAAAAAAATGTCAACCATAATATATTTATTAATTTCTACGAATAAATAATCATTGCAAGTTTATTTTATAATTTATAAATGTCAATATTTTTGTTTGGTATAATTTTTTTAAGAAATAAAATAAGTATTCCATATTATTTTATGATTTAAAAAAAAAACCACTAAAATAATAGAAAAGCCCTTTCATATACGATTTTAATCAAAAGATACATACTGAGAGTATTGGCTTGTCACGTAATGAAAGTAACGCATTATTAGAATGAAGTTACATTGCTTACTTACAATATTCCGAATAGTATCTTCAGAATATTTTTGAATATTTTAAATATCTATAAATTAGTCTAAATATTTTAAAATAATAATGTAAGTAATAGAAGGTTTCAAATTCCTTTGATAATTTTTTTTTTAACTACAGTAAGTTTACAACAAAAATCGTCTAAGTAGAAATTAGTATTTTACATCCAATACTGTAAAAATTTAAATTTTAGTCGTTCTCCATGTGTCTTTAAGCAAAACTTTTTTTTTAATTTCCAGTAAAAAAATTTACAAGGAACCTCTTATTATTGCATTTTTAAAGATTTTTTTTATTAATATTTAAAATGTTCCTATCATGTCTTTATAAAAAAACTGCACAGACACCATAATAAATCATTCATCGTTTTGCTTATTATCTAAAATGGTGATTGAGAATCCTTAATGCAATATATAAATAACAATATAGGTACATGTCAAATCAATATAACGAGAGACGATATAACTTTATAAAAAATATACTTAGACAAGGTAAAATCATAGTATACGAAGCAAAGCATAATAATTGAGAAAATCAATAAAAAATAACAATAAATATTACTTTTAATTTCTGACGGTGCGTAAAACTATAGTTATAATATACCAATATAACACTAAGTCGTTCTATTTAATTTTAGTATCCGAACGTTTTGTTTATTTCAACTTGTTTACTTCACAATGTCTGACTATGAAAAATTAACAATTATTGTGCAACTATGCATATTATATTGACTAAGAAACTGTTTTTATTTTATCTCTTATTCAATTATTATTGTTTATTTTACCTTGGATAATATTTTCATTTTTTTGCATTTATTTTTTTGTTCATACTTATGAGTTAAATACTGACTTTTTCTGACATTGAAATGTTGCTGTGACTTGATTCTATAATATTATAGAATGATTAAATTTAAATTAAGGCCTATTTTTAATTGTATTTTAACTGTTAAAACAAAACGCTTTTATGGTTCCTTGAAGCTAAAAAGACAATTTTTTTAAATAATCATCATAAAAATGATCTTATTATTGAATAACTTTTTAATCTATGTATCAAGAATTTAGCTGACAAATGAAATTCTAAATATCAAGTATTGTTAGTATCGTGATACTACAAGCATAATAGGTGTCTAGGTATTATGATACCAATTATTAAGTATTTCACCCATTTCTGTTTATAAAATATATCGGGTATATGTATTATAATATATAAGTACATTAAGTATAAAAATATAATAATGTAATAAAAAAAAAATTTGGTAGTATAATTAAAGTTTTAAATTAATATATTTAACATTTTAGAATCGTTTATTATATTAATAATGTAGTTTTTCGACCATTACAACATTATATGCAATATTTTATACGTGGTTATGGATGCCTGTGATGCTGGTTCCCACTAATACATATTTTACAACTTTACAAGTATTACCTGTCCATTGGGAATCGATCCCTTTCGTTTAAAATACAATTTAGAGAACGTCAAAAGGCGATTTAAAAATTATCGACCTTTTTGACTTGGGTAGACGTCCTAATATAAAAATACATGTTTTTTATTGAAACATTTAAAATACTTTTTTTAATTTTTTAATGCTTTTTCTTAAAGATTTATATTGTCAATCACATTTATTTACCATTGCATTATTATATATGCATACATAATTACAGGCCATATTTTGTGCGCGCACTAAAGAATAACAAGAAGACACTATCTCCGCCGAAAACCCGTCAGCGATTTACAGATGCTTATACACACGTTTCCGTATGATGGGAAGTGCACTGCACTTAGGCCATCGGTATTAAAATACAATAATATTGTATGGTAGGTATACATAATATAATAATATTATAATGCGCATAGGATTAATCGACAATATATCTGTCGCGCGTGCTTCGGTTTCGACTCGGCAAAACTGGTTAGGTCCACATATGTTTTTTTTTTTAACATTTTCACGGGCGGGACATATTATATTATTTTCTCTCCCTCGCCGCATCTCTTTTATTCTTTTAGTTTCGTTTCGTTTCGTTTTTTTTTTTATTTTACCGACTGATTTACCGTTATACGCTACCGTACCACTGCGGAGTACAGTCACTACATTCGATGGTACAATCGCACTCGCACCCGCAACTTAAGTTATACATTTTATAGGTATAGAAAATGGTTATACGGTTACATAATATGAACATTGGACACGCATAGGTATTAAAGCGATTATCGCATTTTATCACGAACTTTTATTTAAGTTCTATTTAAATTTATCTATATATGTGGCGGACCTACCTACATTGTTTGACCGTTCATTCGTTCGTTTGTTTTTGTACCCACTATATTTTCTTGAACTCAATAAAATCATAACAGACGAATAATACATCACCTTACAACAATCGTTTCGCCAACGGCATAATATGTATATTATTGTTTGCCGCGTTAACGTCCATATTGTATTGGCAACGCACTATGGGTTGGCATAGTAGCTAATATTATAATAATGATATAATATTCACATATTAATATATTATGCAGACACAAAGGTACAAAAGTGAAATAAACGGAGGTGAAGAATAAAATTATTAATTGTATCCGTCCGTCGTTAATAAATTAATGACAATATAAATAAACAATCTAATTATATTTTTACAATCAATATGCAATATGCCAATATAAGCGACACGTATATGATTATATTAAATGGTGTCCTTTAATAATTTTTGTAGCTATTGTGAAAGTAATTAAACCGTGAAAGGTACTTAATACTACCAATTTTGTAACGCCCAGTGTCTAGTAAGTTAAGTAAAATAAACAAAATATAATATTAAACGTTTTCATCCTCTTTTTTATATTTTATAATATCCTTCGCTTAAACATATTATTTGTATAAAAGATCCTTACGTAATCATACACCAGTATAGTTTTTCTCCAATTTTAATTAATTTGAAAACAAATATTTTTCTTGGAAATACCAGGCATGTGCGAATGCGAGTCAAACCATAGTCAACTTCCAGTGTGTAAGCAAGCATATTTTCCAATCTAATCATACTTGTATAATACAATAATGTAATTTAAATATTGTATAAATACGTTTATTTGTCAGTGGTTACTGAATTTTATTTTCATGTTTGAACAATATGCATAACATTACATATACCTATAGAGGTAATATACACAAAATATTGAAGAATTTTTAACGTTTTTAATACATTTAGCAGATTTTTAATTTCAATAGTAGCGTAAATTGAGTGATGGTGAAAATGTAGCACTTGACTTATTAAGGCCAATATAATTGGATCAAAATATGCACGAACTACGATGTTGTCGAAATACAGAATTGCAAAAACAACGTAAAATAATTTCGGATCACCGACGTACAACTACAGCTCATGCCAATTGATAATAATCGATATGGGGACATACAGATAATGCTCGTTATAAATACACAGATCAGTGGGTTGGGAGTCAATTCACACGAATTTTCCTTTACTTGTACGCTCTTCTAAAATACGCTCCATGATTATTACGTTACTCAATACTCTGTGAGCTCCTTTTTTAGATTAAATTATACTAGATTTATAAGAGAAAATAAAAAAATACAGTTTGAAATAGACTATAGATTGTATGTATTTTGACCAACTTTAGAATACTCCTTATTATTACTGGGAGGAGTGAGATATAATATGATTATATTATATCTTGAACACTAATATTCAATGAATGAACAAAATCAAAACACGTAGATAAATCTCAATAACTCATTCCGTATATGTATTTAGCGTAATAATAGTGACAATCAAATTTTCATAGTTCCAGAAGTATTTTATAATTTACAATCAAGCCAATTATTATTTTGAATTCAACATTTAAACGAGTACTTACATTGCATTGTTCGTATCAATGTAAACAGTTTAAATGACATAGATAAAGTAATAAGGAAAGTATTAAACATTCGTAGTGGAAATTAGTTTGAAAAAATTAAACTTAAGTTTAACAGTATGACCACTTTACCCGATAATATACGTATAACTAACTTCTACTACTATTGCGACAGGGGTACAAAATGTCTTTAAGGAAATAATAGCTATAGTATACGTGTTATATTAAGTCATTAATAATTTGACATATTGGTACAATGTATATGTAGAACAAGTAGATAGGTATAAAATATATTGTTGTACAATTATTTCAAGTTTGCAATATTACAAAGCACGAATATATTTACCAGTATCCAATTTCGTACATTGTATATTATATAATAGCGTGTCCATCTTGTTCGTTAAATTGTATAAAAGTAATTTACTACTATAACTACATTATCATACATGTATAGCGAAAATAAAAATAATAAATATGTTAATAATTGTATAAATACATATGCAAACTTTCAGAATATGCAAAGTTATGTTAAACAATTCTAGTTAAATGAAATGTAAAATAATATATTACTACCTATATGTTTCTAATCCAATTTATTACATTTAAATTGTTCAGATTTTGATGATTATTGATCAATATATTGAATAGTTTTATGATATTCATAGATGGCCATTAAATTTAATAGTTGTGTCTTTAAAAGCGTTTTTAAGTTATTCAATAACATAGATAGATATTAGACGAAGTAATGTAAAAATAAAATTTTTTAAAAGTGATTTGAATTAACCTATTAACTACTTTTCCTCCGTTCTCGTGCATATTATTTGAACACGGATGACAGAGAAAAGAAATCATTGTTAATAAGCGCAGTATATATTCTACTTTTTAATAGGTATTCATTTGCTAATGTGTTCGTTCGCTTAGTTCATTCAGAAACCAGATATATATATATATATTCTGCTATTCCTCAACTAATTTAAATTGATTTAGTACAAACACTACAAACTTAAATAAATTATCGACGTAGTTATCGAATGTTTAGAATATGAATTTCTCGAAAGATATTAGTCGATCAAAAAATAAATTACCGTGCTCAAACAATTGAAATTGAATTAAGGGCAGAATTAAAACGGTTGTTTTTCTTCGGTCATATACGATATACCGTTGTGGAATTAAAAACAAATAAATAATAGATATCGTCGAGATTTGCACCTGCAGGTAAGTAATATATTATATTGTTATAATAATTCACACTCGTTTGAATACCACATATAATAATAATACAATAATATAATAATATACGATTATAATTAATCGTCTATTTTATTACTCGAGTTAAGTTCCTCACAGATAAATCCTGCTTACACGTACTCTTTGCAACTGGTTATAATATGCACTACATTCGATAATCCGGATTATCTTCTGCGTGAAAAATGACCAGTCATAAAGATACAACGTACATATGCGCCACTGGCAAAGTATAAAATATTATAAATTATAATAAATCATAATATTCCGCGGTAAATTAGTAGATATATCTACGTTTATAACTCATGAGCTAACTAAGTAATTGTAAGTATAAGTTAGAAGAGCGACTATGCAATAGTTGTGTAAAATGTTATTTTGTAGGTACCTTCACCGAAATGTATGAATTCGTATAAACTTTTAAAGTAAAATTTTATATAATTTATTCATACAAATTGTATAGAAAAATAATAATAATCGTTTGAAATCATCATATCGGTGTAGGAATTATATTTATACGTGTTTAATTATAGTTTCGACCAATGGAGATAGAGAAATATGTTTTCATTCTCAAAATCATTTCTATTTTTTACGATTCTACCAGCACATCAGTATAATGCTCGAGGTAATGATGTTATACCAACATTTTATATTTTATCAAGTATGATTCTTAAACATTAACAAATTGAGTAAACACATCTCAAATATTTTATATTTAAAAGTTATAACAATATATTATTTGTGATATTATATTATAATATAAAATATTTAATATAACATTTAAGTATGCCCAACTATTTGGTCTATTTGATGTAAGATAAAATATAAATTTAAATTATTAAATAAAATCTAATTTTCACTTGTTCATTATTTCGAATCCTTTGATAATACATATAATTTGTATAGAAATTTTCTTGTAAGTATGCAATAGCGCAAGTTAACCCTACATATTATTTTTATTGGACCATTCTTAAGCACAACCAAGTTTTCAATCTATATTTTAGGTAGGTATAATATATTTATATCGCCATAGGCATATAATTTTATCAATTAAAATGCGATATTTGGTGTGCATGTTTTTAAAAAATACAGCAAATTATTTATTTTTATTTTATAAAAATGAGTAAATTACAAATCATAAAAATTAAAACATTTAGATACTTTCAAAACTTACCTAATAAGTATGGTTTTTAATAAATCAAGTAATTTTAATGGAATATACATTTTATTTTGTTATTTATAATGTAAGAAAATATGTAAAAATATTAATACTAAAAAATTAATTTTCTTCAATATCACACGTCATATCTATTTTATAATTTATAATTAAAAAGTGTATTATATTCCACGTACGCCATTGAGGTGTTCAAAACCCGTTAAACTATTATAAGAAAATTCAAACAGTGAACATCGTTCACTTGTTTCTGTACTCAAACTCTAAATAAGTACCATCTGAGTCAATAAAGTGTTGAAAAACATAAATCTCATTAAAATTTAGAATTCTGCCAGCGCAAACCCTACTGTTGATTAAATAACCAGGATGATTCGCATTCGTGGAACTATGCTGTGACTCTGCGTTATATAATACGATTCCGCATCGTGTACCTATCTTAATTAACACGAAACCAAATGGCTGTAACGGGGAGAATTAGTATAATTAATAAGGAAATCCACTATATTCACCAAAACTGTTTGTCACGCAACTTATGAATATTGAATGTTCAAACACCACCGGGCGATAAGTTTCAATTATGATGGGCTCAACGCGATTTAATGCTCGACGAGGTGGATTAAGAAGTTGCCTATAGTAACACTTTTATGAAGAAATTACCTGTTCTATTTTTCAGACCAGAAGAATGGAACTTGTACTCTATATAAAAAAAAATTCTTTAATTTATCTCTAATAAGTAGTGAGTAAAGTCGTTAGTCGATCTTTATTTATAATTAAAAGAAGTTTAAAAACGATCTTGAATACTTATGGAGTAACAAAATCCACACATTTCAGACACACTATTAAGTTAAACTATAATGGGAACGAACACAAAACAATAAAGATTTCAATTTAGTTTTAAATTCATTATAGTACTCCTTATAGTATTCTCAGTGAGGCCAAATTGATTAATTTGATTTTAAATAAAATAATAATAATAATAATAAATACATTCGTTATAAATTATAATATGGTCTTAATAATAATAAAAAAGATTATATTCCAGAAATGTTTCTTATTCATAATTATTATAAAGAACCCATTCCTTTGAACTTGTTTTTACGGGCAATACGTTATAGGTATTAGATATTATTTAATTGTTTTTTTTTGCGTCGAGCATAATTTTCACTATCTATAGGTATTTTCAACATAGTAATGTGTTTTTCTATTCGTGAATGTCTTAACGATTCTGCGTACGTAATTTGGGCATCGAAACGAATCAAAGCGCATTGATATTATACATATATAAAGAAACTGTACTTGACAGTGGACAGATGAAAGTCTAACGATGAGTGTATTAAAAATTTGAAATTCGTGTTTCCTAATGATCTCCCTGCATACCTGCTTTGAATCGCCAAGCATATTCGACGGTATAGGTACTTAATTTATTTTAGTTTAAACACGTTTGAATGGAATAAATGATTTTCATAATGTATGTAATGTAAAGACCATCAGTTAGCCGACATCCAACAACCGTCGTTTTATCACTTAACAATGTAATAATAAATAATTAATTAGTCTTTACAGTTTATTTTCACTAAACTTAATTGAAATACACCAGTGACTATACCTTGGTATATTATATTAACACCCAACTGACGCCCGTGGAGGAATATAATCCTTGGCCGACTTCTCTAATTTTTATTTTTAAATCCACTGCCTATATCAATACTGTATACTATCCAGGTGTGTTTACTATTTTCATAACACTAATCGTTTTACTACGATATTATCTAAATAGAATATGTTTTTATTGTACAATAATTTTGTGCCATTTAATTACTTTCTAGTTTCTATATGATATTATTTACTTTGATAAACGTGTAAGGTATTTGTTTCAAATGTGATCCATATTATTATTTGAAATGTGTATTCCCCTATTTATATTTTATTAACTATACAATATAATATTCATTATTATACAACGAAAATATCATCAAGTTCGTGGCAAGGGTTATTACAATAACGGGGATAACCTAGAATATGGATAATGGGGCAATAATCCATACTGCATTCGTAAAAAAGGGACGTCTAAAGTCGATATTATCTTACTACACATCCGATTATATATATTAATATGTATATGTATATACAATATACATATAGGGATATTCAATGTTATTATATATGTATAGCGTATAAGCTTTTATCGCTGATTTTTTTTTTATTATCATTTAAATAAAATTAATTTAATATTTTAATGTACCCATATTCGAAAAAGGGTATATAATATATAAACGCGTGAGATCGTGTTTCATTCGTTCGAAAGAGGGTCAAGAGGGACCTTTTTGGTGGTTTAACGCCACCCGGGGTTTATGGTCTATATAGTCACTGTTGCTAAGTTCTCAAATCTCAATGTCCCGCGGGCTGTGCAGCGTGAAAAACAAAAACAATTATAATACGTGAATATTGTTATTAGTTTATAATAAAACAATGTAATTTTCAAACGTAATCATGAAAATAAAGTTTATCATAATAAAGACGCGAGACTTAATAATAATAATATGTTTCGTCCGCTGTCTGGGACACATTTTAGTCGGTAATAGAGGGTCGAAAATACGGTTATTTTGTTTTTGCAACGATGTCGTTATATAATAAGTCCGTCGCATATTATCAAATTCCATTATACTATGCGCAAATATCTGAGCTCTATAAGTAAAGTAAGTATGCATTTAAAAACAAATTAAGTATGATAAAATGAAGCAAAGCTTAATGTTACGCCATACCTATAGAAATAGGAAACAACCCGGATGAAAACTTTTTTTTTATTGTTTAGCTTTAATATTATAAACATCTTGTTTTATTATTTTTATTTTTTATGGACCCCTCGAAGGATAATAACAACGATGTCTGCCCGATGCTGCTGACACTGAATAATCATTAAGTAACCTTTAGCAATATACTGGATATAATGTACATATTGCAAGCGAAACACGTATATGAATTGTACAACGGTATGTACGATTCTTTTAAGACGGGATACAGATCGCATTATATCAGTCAATTCGAACTTTTATTTCGAACCGCGAAACCATACTAACTATTTCAAAACCTCGAGTATTATTTTTTCTATTTTTTTTTTATCATGTTGGGTTTTAGATTTATTAATTTACTATAACTATTTTTTCTCGTATACTATTTTTAGACTATGTATATAAATAGAATCGTGATAGTGAAGGAATACGGCTACAAGGGTAAATTGTATACAAATGTGCCGAGCAAAAAAACAATAACCTATCTTACATATTTTAATATGTATTATTTGTTTGTTGAACGTTGAACTTTTCATAAAAATGTGGGTTTCCGTTTGAGAAAAAAGCTAACGATTTGCAAGTGTAAAAATTTGTGAAAAAAATGAGATAATTTGATGAACTTCAAAATCAACCGAAATAACTGTCGCAATAATTTATTAGTGCCTATATACGTATTCCACAATTAAAAATATCATTCTGTTCATTGTTTTTTAATCGTATTATAGATCGCACCGGCGACGGCGCATCACGTCCTCTCGTAGCGGAAGACGATATCTACTGAAATGTTTTTGTACTATGTAATAACGTAATATATTAATTTACTGTTTTTATCATTATTATTCGTATGTCACGCGTCGGACCGTACATATTCTAAGCGTAAGTACATATAACTATATAAGCAATACAGCCGCAATACAGGTGTTGCGTACGCCACCAAGTCCCACGAAGATATATTTATGTCGGAAGAAAGCGGTGACGTACCTAAAATATTATTATATGCGCGATGCACAGTGACGTGCAGTCACAAAACTTTACACATATAATATTATTATATAGGTTTGCATATATGTATGATGTATATAATATATCGTATACGCTTCCGACACAGCTATACATGAAGCAATATTATTTTCTACCGTACTTATAATGACGATCGGCGGCGTGATGTATGGTACCTAAATACCGCCATAACGCATAGGTATATACATACGAATCCGCGTGAATTAAGAATCGGAAATACAATAATAATAATAACGGACGTCGCGTTTTATGGTGCGACGTTAATGGACCGAGAGACCGCGGTACCTGGTGTATCGTGCATGTGTATATGTATATATATATATATATATGAATATAATATATTATATTCTTAAAGGTACATATATATATATTATATTGTGCGCGTTATACTAGATAATATTACGGTATATATATATATATATATATATAGTGGTGATGCAGCAGTGGCGGCGGTCGACAAACCTGTAACGAATAATATCACGAAATGGATTGGGATTCGAATTAAACGCGAGTCCAGTTCCCATGAGCCACACGGCACAGTGTTATATTATAACGTGTGATAATATTATAGAAGGTGTATATAGTGCATATACAATACATATATACGTATAATAATCATATAATATAAATATAAAATATTAATATACGTGGCGCGCGAATGGGCGGCGGCGGCATCGGGTACCCGAAAAGCAACTAGTCATCGTGTGCAATGTGCATCGGTAGGTATACATAATTTCATACAGATATAGATATAATATAATACCGTAGGTCGCGCAATATCATCTCTTCGCACCATAACACACACACACATACACACACACACACACACACACGTGCTTACATAAAATGTGCAGTGTGCACGTATACCGCCGCAGCCAGCCTACTGATTTATGATCTGGTCGGCGGCGTACGGGAAATATAATATACGCCGCCGTGCAGTACGATATTATGATATAGTATATAAGTATAAAATGTATATATATATTTATTAGTCATATAAGGTGCCTGCGGGGAAATGATAAAAGAAAAATAGCAGCCAGCCCGAAAAGACCTAAAATTTTTTTTTTTTCATTTTTTAAATCGTTCACGACTTTGCCTCTTTCCTCTTAGCCGGGATAATACACGATATACATAATACAGCGTGTCGATCCGGTTCCCTCGCGATACAGGCTCAATGGTGCCTCCTAGCCTGCGATCGCACGACGACCTCTGCCTCGCCACCGTGCAATTTATATACTTATATGTGCATCGTAACGCCGTACACGATATATTATTATTAATATTACACACGATATCGGTGCGGATAAAGATTTTCAGACTCTTTACGTGTTGCACACGTCGTCCATCCACCGGAGTGCACACGTAGTACGTACACGCGTACCCATAATACACATGACGTGTAACTTACCGCCTATAATACATGACGACGGCGATGGCGAAGTAACAATAATAATATTAATATAACGCGCCACACGACCATCGTCGTCGCGGTTGCGGTTCGTTCGCACGCGGGTTACGCCGAAGATCGACGTGCTGCTGCTCTTCTCTCTCCCAAACTCTTCGCAACCACGTATTATACTATACATTTATATATATAATATAATATGTACGTATGCAGCGTAAGTCGTGTTCGCACACTGCTGCGATATAATTATTGCAAACGGCACACGTGACGTGTTGTATTTTATATTATATATTACGTTATTTAGTTATTATAATGCGCGTATGTCGTATGTATGCGTACATTATACATGGATAATTTTTATTTGTGTGCGGGGCGTAGTCTCCCACAGAGATGTACGCCGCCGATTTGACACGGCGGAACTACCGAAACGCCAGTAAATTAATAATAATAATATTACGCGATTACGCGGACATACGTATTATACAGGAATAATAATTATAATATTTTATTACAGGCAAATTTCACCAAAAAATTAAATTTTTAAGAAGAGCAATATAACTATGTCGCACACTTAACAAATTGAGTATAATTTAGCGATATATTATAATATACATATAGTTTATTTTAAAACGCAAAACATAATATAGTATATTATATACCTTTATACGAATCGTAGATTTCTTAATAGATTTATTCATTTTTTTTTTTTAATGATAAATTTTTATGTTAAAATAATTTAACAATGGTCACACAACTTTCACTGTAATTTGGTTTTTAGATTTAATATACAATTGTAATACAATTTAATTATACACAATATATATTAAAAGTGGCATCTACTAAGAAAAAATAATACTAAAAATGTCTGCTTATTAATAAATGATTATTCTTTTAAAAAATTAGCATGCCGATACTTGAATTATTTTATTAAACAAAATTATTAAAATTATCGCTTGTTATATTTACAAATTTGTAAAAAAAAATAATTCACTATATTAAGTAATAATTAAAAAGTAAGTTTTTCGAAAAATAGTATAAACACAATAAGGCTTAAAAATAATGAAACTATAACTGATTTATCTAAAAACAAGAGATATTGTATGATTAAATAAATTACAGTATAATATATAATATATAATAAATGCTGGTAAAATGAATCTTCTTAAACTTATAAATATGTACGTCTATAGTACGATAATTTCATCATTTGGTATAAAAATATTTACTTAACTAACCTCCCTTCCATAACCACTCACAAACCTGGTTTCATAGTCTTAATCGCTGTAGAAATGCGTAACCTGCTTCTACCTTATCGGATTTTGTCACACTTTATACTTTCCTCTCATTAATTTAAACAACCCATAACGACCCATGTCATCCCATTTTCCTCTTATTCAATTAGACATTTCAGCAGCAGTTCACGTCGCTATAATAAACATAACCCGGCATATATTACATATTGACATATTGTATATAATGGTTATAATATTATTATTTTTTTTATTCTAGACATATTATCTGTCATCACATCACTAGCATTTAAAGAAAAATGCGTTTGCTATACATATGACTCGGTAATAATCGTAACAAGTGATACTTGGGAAGAAGTTTGTAAAAAACATCTAGACTGATATTAAATATATACGTTTGTGGCTATTAAATATAGAAAAAAGAGTTATTTTACCACACTGCCTAATCAACAATTAATATTTTCCAAATATTGACTATTGTCCAGACAATAATTACATTCAACTGATTGTATAACCCTAAAATCATACTCCTACAATAATAAATTAAAAATTAATTTTAATATCAAATATTTAGGTAGGTATAGAAAAATATTATTACACCAAAAGTACAAAAATCCACCACTAAATCTTTTTTTTTATATATTTGTCAAAATATATATAATAACCTAGGTACCTTCTGAATTACGTTATTATACAAATTATGTTATATTCTAATTAAATTTAAATCTAAATTGACTCATACAACATAATAATCAACTGATTATTATTCACCTCTATTATAAATTTCATAATCTAATTTTTTATCAACAATATTCTAATCTTTTTATATTTGTAAGTGTTAAATTTAAATACCTTAAGTGTAGCCTTTAAATTAAATTAACAAATATATAAAGAAATCCTGTAATTTCTATAGTTAAGATTCGTGGGCTCAGTACAGCCACCCATTATAATAGTATAATGTATAAAGTATTGTGTTATATTATATTGTAATATTTTATAAATAAATAATAATAATAATATCTAATCCTCGACCCATTTAATGATTCATGCAACGTGATAAGTAATAATTTTTCTGTACACGACTCGACAACAATCTAGCGACCTTTGACATCACTATAATTTCCTCTTCGACTATCAAACATTTTTGCAACGTGTTTCTCTTGATACTTATTGTCCCTTTTTAAGTTTACTTTCAATATTAAAAATAGTTTCTCATACCGAAAAAAAAATGATCGATTTGAAGTGGAAGTATAGGTAAAATTCAATATTAACAACAAATTTTGACCATGGTTCTATAACACTGCAGTTGCAATGCATAGAATACAGATAAAAGCTTGTCTCGAAGTGTTTGTTTTTGTATCAATAATAATCACAGCCATACTACATAAATCTACTCATCTTCGTTGTATCCTTCTCCAATTTAAATATCACACAATTGTTTAAATATTTAATACAAATTCGTATTTACTTTGTATTAATAATTTAAACAGTTATATTATGTACCTCCGAGTAAAATTAATTAGTTATCACATATTTTGAGTAAAAAAATATATTCATATACATTTTAGTATTTTATAAGTTTACTTTATTATTTTACGTATACATACCATATAATATGATGTATATATATTATGTATTTACAATTAAAATAAATAAATATGTAGTTAGATATTTTCAAGAACATATTAATTAAAGGACAATTTGTTAATAAAAACAAATACTCTAAGATACTCAGACATTTTAATTGCGTACTATGCTTTGTTAATTTTAGAAATATTATGGTATCATAGAAGCCTTTAAATAAAACAAAAGTGTAGAAACTTCTTAGAACTTATCAGCATTTTAGAATATCAAAAAAATGCTTGTGTGCCGTTACATCACTTATGTAGGTACACTAAACCGTAGACAGTCTTATAACCGGCAGCTCAAACGTAACACCTGCCTATCCAGTAAAATAATTGTATTACTAAATAAAAACATGATAACGTGAATTTTTTGATCTCGGACTCTCGGTTGGTCGTACACCTATTGAAACTACCTATACAGTATACATATTGAATGAAACGCCAGACCGTTCTAGATTTCCGTCATAGCTAACAATATGTATATATTAGGTTTGTTTGTGGTTTATCGAGGAGATCGTGCTAAATAAAAGATATTCCATCTTAACGATTATACATTTCAGCAGCAGTTTGCGACGCTATAATAAACATATATACGCATTATAGATTATATAGTGGTTATAATATCGTTTTTATCCTCGACGTATATAATCCTCGACCCATTTAGCTTTTCTCGGTCCACTGCAACGTGATAAGTAATAATTTAAAAGTGTGCAGGAAATAATTTAATTAAAATCATTTGAGTTATTGAACTGTTATTGAAAATAAAGAATATTGACAAAAATATAATAAATTGGATAAAATACTTTCATATAAAAAATAAAAATCAGAAACAAACGTTGCAGTACTCGTGTATAGTTATAGGATATATTATATATATATAATTTATTAATTTAAATATAAATTATTCTCAACCGTAATAAGATATGTAATATATTTATTATTTTATACACCGTTGAGTAACATGATTTACAAAATTGTTATTATATTTAATAAATATATATATATATGTTTAATACTATTGGTTTTTCTCTAAGTTTATTCATCATTGCTCATTAGGAACACAGCCGGTTTAGGAACTTTAATAAATTACAATATTATTATTGCTAGAATTGCGTTTAAAAGTAAAGTAAACGAATATAATATTATTTTAACTAAATACCATAACCTATGTAACGAAAATATAAATATATTTTTTAGTATTTTCACGACTAAGAAACCTGCAGTGAGAAACCTTTTTTATATATATAAAACAGTAGGTATAATGTAAAAAAAAAATTAGTCATTTTGTTTTAATTTATTTAATTGTTTGAATATGTTGATACAAAAATAGACATATGATGACACGATGACACGTATATGTGTACTCAATTTAAAATAAAAACTAATCACTACTGTTTTAAATTATAAATTATAATAATATATTACCTATAATATGATTTGAATGCAATCAGGTATACTAGCATAACCAATCATGATTTTGTTATTCATAAGTAATAAGTACTTGTACAATTTATCAATAGAACATTATAATATTACAAAATATGAGTTGGCCACATGAGTACAATGCATAATATGTCTATTCAAAATATAGGTAAATTATTCGTTCTGTTTGCTATTAATACATTCCGGAATTTTCTGCTCATATATGATGTGTCGAAGATTGTGTAAAGTATATATCAAAAAATATTTAAAAGTCATCGTGTAGGCATCATCGAATTAAAAATTAAACAGTTTTATAAATTAATTTAATTTTGTCTATGGGACTATGGAAGTGAAATTCGGAATAGACTGAAATTCTATCGGGGTTAAACAGCGAAAAGAAAACTAATTTGATAATATTATCCATCAATGTTTATGCAAATTCTTAGTTTGTCGCATAACACCTGAGTACACATGCACTGTTACGATATTCAAAATTTTCGGTACCTACAATTCGAATATAAGAAACAACATTGCTTATATGCGCATATATACTCGTAGACGTACAAATTCGACGTTCACGGCCCGGATGTTTCAAACCGGAAATTTCGTTGAAATCTTACCGTTAAAATAAAATATATTATTATACCGTGAAAAACAAGTTTATATCATATATTATAATAATTCCAATGCGACAATCGAGTCTTCTTCTTTTTTCGAGTATGAGTTGGATATAGGTATATTAGAACCGACGTAAGAACGTATCAGATGACAGATTCATATATTAATAAATAATGCTAAATATTGTGTAGAAGTGTATAACATGTGAATATGTGATTATGTGAATCACTCAATCGTCTATACATCTCATTTACACGTAAGTTTAAATGTCCGATGAAATTCAAATATTTATATTAATTTGTGTTTTCTATACCTAGCCAACTCTTCGATAAAGTAACTGGGAAAGTGGAAACAATTCCGTATGAAGTGCATATGTTTACGTACAAAATTTGTTAACAATTTTAAGTAGATATAACATGAATGATAAATCCATACGACGAATTTCAGCCGATTGGTGTATTAGCATACGAAATTATATTATAGTAGGTAGATCCAATTTATAGATATACTTTACTACTCTACTCTATACTATATATAATTTTATGATATTTAAATAAAATAATAAACGTAATGTTTTTAGTAAAAATTAAATCTATCTATCGTAACAGTAATATAGTAAATTGAATAACTTTAATAGCAAATATTGAAATATCTTTAGTGAATAAAGTTCTTCCGTTTAGAACCGTTTTTCGTATATAGGTACAATGAATAATGATACATCATTGAATTTAAATTAAATACATCCATTCCAATGACCGACTCGACAACTAATGTAGGTACAGCATAGTGGTATACACTTATCCACATTATTCTAAAAAGAAACTGACGTACACCTCATTTCTGCAGATGAAAGTCACGTAAGATGTAACTTGTTAACAAAAAAAAAAAATGATAATGAACAGTTATAGCGGGTTTATATTATAATAAGACAACACACGGTAATAATATAATAATAATAGCAATATGGTGAATGAATAAATTACAAATAATATTCCAGCGTGCCCCAAGGTTGAGGAAACGGTTGGCTGGCACCCAATAAAATTAATGTGTCGAGTTGTCATTAGAGAGTGCACGAGGGACTCGACTATTAATACAATACCTATACCATTTTAACTGAACATACATACCCTTCCTTGACGTTTTTATTTTACTTTTCATTATAAAAAAGAGGGTTCTTCCCTTTCATTATTACTTGCTTTTATTGTGTTCCGTTGTTATGATTTATCAGTGTTCGACAGAAAATATCAGGTTACTTGATTCTTTTTAGGGTGTCACATGTAAAATTATGTCACTGCTCTTGTTATATATAACATAAAATTTCTAGAAAATCCTAATAGCCATAGTCCATGATGAGTACTATATTAAAATGTATGCAGTTTTTAAATGTTTACTATACAAAAATAACATAGAACCAGACGACCACGGTTATAACCACATAAACATAGTAATATTAGTTTCCAAGTATTTTTAAAATTACACAAAGTTTATATAAATATATTTTTGGTAGTTCGAGTTTAGTTATTATTACAATCTAATTAAATAATATAAGCACTATAGTATATACTCTCTTTGATTGTGTCATTGAACATTAACAAAGTAACCTTACGTACCTATATTATTTTTGTATGTCTTACACGTTGTAGTCATTGCCTTAATACCTACATACACATTTTTAATTGGTTCTAGTATTAAAATTTGTATTATTATACAATAATCAAGTCTAAATGTTTCTAATGTTTCTATATAATATAAAGTTACTTATATTAATGTAATAAATACCGTGGTATAAGAAAATAGGCATTCAATATTATCATTAAAAAATATCAATAATGACATGATATAAATGAAATGATAATATCAATAAACGATGATCAAAATATAAAATACTTTAATTATATACGTATAATAATATGGTACAAAACTATTAAGAATCTACAAAGTGTAATGAAATATCAAGAACCTACCTATATGTATTAGAATTTATGTTCTATAATTTATATTCTTGTATGTCATGACTATCATTAAACGATCACGAATTTTCTTTTTTTCAAATTACTTTTTAAGATAATAAAAAAAGCTTTAAAATATTATATGATATTTCAAATTATAAGTTATATAGTTCTATTAAGTAAAGCTGTACACAGGTAACAGACAGATATTTATAATTTATTTATTTATATAATTAAATTTCTACAAGAAGATCATATTGAACCCAATTGCACGAAAGAGGAGGAAACTTATACAACCAGACGGCAGAAGTCAATAACAATTATAAAAACCAGTGTAGTCGCTCTGCTAAATAGTAGGTGCTGATTTTACCACATAATTGAGTAGGTCACTGTACCTAATGGATCTATTAAATTTGAACTCAATAATAAATCATTGTATACCATAAAAAACGTTTATGTGCAGAAACGGTCAGTCACCTCTATTTCTAGAGATATTATATATTTTTTTTTTATTAAGAATACTGTAGGTGCAATAATATTTTGAAAACATCATAGTGGAAAATAGCTAAAGTTGTAAGTCTCTCTCTATAGCAACGAATAATATTTTTTGAATTATAATATGTACGAGTATATAATAACTAAAATCTTATATTTTTCACTTAAATATCTAAATTTATAAAAATTGGAAATGTCTATAAACATAAAATTGTGCTTATTATATATTTTTAGATTTCTATAAAATAGCAGAACTTTGAATTATATTTTCAACCCTATGGTATAAACATTAATCACTTTATACATTTTAAACTATAAGCTAATTGTAATGTTTGTGATTTGAAAATTGGGCATATTTGGGCCAAATTTATTTTGGAATTTATATTATAGGTATACAGACAATTTTAACATAGATATTTGATGAAAATTTGAAGTCTCTAAAATTCTTCAATTTTTAATTACAACAAAAAAACAAAATCAATTTGTCAAAATCTTGAGATTTTGTATAAAAATTTCTGTTTTGTTTTTGTTTTTAACGATTATTTCGAAAGATATTTTGATATTTTTTTTTACTCTACTTAACAAAATTCGTTATTCTACCGATAAACACTCAAAATCATGGTTACTGTTGAGTGATGACAGTTGACAAGAAAATTAAAAATTGAAATTCACATTGTAAAATAATTATACTTATTACTCCACTCTCCACTAAAATTATTTAAGTAAATGTACACAGGTGGAACAACGTAAAATAATATTCATTGAAAAATAAATAAATCGAACAATTTTAAGTATTAATTAATCCATTGTAATAAGTTTACAAATTAACAACATAATTATAGATTCTAAGCACATATAATAACAAATATATTGAATTTAGAATAATGTATGTTTTTTAATTTTTGTGTCTATCATATTTTGTCACAGTAAAATAACATCAATTTTGACTTTGGAAGCAGTTTCTGATAGCTAATTAAATCTAGTAGGTTTTTTGGTGGATTGAAAATTCTCAGTAAATACGTTTCAAAGTAACTGTGTTTTTTGTAATTTAAAAACAAATAATCGTAGTTGGATTTTTCACGAATTTTTTTTATACTATTTTCTATAGATAATACAATTATAAAAATATTTTGAATGTTTTAAAAGTTTTATAGACATTTAAATTTCTTTAGTTTTTTTTTCTATAGCTTTTACTAAAAATGTCATAAGCATTAAAAGTTAGATTTTAGACAAAATTTGTAACATATCCAAAAATTCCAAACTATTCTAGAAATGCATACAGTTTTTGTTTTAATATTATTATACGAATTTCCCCGTAAGTTTTATATAAATGTATTCATATATTTTCTCATTTGAAAATATTTTAGTTACAGCCAGTGTAGTTTTCAATTCAACTATGCCTACTTTTTTTAAGTCATTTTAATCCCATTTGTGCAGATATCTTAAATGTTTCTGTGTTAATACATTTTATTGTTATTTAATAAGTTAACAGAAACAAAAATGTCTTGATAACTTATAACAAATAATATGTTTTTGACATATAGTTAAAACAAAAAGTGGTATCTAATACCCTATTAATTATTAGTTGTGGTCGAAATGACTTAAAATAAGTGGAGAGATGCATAACAATAATTGTTATTACGAATGAATTATTCAGATTTCCTCATTTCATCATAATATTTTTCACACTGTTTGTTATTTTTTTTTATAATTTTAGCAATTGATCGAGTCACACATGATATACTATACACATCCACCTATCAGAATCAACAAAATATTGTCAAAAATTACGTTTAGATGATTTTTATTATTATTAATTTCGTTATTGTTCTGTAATATTTACATGTAAAAACATATATTTTTACATTTTAAACACCAGTCGGTTTTAGTTAGAATATATTTTTTAATTATATAAAAACATTGGCTCTAAACAAGGCTATCGCTAATATGATTGCGAAACAGCCTATACTAAACAACACAATAAGCCGAGGAAAAATATGTTATAAAACAATTATTTTCACCATAAAAATTAAAAATTTTCTCTTCAATAAAAATAATCCCAGTACATTACTATAATTTTAATTTTAAATTAAATAATTTTAAAAATATAAAAATGTTAATCTGCATTTCATTAAAAAAAACAAATCTTTAGGAGAATGCATTATTCTAGACAAGATAAGTAGAGGGATATCATCCCTCCGCATCCCCCCTTAAATCACTAGACTTATTAGGATACAAAAAGTATATCGGAAATAAGTTTATTTATTACTTATTATTACCTATACTAGACAAACTTTCCATCACTAATAAGTAGTCGGTTATATTTTACATCATACTTTTATATAAAGTATATTTG
Source organism: Rhopalosiphum padi (assembly GCF_020882245.1). Taxonomy (NCBI): domain Eukaryota; kingdom Metazoa; phylum Arthropoda; class Insecta; order Hemiptera; family Aphididae; genus Rhopalosiphum; species Rhopalosiphum padi. Next base: position 57,417,203 of record NC_083599.1, read on the forward strand.
ATTGCCTTCAAAATGAATATTTACCACGAACCACATGATTACTCCAACATAAGACAAGTTTTAAATATCTCTACATTAGCCTCTCGACGCGATTAAGCAGACTTAGACTTCTTGTACTCAGTTCTAAATAATTTTCTAGACATTCCTAATTTCCTTGCTACCATTTCTTTTGAGTTTTTTCTCACTCTTTCAGAAACCAATTCCAATTTTACGTTCAAACTCACAAGACCTCTTATAGGCACAACGATACTTTACATTGCATGTTCAGAGCTGCAAACAACAAATAGTCTTTAGGTCCCCCCCTATTGCTACTACTAGGTACTTAAATACAACATAACTATATTATATTATGTGTATAGTGTATACTCTGAATTATTACTATCTAAATTATTTTTGTATTTAATTATTTATATGTTCTAGCTTATTGATCAATATTATCAAACCTACACTTTATTACTATGTTTGTATAAACTATGTAAAATTGCCGATTTGGCGTTTAATATGCAATAATAATAATAAAAATAATAATATTTGATCAGAATACTTCATACTAAAATATTTTAATTTTAAATTCCCATACATGTATTTTAACTATAATCGCACATGATGTGATCTATAGGTACCTATTTACTGTCAGTTGTGTATTTATGATTTTGTCAAGGGGGGATATACGCTGGCAAACATATAATTTCCTCCGCGGGGGGGGGGGGTACTCTTACCATCACCACCGTTTCTTAAAAATGTTGAAAATGTATATACTTATTATAATTAAATACCTACACATAAATATATAAAACTGTATTCTTTTGTTTTGAAAATTTATTATTCATAGTCAATTTTTTATAAAATGGAGAAAACCATAATAATACAACAGTAGTAGTACCTATTGATAAATGCACAAATATAATATATTTAGGACGAAAACAGTAAAAAATGATGCACCAGCCAGTGCTTCGAACTTAAGGGTCTTAATACATCTACTAAAGAAGGTCCCTTTTTTTGGGACTTGGCCAGGGGCCTGGACCCCGGAAGGTAAAGGTGGCTAAGCATCTGCATAGTTTGCCTAGGTGGAAGTTCGGCACTGGGCACTGGCACTAGCGTGAGTGTTCGACTATAATGAGTAATGAATTATTATGCTGTATTAAAAATAAACTAATGCAATAATAAATATTATAAAAATAAATAATAGCTCGTATTTTAGTGTTTAAATTATTATTATTTGTGTCCCATTTAATTATTAGAATTTATTGTTTAGAATAGAATGCCTATTTATATATACATAATACATGCCTCCGGGTCCGGCCTTTGCCTTGCAATATGTTTTGAAATAGCAACCAAACGCTTATTTTTAAGGGGCCTCGCTACGGCCGTCAGTTTGAGTTCAAAAGACGTAAAGTTTTGACAAAATTAAAGTTAGTTGTGTTCGATTTTGATGCTGAAAAAAATTCTGAACTCGACAGAAAATTGTCTATAGATCGTACGGAATACTTTGTAAAAATTAAATCTTATATTCTAATGAAGTGGCAATAAAAACTTGAAAATATGAATTTTTTTAAATCATAATATTAAAATTAAAATTAAAATTAAAAACGGAATGTTTCGTACGATCTACAGACATTTTTCTGCTGAATTTAAATATTTTTTTAGAATTAAGATCAGACAACGTTAACTAACTTTAATTTTGTCAAATCAATAAGTAAGTTGTCGTAAAATTCATAAAGTGAATTTTTATTATTATCGAGTTATTGACATGTGCATGCGCGTACTCCAGCCAGTACCCACATCGCATTTCACTTATACTAATTATCTTTTACAACTAACACATAGATCTCGGGCGGCTAAAACGGGATTATGAATTGCCTAAATGTTGTCCCTTAAATAATAATCGTAGCGAGGCCCCTTAAAGCATGATAATAGCTGGATCGTTACTGCCAATAATGACGATTGACAGAATTTTACGATTTACGATAGGAATTATTTTCAATCATATACATATTTAGCAGTAAGTCATGTATTGACTACGGACATCAACCATAATATTTTATCCAAATTCTTAATATTTCAATATTATAACAAAATGTAGCGTTTTTAATAATTTTATTCTGTATTTCTGTTATATATGTACATTGTACAAGTACGACATTATTAAACCTATCAGTAAAAAAAATACCAAGAGTGATCTATCCCCCCATATCCCTCGCCGTAAATACGTGTTCTACTGTGTCAGCCTACGTCCTTTTTTTCGCATTATTAACATTTCATATTTATTTTTTAAATAGAAAATTAAATTCGTCATATTATAACTTCGTAAATGTAAAGTGATTTGTTAGTTATTAGTGCATTGACACGAATTTCGATACTTCAGACAGCGGTCTGATGAATATATCAGATGAAGGTGCTATAAAAACACTGAACGTCTACAGTGAGCATAATATAACCACTGTAGATTTAATTCAAAAATTTAATAGGCAAGTTTTATGGAAAAATTACAAATGAAAAGTTACAAGTTATATATCTAGCACCAATGAAATTAACTAAACTTCCTTTCCTATCCTACGTTTTTATAAGATACCATTCTACAAATAAAGGAATTACAAAATGAAGATTTTTTTTATTATTTAAATGTTTTTAATTATATATAGGTATCTGTATTTAAATATTAAAATTAATTATGATTTGAAGTTTGTTATAAACATTTTGGCAACGTCGCATTCAATTTCACGCGCAATCGCGCACTTTTAAATGGTCAAAATCATGTTCTTTGTTATTCCGGCACTGCGCGTAATCGTACTTCGCCGAAATTAATTTATTTGAAACCAATATTTTCTATGAATAGTATGAATAGAACATTTTGTTTTTAAAAGCCTTCGCTCGTTATAGATTTTTTGATACGTACATGTATATATGGATACAAAATTATAAAACTAAGGCTATTTAAAAAATATTATGCTTGATTTAATATTTGTTTAATAGTCATTATAACATTACAAACAAATATGGTAATATTTTGTAATACCTAATTGTACACTAAAAATTAATATAATTTTCAAATATGCACTAAAACGTAATAAAAGTTACAATAAAATTCTAAAAGAAAATGCTAAAAAAACAGTAAAAAAATAAAATATAGCACTTCATCACATTGATATATCTATGAATAGAATTATATTATGTTCTTGGAATGAATTGTTCTAAAACATTATAAGAAAAAACGATTTTTTTACGTTATAATCTAGACTCTATAGTCTAATTAAATTTTTAAATACAGATAAGTGAAGTAGTGGATCAATAGTTTATAGAGGAACCCTTATATATCACACATCACGCCGTTTATTTATACATAATTCAAATTCTTATAATTAATAACAATTATCTTAATACTGGTTCAAAATTCGATTTTTGTTTATTTTAAATTTTCAGAAAAGTATTCTAGTTCGGAATAATATGATTAATTACCGTGCTTTGGACGATGATTATAATATTATATTAGGTATATATTATGCTATTGTGGTTATATATATATATAATTGTAGGTACCTGTATAATAAAATGTCCACGTATCACCTCGGAGACGATCGTTAGCAGCAGGAAGTAAACCGGCGAATATTAAAAAACAAAATCGACACACTCGAGTTCCGCGGATACGGCGAAGTTGACGCGGTTTTCACTGCGACAGAAAAAAAAAAGTGACAATAAATCATTTTCAAACGGCGGTGATTAACTGAACGCGCACGTCCGCCGTCGTGAGTATATGGAAGAAAAACATCCTGGTGGCATGATAGAGTTCGATCGCGATTGGCGCAAACCGATTTGAAACGCGTTTGCAAACGTATCTAGCGCTTCAATTGGTGGTTCGCCTCCGTCACTCGTCGATGACGTCATGCGATAGTCTCTATTCAATTCCTAAAATCTAAAATCCGTCGTGTGCTCGGTGTGATGGATTTTCCGTCACTTTTATCGTAATATAGTCTTCTTGTTTATTAGTTTATTTTTTAAATTATTATCGACAGTGTGAAAACAAATAAATAAATCGTCATTCAATTATTTTGTTGTTATTAGTTGATCGAACACGAAAATCGTCTTTTTTCCAACATCAACGACTACTCAAAAGCAAACGAAAAATATCTTTGGTATGATAATATATTATAATACTATTAATAATCAACACATCTAGGCACCTTTTTTTTTTATTTATATAAGGTCATATCGTTTTATCCTACCTATATAGGATAAAATTACTTTAGTTAGTTCTGGCTATTCTATAATAATATGCATCACATAAATAGACACTAATACGGGAACGAAAATATTATAATAGACTTGTAAGTTATTGTTTATATTCATGTATTAAAAATTAACCTTATCATTTTTTTTATACTTTATATTATTTTATTTTATTTTAAATGCTATTAAAGCGTACACTGCAGAAAACGTGTATATTCTCATCTTTCAGATTTACAAATGTTGAATATTAAATTGAAAAGTACTGTTGAATATAGCTGTAGGTAACGACATAGGTAGCTTGTCTTTTCAAAGTTTAATTCAGTTATTAAATAATTGAAATTTCGATAAATTCATGATGACTCAGACATATAATTATTAGTTATTAAATTAACACCTAGGTATTATATTTTATTAACTAACCATCTATAGTTATACAAAACTGCCAAAAATAAAAACCAAATTTTATTATTTGGTTTATAATTTTATATTTGTGACAAAAAACCGTGAAAAATACAATGAACACATATAAAAATAAATGAGTCAATTATAATATAAGTAGGTAGGTACTATTAACCAAACAAAAACTTAAATACGTTTTTATAAACGTATAATACCTATACCTATTATCGCCTATTAATAATTATATATATGTAATTAACCTACCATAACCTAATGGATGACATTGTGTAAATATTATATTCTATAATATAAAATAATACAATTAAAATTTAGACAAGTTTGTCAACGAATGATATATTGACTATTTGACTATCTCATTTCATCAAAGGTCATTTCCGTTATATTTTGTATATTATCAATCGAATATTTTTACTAATCAATAGATTGTAGTATATATAATATGTGTACTTTAGTACCTAAGTATTATTTTTAAATTATATTTATAAATTGTAAATTTATCGTTTATGATATATAATACGTTATTTAAGTAGTATTTTTAATAACACGGTTTTTAAGAACAATCGTAAACCATGGACATTCAAAACGATGCTATACTTCCACATTTGTTATCTCCGTCTTACAAATGCGTGAAGCGTAATAATATACCAAATTTACGCTCGGCATTTACGCTTAGCTATTTATTAGCTTTAATATTAGAGTGAATCGACCCATTATTAAACTTAATGTTAAGAGCATTTTCTGTGTTTGTATAGTGGTTTTTTTTTATGGTAGTTCAATTTTTTAAAGAGTTTTACGTATATAAAATAGTGAAAATGTATTCAAAAACGCTCATAACTCGCTTAAAAATGGAATTATCGTAAAAAACTGACATATGAACAACAACAAATATTCTTAATATCTTTTAAGTTTCATAACAAATTCATCTAATCTATTATTAAATTTATTAAAATTATAAACGAAAACTATTGAGCGTAAATTTGCTATATTACGCACTTATAATCATAACCTTCGCGGGTGCGTGGTGTCCACTTGCAAATAATCAAAAAACTACGAATATATTTAAATACATTAAAAAATAGTTTATAATTATGAGTTACGACTAATGTAAGGAATATTTTTGATTTTGATAGTTTTGTATAGTTACGAATAAATAAAAATAAAAATATAGTTTTGCGCAAACTGCTACCTTTACATACACTACTTGTGTCTTTATGAATAGCATAATTAAATTTTATAATATAAATAGTAATATATTCATATGCACATATGCTATAGTATGAATAGTGGTAGATATGTAGTGGCGTAATTTTTTGGGGAAAATTGTAAATTTGCCCTTCTTTCATAAATATACTAACAGTAAAAAATTTTTAATCTTATAAAATAAATAAAGAATATTTTTATCGTACATTGGTACATTTACAACATTAACTATATTTTTTCACTCAAATTGTTGACTATTGTATAAAATGCATTTATTACATTATTTATTTATATGGTTCTTCTATTGTTTGATTTATTTGTTTTTAAGTATTGTCAACGTTATTGCATTATCATTTTAAATAAATTGAAAAATATAACCTAATCAAATTATATTATTATGAATTTTATTATTATTTCTTTATGAACTCTTGTATTATACTTAATTATCTAACGATATTGGGTTAGGTACCTATGATTTGTGTGTAATTCGTAAAATTAGTATTAAGACCTATTACTTAGTGTAGAAAAACAAATAATAAGATTATATGGTTTTGACTGAATTCTCACCTGCAATCGATATAATACAAAATATAGTATCTAATACGCGAGAACTAACAATCGTCATATAAGATGAAACCTAACATATTCTAATTGGTAACTTCAATTGAAATAATTTAATACCAATTACATTTTTAATGGTAGGTATAGTATAAATTTAATCCGTTACAAAATCGAAAAAAGATAACGAAATTAAATAATACATAAAACCAAACAAAAAGTTCTAAAAACATTATAAGATTTAAATTCCGGAATGATCATAAATATTAAGTTGAGCTTATTTTGAACTCATAACATCGCAGTCAATTCCGAAAGGACCTGAAGATAACACTCACATATATGATACAAAATACCTTTTAAAATAACGTAAAACATAAAATATGACATATATTATACTTATCGCCTTATCGGCTATCACTTAAATCATCATCAAAAATTGACTCATGATAGTACAACAACTTGGTAAATACTATAAATGTATAAAGAAAACTTCAGCAAAAAATATTATAATAAATCATATTTCTTAAAAATATTCACAGAAACTCTTGATAATTCTTTTGGAAACATACATCAAACTTATCTATTCCCAAATTATAATTAGTAAACGTTTTTTTCGCAAAAGATATACTAGCAAAAGTACTGATCCAGAATATATTTCAAACCTAATAGATCACGATATATACACACTTTGAACTTTTTTTTAAATTAATAACAACAACTTTATACACAATTGGTTACACCCATTATTGAGATATTATGTTGTTATACTCATAAAATTCCTAGAAAAAATAATTCATTTATTAATAAAACAAATTAATTAGGTATTATTAACAAACTATCGTGTATAATACAGTACAGCACGTTATAAAATCTTTCATAAACATTATAAATTGACCAGGTATTTATATTAATATTGAATTTGTCAATGAAAAAAAATCATTATCTTTTGGGGTATTAAAAACTAAAAATACTTTAACATTTTTAAACAAAACCAGTATTTGAAAACCTTAATTTTGGTTTTTTGGTTTAATAACCTTAGAAAGGAAATGTTTATATTAATATGCATGGTAAAATTTTAAAAATAATTCGACTCATTTTAAATTATTTATATAAATATAATTCATTTTTTGCGGTTTTCCCATAAATATCGATAAAAAAGTTTAGTAGTATTTTTTTTTTTTATATAATCACATATTGAATTATTATTGCAGACAACAATTATTGTTGCGGTAAAACAAATAACATACAATGAAATGATTAAAGAAACAATTTTAATATTTAAAAACTATACACAAAATATATTTTTAAAATTTGTTTCAGGGTATTCTCTTATTTTTATAAACACAAGATAAATCAAAGAAAACAAATTTTAAATTAAATTTCTATGCAAAACATGCTTTAATATTATGTAAAATGTTATTTCCCATAAAGTATAGATTTATAAGTACTATACATTTTTTTCTGTGCATTCGTTGCTTAACAAACTGTTGATGTTTTTTACTCTTATTGAATTGCATACCATCCAAAAATCATAATCCATACTCAACATTTATGTATTACTGTATTAGCACATATACATATTTATTTATTACTTTTTATATGAAAGCTTAAGCATTCAAATTTCGTAAACATCATACGTGGAGCACCAAAACGTCGAAAACACAGGGTGGTCGTAATATGCAATAGGTAGAATATATATACAAATGTTTAACAATATAATATTATTGCTATGTAGTATAGGTTGTTCGCTGACGAATTCCAGGTGCCTTACGCGTGCGCGTATGACCGGGTCAGACATATTCACAATTAGTGGACATTTTAAAACCGGCTTTCGCACGAAAATTCGTTTAGAGCCTTAGAGGTGTAATAAAATAATATTATAATATTATATTATATTCGTTTCCGGCAAATATATTATTATTATTATTTTTGCGGTTTTACACATTTTATATTACGGCCGCGACCGGATTAAGAGCGAACAGGATAATTGATGGTGCGTGAACAACTCTTTTGATAATAATAATATATCTCCAGAGTAAAAGGCGAATAAATTGATGGCGTACGCGTTTCTAATACAAGTTACCGGCAATAACTCATTTCTTTTCCAAATACGTATAAATCACTCGGACAGTAGCGATCCGAGTCTCACCGTGCATTAGTGTCATCTTTAATCGGCAAAGCGCCTAATATTTTCTCGGACGTTGCCCGTGCACGATCGCGCGTACATGTTATTATATTATAATATACGCATATTATTATTATAATGCTACGTAATACTGTGTTATATGTAAACCGCGCGCTCGTTTTACATAAATACTTTGTGACTTTGTGCATATATATATTTACAGATATATACAACTGCAACAACGGCTGCGCATACCATATACACACGCGTATAAGAATATAATGTACCTATGTATGTGTGTGTGTACATCTGAACACGGAACGTATTTGAGATTTCGGCGAGAATAAATCTAAAAAATAAAAAAAAAACTGGTTTACAGACGGTTTTTTTCCTTTAGTTTCTTTCTGCCAAACACGCTCTGTGATGACGAAAATCGTTTAATGGGTCGTAAGTCGTATAGGCATACGCATATTCTACGCGCGAGAATTCTTACCAAAACCGTTTATAAACAGCAATCGCGGATACCGTCGCACAACCGTACGTATTATATCTCGCGTATCGCTGTTGTACTGGCATTTTATATTCTAATGCGAGCGTTGATTTCAAACGGCATACGTTTTCTAAGCAATTCAAAATAATCGATAATACGAAGAGTGCAGGTTGTGTGCGCAGTATGATAAGTAAAACGATCATTATAGACTATATAAAGTGCAGTGCGTGAACATAAACATCACGCTTCTTAATGTAATTCCCGCACAATGTGTTACACTATAATAGACCATAAAAACGGTTATACTTTCGGCTTTTTTACGTTTTTTTTTCACCAAAAGTATATCATAGTATTGCGCTTTACGTCTACCATACCGATTGATCTATTTACCTACAGTTAATAATTCTGAAATAACGTTTAAATTTGTCAGCAACTTTAATCGACATCGATATTTTTAATTTTTAACGTAAACAAATCAACACCTTAAAAAAATAATGAACCGTTTTTAATTTAACTCGAAATAATATTAATAAAACAATTTCTTCTTTCAATGGTTGAAATATATTAAAAATGTTGAATTTTATAAGCAAGATACTAACCATCAATAATATAGTTCTCTGTAAGGTTTAGTTTTAAGGAATCTTTTCAGTCATGCCCTACAAAACTACAACTAATAATGTTCTATTATATTATTCTTTTAAAAATTATTATGGGTATTAATTATAGAAGTATATCTATTGTACATAAATAAATTGCACCTCGTGGAAACCTTAATAAAAAAATACAATATTTATGTTAATTAAAAAAAAATTTAATTTAATTTGAAATATTGATGTATTTTAAGTTTAACCAACGTCCATGTCATAATTAATTTTAATCCAAAAATAACCATGGTGTTGAATACCCAAAAAATGTATCGTTAATCTAATTTTCGGCTAATAAATCAATTATTAAATTGACTATTACATAATTTGAATTCATTTAATTTTACAGCATAATTTATTAAATTTCATAATATTATTAAGACCACAATTTTTTTTTTAATTTGTTAATTTATAATACTTTTTTGTTTTAAACTTTTAAGTTTTTTAATTGTTATCTCATAATTATTGTTATTTTCCTATATTATTTGCTAATTTCAATAATATAATAATATATTATTTGTTATCTGTGGTGAAGCCAGAACTTTTGCAGTAGATAGGCTAGATTGAGAACAATATTTTTTTAGGGAAAGACAACATTTTTACTTGATATAATATATTAACACATGATTTATAAATCACAACCCTCAAAATTACATCCAGCATTAAACACTTGTGATACAAATATTATAAAATATAACTTGAAATATTTTAAATTTACAATAAATAATATATTTTGTAATACTAAATCAAATATACAACTAAACTTACGTAGTAACCATTTATTTTTTATTTAAATATCGTGTTGGTATTGTTTAAATAAAAAATATAAAAATAATTTACGTTTAAAAAAAGTTGATTTAGGTACTTAGCACAAAAAAAAAATAGGTGGTATTTTAATTGTAATATTATAGAGTACATATTATAGCTTTGTTTCCTCTATATTATGTTCTATATGATACATACTTTTTAACCCGTTCAAAACAATGTTTTCATAACTTAAAAATAACAATATATAAATTACACATTATGTTACAATATTTTTGTATTCTTTATTCTTTTAAGTCATGAAATAATTTTCAATGACATATTTATAATTTAATTTAAAATCATAAAAATGTAATGAATCTTAACTAAATTAATTTAAATTTTATTAGTGGTCCATTGGGGGCCCGAGACTTTATGATGTGCCCCGACCCACTCTGGCTCAGCCTTGTTACTACCACACTGTTTGTAATAAAACCGTTCAGACAGTAAAAATATATAATTAAAATATTTTAAATTTTAATATGTCTTCCGTTATTTATACTTAATAAGTTTTAGTATAATACTATAGTAAACATATTATAATATATTGTTCTCCATTGAATATTTAATAATTTGAAATGCATTAGATGGCGCTTAATATAACATTTTTGCAATTACTTAGAAATCGTATTGTAAATGTAATACAAATTATAAAATATTATATTTCAGTGTCTTAGTATTTATTTTATAATATTACAAATAAATTATAGTGAAACTTTAATAGTATTTTAAAAGTTACTACTTTTATATTATGTTTTAGAAATGCTTAAATCGAATACTAAACATTCTAATGTATTCAAAACATATTATGTAAATTCTAAGATCTGTTAGTGGTTTGTTAATTGGCGTAACTTAAAAATGTTGAGACAGTAACGGAATTTTCAACATTTCACGCGCTAACTCAAAGTAAATATCCGAGAGGTCTTAGCGAAGTGCATCCTCTTGAATTATTTTATACATTCTTTCAAATATTATTACATATTCTTACACTGTTTTGTGAAGACTAACAAGTAAATAGCGCAGTACACAATCGTATTTTGAGTTAAAATATCAATGACTTCACAAATTTTAAGTTTTCTAACCTTCTAAAATACACATATACTTAAAGACTTTCAAGCTTTTCATAAGAATTCTTAATTCCCACTTATGCGTAGGTATTAAAAGCCTGAACGATAAATGACAATAGTAAATATAGTATGCGATATTGTGAAAGACGTTTGTTTTAATCTATCAAAAATCATTCAAAACTATATTGTTTCGTTTAACCCTCTGAAATTATACCACAAAACGCATATAGCCTGTAGTGGGGACCACCAATTGTACCCCAAAATTGGGTATATGAAATCGTTTTTTCCATTTTATTTTCTAATTGCATTCCACTGTAAAGACAGTAGGCGTTAAATTTTACTGTTAAAATATTACAAATCCGTGTACATTATGCGATTGGGTAAATTAATTAAGCTTAAAACTGTACATAATAAAACACAAGAACGTTATATTAGGTACATCATCATTTATCATATTCAGTCAAACATTGAATGGCTGAAGCATTCGTACGTATCAGACTTTGGGACGCAATTTAAACACCGGAAGGAAAGGTATAAAAGCTCGAAATTTGACGTATGGCTGCAGGTTTATTCGATTATTTTGATATCTCGCGCGCGCCCGTCGTAACTGAGCCAACATAGGTTGTGCTGTTGTGCTGTCAAGTGTTGAGATTATACTGAACGCTGTCGAGAGAACCGGAACCGTTTTAATCCTTCGACGATTGATGTATGCTGTGTAATTATTAATAAAAATATGTGCTTATTAGCCGCAATTAACAATGAATGTGTTTGTAAATATTAATAAATATCGCGAATATGTCAGATTATAGAATATCATTATAATGTCAAATGTCACAAATTTTAACGCTTATATATTTAATGTAATTTATTTAATTTTTTCAGTTAAAATAACTATACACGGGTGTTTTAATGATGATTCCCGAGAAACGAGCGTTACCTACATGTTTAATTTATAATCTGACGAAGAAATAACTTTCGACGATGCCCATGGCAATACGCGCGTATATCTGAATAATAATGGTAGCCGGTAGGTAATGGACGTATTTTTATCAATTTGTTTTAAAATTTCCGTGATTAAAATCAGCTAGTAAAAAATTATATAATCTTAGGTAGTCAGAAGAAATACACTAATACAATAACACACGCGCGGTGCGTTTAAGTGTTTTTATGAAAAAATCGTCATGTATTTTTATTTTCACCGCGAAGTCACCAACCACATTATTTAGTTACCTTACATAAATTATATTAAAAACTATGAATACAAATGAATATATTTTACTTAAACATACTTTTTAGATTCGTCAATATCATAATATTATAACTGTGCTTAATGAATTTTGCATTTATATTTAATCGGCCCGTTTTAAACGTGTTTAGAATTGGTATCAATTTTTGTGTTGGTAGTCAATTTGTAAATAGTAGTCTCTGGGTCAATTGATGCACCAACGTTGCTATTAAGAGTTTGATATTAAATTCGAAATCCATGCCAATTAACTTTTCTTTTCTTTTTCATGTATTTAAACAAAAGAATATTTTACAATCTGTAATATTAATATACAACAAGTAAATTTGGTGAATAGGGTGAATAGTAGGGAGGCCACTGGTATGAAAACTCTCTAAATACCTATGGTATAAACTAATTTTACTAATTACCAGTAGAAGACTAATGGACTATGTAATAATTTTTTTGTAAAATCGAATTTCTATGTTAAAAATTCACTATTTTGTATATACGTTATTGGATTTATAAGGAATGCCGTTTATTATTTCTAATAAATAAATACAGTACGAACTTGGAAGTCAATTCACATTTGCACCATAGTGGTATAACAGCATAGCGTGGTTTTATATAATTTTACGGCTTACACAATAATAATTAATCAGTCTGGCATCAGTTGGCAAAACGTGGATATATCAAAATTCAAAATCGCGGTTATTGAATAGTTGTTTTATTATACTTATAGTTATTAAAGTGGTATGTTAAAGGTAAAGTAAAACGATTTGGGGTAAGTATCTACTGCGCACAATATAATGTATATGGTGTACCTGCAACGACATGCGGTTATGCAGTAAAAATGCGATTTCTGAAAACCCGTACAATTTAGAAATAATTTACATACAAGCTTATTCCTTTTAAGGCGTACAAAAACAAGTCGGTCAATAGCGAGTAAAAAATTATGCCTATCTTATTTTATAGTTATTTAAACGCATTTATATCCGTCGAAAATCTTAATACTTCAAACCGCATAAGATTTCAACAAGTCTATAGCGATACTTAGGTGTAAAACGTTTTATTTTATTAGGCCCAGCTATTTTTTTTTTTTTTTATCATACGACGTAATTAAACGGTTTTATGTTTAATTTTCATGCATCTGCTTTTTTATGTACATTTAGATTTTATGTTTCGAGAAAAAAATTGTGTCGTTATATGTTCATTGGCGGCAGGGAAAGCGCGCACTGCGTCCAAAGAGTAAAAAAGAATTAAACGTATATAAAATAACTGAAACTACTCTTTTTGGTGCCAAACGACTTTCCGAGATTGTGTCCACATAGAAAACGAGTAATTTCTAAGAATTTTAATACGGTAAAAAAGATATACGATCCCTAGTGTTAATTATATTTGTAGTTTATTATTATTTATAACTTATCGCTATATTTATCAAAAATCGTATTTTAAAAACTATTTGTATTTATTTCATAAAAACCATTTTGGTTATAATTTTTAACTCAGAAATTGTATTTAAAATTATTAAAAACAAACTTTCACGTTTACATTTTATAACATGATATAAATTAAATTCCGGTGTCCCGTTGTCCATATCAGGTTTGTAATCGAATTTTGTGATCGTATTTCAGAATCATATTGTAGTCGTTCAATAATTTCATAATTCCAGATAGGTATCTGATAGTATATTAGATAGATACCTAATGTATGTTTTATTTACAGTTGATTTTCGTAATTTTTTTTTATTCTATTAATTTATACACCATATTTGAATATATTAAATTTACCTACTTCTCAATCCACAGTCTTAAAATTACCTATAGCAGCTACCTCCTATTCATTATAAGTGATGAATGAGTATCTTATACATTTGATAAACAATACATGATCGTTACTGAAATACAATTACGCAAGTATAATTATTATTTATATAAAATTATATGGATGTTTGGCCACTGGAATATGTTAAGATCAGTGGCGTCGCTACGCCTTTGTAAGACTTGGGGTGGAAATAATTTGAGAACCCTGGGTTGTCTGGGGAGACAATGATAAACCATAAAAAACTCTTTTAAAAATAAAATCAAAGAAGAAATTAAATACAATTTATAAATCATGAAACTATGAAAAGGTCAAGTATTTAGGTAAAACTTTAAAAAAATAAAATAATAAGCTAATAAAAGTTTTAAAATTACCAATTAATATTTAATTTTTATAATTAAATTATGCTTTAAATAAGTACTATAATTACAAACAATTATTATTATATATCACAGAATTTATTAATTTGCTATAGGCTAATCATAAATATAAAATAAAAATACTGGATACTCGTGTTTTGATGCAACAGATAACGCCAATAAATGTTTTTTTCGCTTTTGTAGTATGTTATTTTATATCTAATCGTCTATCATATGTTCTAAAGAAAATCTGATTGTAAATTTGGAGTGAGTCTTTTTTGCATTTTGAGAACAAATTATTATCGAATCGTACAGTTAATTTTAAATTACCTTACTACTCCATAACGCCACGCTGTACTCTATCTTGACACTCGTTGGTTTTTCAAAATACATTATACAAGTTGTCGAGGTAATTGTTAATAATAAAAAAGGTTAACAATTTATATTAAGTTTATTATTTTGTTTAAATATTATTAAATTATTTAGGTAAATCTACGTATAAAATCTAAACGAAATGGAATAATTGTAGCAAAGCAAACCTTACTGATATAATTACAAATAAATCAATTAACATTAATAAAGCACGTGTAACGCAGTTTATAACACATTAATAACTGACGTTTTTATATCTTTCACAGGTATATGTATATGCTTGCAAATTTATGATTCAAAGATTTAGTTTCGTTTTTCCATTATTGCTAATAGTAAATTAAAACCTGTCTGTATTGATAATCGAGTGTACATCACAATGGTTCTTGCTTTTTCCATAACTCAATGATTCCAAATTATTTATTTTTCGATTTACCTGATGTTAATTTCTTGAATAATTTTATTACGGAAGTGAGTTACTTAAGTCAATATTAATGATATAGTTTAACATAATATTTTAATGAATTAAGATTGGTTAGTTCAATTTTGCATCAAACGATATTTTGCTGTATCAATATTATCTAATACATGATTATTGAAAACTATTAAATTGATTACAATATACATAATATACCATTATACGAATAATATGCTTTGATAGTTATGGTACACAATAATATACAAATGAATAAATCACATTATATATGTTTTTTTTTATGTATAACCATTTTAATAGACTCAATATTTTGATGGTGTTGCCGTGTTGGTGATTTTTACACAGAAATGTGGATAATTTATTGTTACATTCAAATTGACTTGTTATAGAGCACTACTAAAATACGGCTTATTCCGTTTTATGAGTACTTATGGCTTTCAATTAGTTTGTCATAAAGTTTTTTAGTTTTTGGTGGCTGAACAGGTTTTTATGGAGCAGATAATTGTGATGATAGTAAATCATTATTTTTTTTTCATTTTATAATAACCTATGTATGCATATGACTATATCTTATATTTTTATTTTTACACTATTTGTCAATTTGTCATATTTTTTTTTTTATTATTATTTTAAATTTGTTATATTAATTCGTATATTTTTACTAAAATATTTTACAAACATATTATTCAAATTATCATCAACAAAAAATTTAATTTATAACTATTTACTTTATTACTACCAAACAGTATTCAAAAATATTTAACTTTAAAACCTAAGTCATTTTAACAAGCATAGTTTTTTATTTTATGTTTAAAGTATGAAGTCATGTAGTCATATACTCATATACATACTAATAAAAATTATAAAAATTATTACTGTGATTACTTATAAAAAAATTAATGAATTTAGAGTAAATAATTATTAGCTAAAAAATGTAAATAACAGATGAACTATTTAGTCAAATGAAAAATGTCCAGAGGGCATAACTGATATTTGTAACATTTTTTAATGCACTTATATGTGTTTAATTGTTTACTAAACAATCTTTATTCTTTAAATGTTAAAGTCACAACGCTCAAAAATTTCGTATACATTTTATCATCAATATAATATTAACAATATACGATTTAAAAAAAATAACCGTGATGGTTGAAATTGTTTAAAGAGGCATATTTTAACTAAAATCTAAGTAAAACAAAGTTTGATAAAATATTAGGCTTTTAAAAGTAATACACTGTTTATTAATATTCATATATAAACATATCATAGACAGTGATTTCAACGAAATCCTAAGCCTGCGTGAAATAATTGACTAGCTATATTATAATACACGATAGCAGACTAGTGATTAAAAATGCACAGGTAAACATATAATACAATTATTAAATGATTAATCAATCATAGTAGCTTAAGGCTTTTAAACCTTCAAGTTATGACCTTTTTATTGTATACACTATACTGTGTATTACACTTTACACATAATACAAATAACGTGCAGATTAATAGAATCGTTTTATTTTTTAAACTGCCTGTGTTTCATCAACTTTTCATTTTATTGTTGTAAGTGGCGTACACTCATATATTCTGCGATATTGAACGGGAATCTGCCAACTACGGCGTGCGAACTACAGTAAATAGTCCAATAATACATATCTTATATTCTTATTTATTCATATCATACATCTTATTCATTTGTTATTAAGTATGATAAATATATATATTAGGTATATCATAATTCCGTAATTTTATTAATAACAATTTAAATAAGATGTTTGTTAGTTCAGTGAAAAAACATTACACTAAATTTAAATTAGGGACTCTATACTCTATAGTCTATACACTTATCAAGACAACAGAGTACCATAATAATCGTTAAGAACGCGCTATTATTTATTATGTTCGTATTAAATATAAATACATAATATCTATTTTCTATAAAACTAAAAATTGTTAATGTTATTATATAATATACTATGGACCACACAGAGTTATTAATTTTTATATGTCCCTCGAGTAAAACATTGTGGTATGAATACTTATAGTATAGTTAGAACATTTTATATAAAAATAGCAAATAGGTAAAATGGTGGAATTATGTAGTTCTTCCCAGAACCACCTCTGTAGTGGAAAATAAATGATAAACTCATGTTTTAAAACTGAGTATAATAAAGTACTTTCTCCACACCAAGTACAAAGTAAAACTCCAAAATCAGTTGACGGCAAACTTTTAGGATTTATAACACTTACTTAAATTTTAATCATACCATATTAAAAAAAAAAAAGTAAAGATAGTTCAGTAAACATACAAATTTGTATTTTTATATTATTATATTATTGCTACCTATGTTTGTTCAGTGAACTAGTAAAATCGTTGTTTTAAGTTTAACAATCATCTAGAACATAATACATGTAGGTTATACTCGTTATAATAAAAAGACACTATATATCTAAGCATTATCCTTTTTGAAATATAATATGTGAATATATTGCAACATATGAACAAAATAAATCGATACCACGGAAATATTTTTTTATGAATAAATATGTTGGAACTTTTATACGCTATATTATTTTTATTACCAATGATACAATTTTTTTTTTATCTACATATTGTTGGACGTCAATATTATTTAATTAACTTGTTAATTATGATTAGAACATTTCAATAATCAATACATGATTAGTAGATAAAAGGATTGTTGCGCTTTTTATATATCGTGTAGAGAAAGTGCACTATTGTTACAGTGACATTGTGAAAATAGTTGATTTTTCATTCATCATTAAATTAAATTATAGTTCGCAAGCAATGATTAGAACCAGGTATAATGATTTTGTGGTGTGATTTTTAAAAAGCAGAATAAATAACATCCATTATAATTTTAAACTAAGATTAATGGATTAATTCGTAATATTATTTACTCAATAGTGTATTACTCAACAAATACCGTTTGTGTGATCAGACATTTTCAGCATATGTACATGCAATATTGACGTATATAGATAAATATGTATGTACATAGATACAATAACTGACAAATATAATCCATTTAGTAATATAATATATACGATCTACTTTGGAATGCATAGCTACTATTCTTTCGCTGATTAACGACGATAAAGTTATGCGATCCGTATGTATTATACCTTATGGCTTATACTTTTACATCAGTACAATATTTGTTGTTAGGTGTTACAATGTTCTACACGATTTTTTGAAATTGTAATATTTTCCAAATTATTACTTATGATTTTGGATAACTTAACACTTTGCACTCGATTATGTTCATATAAAATCAATTTTAGTGCTAAAAATTTTAAACGAATAAAATATGCTTTTAATATAAGTGTATTAAAAACGTACATTAAATAGCCATATGATAGGTACCCTAAAAAAATATTATACATTAATAATATCGGAAATCCGGAAGTTAGTTGAACATTGAATCATTTATCTACTTTAAAAATATTTTTAGACAAAAATAAAATTGTAAAAGCAATACGATTATCAGTTGACTCGGAATGTAAAATAATAATTTGAATGGATGCATATCGTTAAAAGATACAACATATAGATAAGCTCACCTGGTAAATTACCCTGTTTAGTATCATTTATTAATTATTTACTGAATATTTTAAACAGCTTAATTAATGTTATAATCATTTAATGTAATTTTTTGGATTAACATCCTGTTGTGGAATTAAGTTAATTAAAATTAAAATTTGCATTAAAAAAATGTAAAAATTAGTTATTAATATTATTTATTGGTAATAAGATGAAATAATATAAACTTCTATGTAGATAGGTACCTATTTGATATGACAAAAATACAAAAATTTCTGACATGACATCAAATTACGTATATTATAATCCTTGTCTATATTACATATCTTAAAATAGTATGTAATAAACCTAAAAAAACAAGTTTATATATAATAATGGTTATAAATTATTAAGAAATGATCAATTATTATAACTATAACTAAAATACTAATTTTAAATTTATTTTTTATGCAAAACTGTTTTCGATAGAACGTACTCGTTTATGCTTTTACGCTTAAATGTTAATGTAGTAACAAAAAATTGTATTGAAAATAAAAATAAGTTTCAAGTTCAATGGTTAATAATGAATTAGGTACTGTTAGTCGTTTTGTACGTAAAAATTTCACATTTTCACTAAATATTGCAGAAAATATTTCCAACAAATATAGATAGAATATAAATAATTTCACTTAGGTATACCTACTTAGTAGTTTCAGCATTTAACACTTATTAATACATTTTATTTAGATAAAATTATTTTATTACTTTAACACTGTTTGGCTTATGTATATGTACCTATGTACGACTGACGTTTTTATTTCCAGTAGCTTTGTATAGTGCGTGTATAGTATATTGTACCTGATCTCGATTAATTGCTTATATTAGGTAATATAAAGTGTTAAAAAAATTAATGGCCCATTAATATTAATAATGATGGTTGTAAATATATTTCGTTAACGCCAAGTGGATCCGTTTACATGTTCTTCGGAGTAAGGTTTTATTACGTTTGTCATTTATTTGTGAATCATAGCAAAAAACAAGTTCGTTTAATCACTCCGTCATAACTATGGACAAACATTTGAATATAATTTCAGAACTTTCGCTTTGTCCAGGCACGTACAAAACAATATATCTTATACTAATATAATTATATAATATATATATATAGGGTATCCCTATATATCTATAATTAGTTAAAAAACACTTTATTTTTTAAACAAATGCAAAAAAAGGAAATGTACAGTTCGGTGAATCACGATTCCGTATTACACGATTCCGTACAAAACTAATTTGCAACGTTGCCGATTGTATTATGAACATTATTTTAAACATATAAATGGTTGATATTAATACTAGGTACATATAATAAGTCATATTATAACATTATTTTAGTTTTACCCCAAATACTATCTTATCTGAATAGTCTACAGTATATTACATATATTATGTTTTATTTGGACTCATTAGTGCCTGTTCGATACCCATTCGTACGTATAAATCGAATTATTATTTATTATTATTTACTTAAATCAAATCTATTACTTTATATAATGATCAGAAAATATTGAACGCGAAAGAAAAGGAACGTATGGATCACCATTAATACATGCAATAAGTATGAAACAAATGAAATTGCGAAATCATTCAATTTTTATCATAAGTTGGTCCTCGATATCAAGGAAAAAAATTGTAACTACTTACCTATTTTTATTATTTATTTTAACTAATTTGACTATTTTTGTATTATTTTATTGTTACTTAAATAATAGAGTATATATATAAATATATTAATGCATAAAAACCAAACTACAATATTATTTACGGCAGAATTGAAATACATTTTTCTATAAAATTTATTTTTAATATTTTGTTTTATTTATGTCATTAAATTACATTTAATCATAATTATTATTAAAATTATTTTTCCTCATAACTGGAAACGTTGCAACAATTTTTATGCGGAATCGTGTTGAATTTGGGTTAAGTAAAAACAATCATTTGTATCATAAAAATGTGCGGAATCGGGTAGGTAAAAAGGTATATTGTGCTACAAACCGAAATGATAGTAGATTAAAAAAATGATAAGAATAATGTTGTAAACATAAAAACGAAAAAATGGCTTAGGATTTTAAAGAAAGCGTTCTTTTTGGGACACCCTGTATTTATAAAAAATGATAAAACATAAAATACGGCGTTATATCAAAGTATCTAGCGCACCTTAGTTCACGGGAAAATCGGCTTCGGTGTATCTTGTTTTGTGAACTAATTCGACCGAGATGGGCAATTCACCCGCGGCGAATTGGATACAGCACTTTTATTTTTGGACATGGCTCAAACTACTCTCTAAACTTTTTTAATAACTCTTAGAAAAATCTCGGATACTTTCGTCAGAATTGATCGAGTCAATTTTGAGCCTATATACAACATACAGACATTACTTTTTGCTGTATATTTGAAGAACAAACAATTAATTAAATATTTTTTTTTTATTAAAAAAAAAAAATACATAGCAACGCACGGTGGGTTCGGAATTCCGGATAGTATATTATTCTATTTTTTTTCTGTAACTTGTGGGACAGTGGGATAATCTTATATACTCTATAATTATTATATATATATATATATATATAAACAAAAAAGTTATTCGATTTTCGTCAGTCGAAACGGTATCCATATGAGAGCCATTTCATATAGCTACCAGGAATGGTTGAAAAACGATGCGAAGAACACTTTTCAAGTCTTATAGAATAATAGGTTTGGAAAATCTGTTGCCAATTAATTCAGTAGTTTCTATATACCCATAGTATAATCATATATTAATTTATTTATTTATAGTTAATATATCGAATATTAAAAAACACAAAGAAAAAAATCAAACGTAAGCTTATACATGTCGTTTATTATAATAATATACCTATCTGTACTTACAAAATAATATATTAAGAAATAATACGTAATCCCAACTTTCTAACTTCATCAATTAATTGGCCTCGACCAATATTTTTTTAATGATCGATCACTGGGCCACTACTATAATAATATTACAGATACAGGGATCATCCGAGTGCGATCATAAAACGGGTAAGGATGACCCATATAATGTGCGTCCTAAACTAAAAATTTTTTTTTTTTTTTATTGTATAGCCTATGCGTGTCGAAGTTAATTTAACATTATCTAGGGTACATCACAAGGAGGAGCAAATTGAATTGCACCACCAAGATTTGTTTTTATGATTTTCATTTATAAAGTTTAAATATTGTTTATTTTTATTGAAGATTAGATCAATAATATAATAAAAAGAGCATAGTATTTTGAAACTAGACGCACTTTGGCCGATACCCTAATTTATTAAAGTTTTAAACAAGTTTGATTAAGAACTCAGCTGCTTAATTCTAGTTTCTATTATTTGCTATATGTTTAAATTATTACATTTATATTTATTAACCAATAATAGTAATCGCAATCATACATCAAATCATAATGTGAATTCATGTTCATATTATTATTAAGCTATTGGAAGTCAATAAAAATGCTAGCCAAGTATAAGTACCTATCTAAATATACCTAAATACATATTTAAATTATAAAATATTACGTTCAATATACTAATTAAATAAAATAAATTCGTATATAGTAAAATGTAATAAAATAGATAACCAAGCATTCTGTAGGGATAATAACCTGGATCCATTTTAATCATTCCATGGTTATGTGTTCTGTAATCTTCTTAATAAATTGGTAAAAATGATATATTACCTACGCAGAGTTCGTGAAATCTGCATTCTGAAGCAAATTAATGCATATTACTGATGGTTGCGTGTACCTACTTGGCAAGGTTAATCTTAATTAAATACAAAAGACTAATTAAATGCTAAATTTTTTTTTTTTATGGTTTCATATAAAATACGTGAATACACAGTAATACAATTATAAATCACACATATATATATATCGTAGACCATTTTTCATTAAAAACTATTAACGTTTTTAAAACATTATTTCTCGATAATTTAAAGTCAATACAAAACATTATTGAAAAATAGTACCCTCCCATTTTTATTATTAATTGTTAACTTTTTTAAAAGACAGTACACATTTTTAATTTAACTATATTTTAAAGTTGTTGATTAGTTAAGAATAAGTTATTAGTAGGTACTTATTTAAAGTTTCGGTGAGCTAAGTAGAGTGACACATATGGGTACGCCGCAAAATACCAATCCACTACAACTTACTCCACTAAACTAAAAACTTTAAGAACTTATAACAGCTATGAGTACTATACATTGTTAATTACATTCGTTCAAAATTCGATTTATATA
This sequence comes from Rhopalosiphum padi, assembly GCF_020882245.1. Lineage (NCBI taxonomy): Eukaryota > Metazoa > Arthropoda > Insecta > Hemiptera > Aphididae > Rhopalosiphum > Rhopalosiphum padi. Next base: position 57,440,803 of record NC_083599.1, read on the forward strand.
CATTAAAATTCCTAAAAAAATATTTTGCTTTGGATTGTAAAATTAAAAATAAATAGATGTACAAAACTTAAAAATATATTTTAATCATAATTCATAATAACGACAAAATACGACAATTAAAAAATATTTGTTTATTTTTAATGTTGTTTTATAATGACTAGGTAAAAATCCTAATAAAATAAAAATAAAAATATTTCCAAAAATAATACTTTTTTCAAAAAACTAGCCTGTTCACTTTTAAAACAATCACATTTAAAATACAAACTAAATATAACTCCTCAACAATATTTTATTCATAGCCAACCCCATAGATAAACATTCTTATGATACAAATATATTTTATCCACACAGTGTTTCACTTGAAAAAGAAACTCAATCGAAAACCTAATTATTTTTCAAGTCATATTAATGTTCATTTTTATAAAAAATAGTATAGATCGTTTAATAACACTCACATTGCAATTTTTAGACGCGCGGCAGGGACACGTGCAGGTCACTGTCCTCCACTATAAGGGTAGGGTTGGCGTTCGTCGTAAAGCAAGTGATTCTCGAAACAGATGACACGACGTATTCTTCCGGGCATCCCTCGCGGTCGTGTTTGTCTATAGTTCGGCGAAACGTTTCGAGGACGAATACGGTCTGCTGGTGATGTTGGTTATATTATTATATTATAATAAAATATTATTTTATTTTTATTATTATACTCTGGCGGCCACCCTCGACAACGCATTCGCACTCGCTACCGGCTAACGGTGTCGTGAAAGCCTCGCGGATAGTCGCCCGTGCGATATAGAACAGCTGCAACGCGTACAATAATATTATTATTCAAAAACGTCATATACCATTTGGCTTTGTCTGACGATATTATTCTCTCATGGATATGCCAAAACAATAAAAATATTTAATTTTTTTTTAAACTGTCAAAACACAAAAATACTGCAAATATTTCACATAATATTTTTTACACAACATAGATTTATTGGTAAATTCTAACATTATTTAAGTTGCGCAGTGAATTATCAGTTATATTTGGTTCATACACTTTGAAAATTTGAATTTTTCACTTCAAAATGATCTATCTTATATAATATTCTAATAGCCATTTACACCTGTAATATAGTTTATTTAATAATGTATTTAATTATTTAACGAACATAATACCTCATACCTCAAACAATAACTACACAGTTTAAATCAATAAGAAAAATACAACACATTTAAGAATTAACAATAGTTTAAGAAAAATAGAATAAATGAATTAATAATGTAACAGATGGTAGTTATAATTGGTAATAAGAAACTAAATTGCATGTATTACAGTAAAATTTCGACATCTTAAATAAAATGAAACTAAAAAAAAATTAAGATATTAAGTTTTGACTTATTAAAACTTGAAAAAATGAATGCAATACTATTAGGTACATGCATTACACTTAAAACTCTTAGCAGCTGTCTAAATTTATAGTACCATGGAGTTTCTTCATTTACTTCATTGCTTTTTTTTATTGTAAATATTATTGTCAAAATTTCCCAACTGAGCATTAATATTGATTAATGAATACTTATAAATATTTTTCGAAATACTTCATGGTAATATCCGTATTTTACCTGTCTGAACAAATATAATTTATTGGGTCACTGATAAATTTAATAAATTCAAGTATGTAATAGAAATTTCAAAAATATAAAATATTAATTCATGATTATTACATTGAGCCGCTTATTGTAATCACGGTTAATGTTATCAATCGATTATTGTTATCTAAAACTATAAGTACAGGCCGAATGTATATACTTATATGTATAAATTATGTCGGTTATTATAATCAATACGCCGCATAATGTTATCAGTTTGAGGTCATAAAATCAACATTATGTACGAGAAATTGTTTTAAACATGGAGGTTTTGCACAAAGTATCAACTATCGAGTAGGAATAAGAAGAATATAAAGAAATAGACTTAGATTTTAAAAATTGGTTGAAAATGGTGAAAATATACCTATCACATTGTCGTATACGTCACGCGATGGTTTAACGTATAAAATAGGTATCTCGGTATCCGATTCCCAAACCGTCAAACAAGTAGTATCGACACCTGCGGTAAGCGCTTACTCAACAATCCTTTGGTGACCACGATAACGAGTACTACGCAAAGGACAATTTAATAAGACCTCGCAGGGTTTATACGTTACAACTCTAAGGTTGCTTTACTCTCAAACAACTGACCACGATAACGAGTACTGGATGTTTGAGAGTGAGATCTCTTTAACCTGGACAAAATCGTACTATTTCTCAACTGACCACGATAACGAGTACTGGAAGAGAAATAAGGTATTATAGTGTCTTGCTATTTTCTACTAAAGTGTTTCCTCGCCACAAACGCTTACAAGGTGCGTACCTCGATATGAGAATAAAAACAAAGCTGTATTAATTGAAATAAAATAAACATATAATAGCACAACGAAATAATTAAAGATAAAACAGTTGTCAGCCGTAACACACCACCACTGCCCGATCGCTCCGTTTTTGACGTCGCCGTCGACAATTTAATTATTAATTTTTGTCGAATCGGTATTTGTTGACTCCCGCTTCGTATATTTTGTTATATATACAACATTACAACAACATCAAATTTTACCGAAGAAGATATTTTACATGCTTTATTACAAACATATAAACTTGAAGAAATTGACCGGGATTGACGTTAAAATTATGTTTAAAGTTGACCATTTACGGTGGCCCAGTCCTACGGTGGCGTTTTATAACAATAACAATAATAATAATAATAATATTGATAATGGTAATAATTCGGTCTCCGTTGCTTAACTAATAACTTTGCCGCGACATATTAATAACTTACTTTATTATTCTTATACACTATGAAATATCTTTGACCGTAATACCTATACGATAATATTTAGTTTGTTTATTATGTTATTAGACTTATCAGAATTTGAATAAATTAATTATTAAAGAAAATATGGGAGTGAGCATGCTTGTACCTATAGGTACATATAGAAATGTACGAGATATACTAAAAATATAGAATATATAGGGCATAGTATATGTGGTACTCGGCACCTGTCAACCACTTCTAAATGTATTCGTTATACGTTACTGAAACTATACGATTTTGATATGCGTTTAAATTGATTTATACATTTCCAACTATTTTACTATGCCACTTTGGTAAAGTAACTATACTACTTACTATGCTATAGGACAGTATAGGTAGTACCAACCTATGGCTACATAACTACTATTTACTATGTAGAAGTTTCAAAGAAAATTATAGTAGGTACCTAATATCCTAATATTATTTAATAAAAGTTGACGTATTCTAATTTAAAATTTGCATTTGAAATCGTCAAAATTTCGTTGGAAAATTATGGATACATGTATATTGCCTAAATTATATAATATATATGTTACGGGTAGAGTACGCAAATCGGTTAATGTGAACACTACCCATGTCTATTGGATAACGTGAAATATTATTTGTAAAATACTGATTTTGCACATTAACTGGGTAATTTGTACATTAAATAACCTTTGAGTGAATCAATTGAACTTTTCGATATAATATTTAAGTACATTATGATATGACGTATGCACTGATATTGTATAATTTTAAACTTCATTACAATGTTATCCGTTTTTTCGTGTTCACTTGTTCGGCTTAATAAAGTTTTATTATTTATTTATTAACATGCATTCTTAAAAAGAAAAATTTTATGAGAGCTTCACTAAAACTTAATGATACCTAATTTACTTAATAAATAATTTTTTTGGATTAATATGATTTGGTTTTTTTCTACTTCATACTTTATCCATATCACACTGGATAATGTGTACATGATCTGGATAATTTATGCATTATACTGTTCATATGCAGTATAAGGTGTACATTACTCGGGTAATGTGCACACTACCCATTTTCGTACTCCACCCGTGACATAATATACATAATAAAAGCATAATATTATGTACAATAAAATATACATACAGCTAATAGGTACTTAATAGTACTGTTTCATAAGATTATTAATGGTTTTGATTCAACGCCTGAACATATAAGTACACATGGTAGGTACATGACATGCGCTTATAAGTTTTATGTACCTATTACAATTGAGCTTAGATCCGATTTATTCTGAATCATGTATCTACTCACACTATAATGGCTATGGCCTATGTGAGTTATTGCTAATATTTCGTTATAAAATATATATAATGTTTAGAACTTTGCAGTGTAGATTTTAAAAAAATAGGCCACAGACCACGGTGTACATGTAACTATTGATAAATCAAACCGTTTGCAGGAAATTATACTTAGAAAAGTACTTTTGTATTTTGCTAAATCTAATGAATCTACTCATATTATTACGATATTAAGGTATTATATTTTGTAGTTTTATACTACAAATAAATAAATAATAGTGATAATAATAATAATTTATAAATCGTTTGTTATAGGTTCAACGTCCAAACATATCAATATTGGTAATATTGGTAATAATGTTATAGTCGTCTTGTTGAGTTTTATATTAACCATTGTGTTTAAAGCTAATTTTGTAACCTCCGGTAAAATTAAAGAAGTAGTAGTGCAAATACAATCTTTTTTTTGTAGAGAGAGGGTTTATGTTTATAATAATTAGGTATAAATAACTAATCTCATAATATGTTTGATATTATTTTCATAAAAAAAGAAACTTTGGAAAGATAATTATTGACCTCTGTTCTCTCTAAAAGTGGGACCTTCCAGGTTCCCGTAGATTAGCTAATTCTAGAATTTTTATTTTTAGTACCGAAATGAATATGAATTGAATAATACACAATGATAAACTATAAAACGCTTAGTCTGGACGACTGCTTTTTGACCGTTTCCGTTCTTATCGGTCATCGTTTAAACGCTATTTAAATATAAGCTATACAGAGTGTTCCTTTTATCATTAAACACTCATTATTTCGTCAAGTATGGAATTTTTTTCATTTTTTTTTTTCAAAAATTTTGTTTCATGCTTTTCTTAAACTGTATGAAGATTTTATTTTTCACCCTTTTATTTAACTGTGAAACCACAATCAATTATGATTTTAAAATGGCAACCTTTATAAAATGTACTAAATTAATTTCCTACTGTAAATTATTTGGCAAATAATTTTTCCAAAACTATTTACATATCAAAACCAAAATTCAAATGAGTAGTTTTTCAATTTTTAATTTTGTGCGGATAAATAAAGATCCATGGACTACGATAATGGGACTAGAATATAATATTATCGTGGTTTGAAAATTTGATAATTAATGTTAATCTATCAATAATATTTATAATTTGTAAAAATGATCAAAGTATACTAAATACTAGATCTAATATCACGTCATATAATTTATATTTTTTAACCAGTTTTAAGGACAATTATTATTCTCATTAAATAAATTTTAATAACTGAGAAACTACTTTTTTGAATATCAATTAAGCATATTTTTAGAAAAATTATCTGTTAAATAATAATATCTACAGTAGAAAAGAGAGATTTTCATTTGAAAAACAGAAGTTTGTAATGTTTGTATATCTATAATAGGACACTGTTCAATATTAGTACAAAAAAATCTCAATAATTTTGAACTATATGATCGTAGATATAGTAGATATCTTTGAAAACAAAAGAAAAACCGGAGACTAGGAATTCGAATAAATTCACTGTTAAATGAAGGGTTGAGCGTGCTCTGCATATCGCTTTATATATATATTTTATAATTATATCAATCGCGTATAACAATAATAATATAACACAACTACGTATAACATTATATCGTAATACAAGTCCCAGTGCGTTCAGCAGCTACAACAGTGGTGTCTATATTATACGTGGTCGCGTCGTGCGCGCCTATATAATATCATAATAACAATATCGCACGTGCATATTTTACGGACTTAAAATGTCGCAAGACTCGCGTCCGCCAGTGAGAGGTATTCAAATAGTAATGTTCGCGTGGGGGGAGGCGAGAGAGAGAGAACGAATACGTAGTGCGCGTGATGGAGAGAGAGAGAGCAGTGAGCACGCGAAACGGAATTAAATAAACAAATGAAATGTAAAAATCCGGAGAAATAATAATATATTGGTAAGTATATTATAATATTATACACAACTGAACGCACTTGGGCATTCTACGCACATGCCGTGTTAAAGGTACGTACGATATGTCGTGGGGCGTGTGTGTGTGTGTGTGTGGGGCGCGAGATGTCTTATTTATACGTATAATATTATATAATAACGCAACGCGCGAAACAGTTGGCGAGCGCCGTGTAATAATTGTAATACTTATACATACATACACATATATATATATATTATATATATTATCGTTTTACACGTAAATATATAACGCGTGTACTGCATATACACATATATACAGTATTACACCTAATAATAATATAACGCTGTGCTCTTGTGTGCGGGCGGCGTCGCGGACGGTTTTACACCAGAGATAACACTCGGCTGATAACGACACGCACACGTGCACCGTACACACGACTACACGAGCAAACGATTAATGGGCGTAGGTACTTGTCGCGTGGGCGTATATATACGCAACCGCCGCCGCCGAACACAACACAATAATAATAATAATAATATCGTTATAACGAGTTGTGTCGAGTCTCTCGCGCGAGAAGGGTTGGCGAGTACTGCTTATACATATATATATATATATTATATACGTATCTATACTGTCATATAGCTATTTATTATATTATTACACGTACGTATATACCTTTATATAGTGTCGACGACGACGACGAACCCGACGACGACTGTGACTATACGACAACTCCCACGGCCGTATATATATACGCGAATGATAATAATGTACGGCCTGTTTTTCTCTCTAATTGATGACCTCTGGTCGCATTATGTGGAGCATACGCTCCGCTATTAAATATGTATATAAATTATAACGTATTGGTATATATTATTCGATAATGTGCGCTCAAACACGCCCGCGAGACGAAACCAGTCGTCGTCGCCTATAATATTTTTCGTTTCGCTCGTATATTATATATATATATATATTATTACTTACCTACATGGGTTTATGTACTTGGGCATATTATTATTGTTACCCATTTCATAATGTACACGAATGTACGCTGCCGTGTGCTTCTATAGTATATACCTACATTATTATGATGTATTACTATCGTGTAAACGAGCACAGTGAGATTTGAATTTCAATCTATAGACGCTGGACGGACAAAGAATTTGCCAAAGTCGATTTCAGTTTTCAAGTGACACACCTGTAGATATCTGAGTAAGAAAAATCAATGAGTATACGAGAGGTATCGACACGTTGTTGTCTCGTCAACGTACCTAATACTTAGTATCGATTTTTTACTATTCATTGAAAATGGCAAGTATAAATTATAATTTTATCAACAATATTTGGTGGTCTATAACTTATAATAATAATACAATAATATTTTATAATATACTTATATACTAACAATAAAAAATAAAAATATTATTTTTTCTATTATTTTTCTATTTGAAATGGCAATATAAATGATAAAGGTAATTTACTACAAAATTTGAGTTCATAATATATCAATACAATTAAGTATTGATTAAACAATTTATTTTCTATTTCCTAGGTAAATAGGTAATTATTGTGAATTATATTATAAATTATAATAATCATAAATTGTAAATTAAAAAATATGATTTGAATTATTATAAAACGTAATAATCGTTTTGCATATCTATTAACAATTAATAAAAATATAGTTAAGAGTTCGGAAGTAGTAGGGTTTAGCATGGTGCAAAATATTCCATGCATAAACAATGTGTTATATTTTAATTAATTTAAATCCCATTTTTAATATAGCGTGGTTCTTTATTTAATGCAATCGTCGTATATGCATCCTAACTATCTAAATATAATGAATTCAAAATTGACATAGACAGCCAGTTTTTTATACTCAATTATTCACAGAAGTAAAAATCATGTTTGCAAAATAAATATGATATTCTTATTTGCCAATTAATAAACAGCATAATATAATAGCTGTACATTTATGAAAATGTTAGTTTATTTGTCATTAACCATGTACACCGCACTAAAAATTATAATTTTATTTCATTCATATATTTTATGATTACACAAAATATACGCGATAGTCAGAATAAACATAAAAACGCCGTAATGCATATCCTACAGTAATTATACCTATTATAAGAAACAAAGACAATGCACACAAAATTCAACTTTGGTCTTTATTTGATAGTTCAATAACACTTTTTTTATTTAAAATAAGTAAAATAACATTATATCTTGTAGTTATAGAGTCTAAAAACCATTGCTGCCAACACCTAGTTGTAAATTGTAGTAAATATCCACATTTTAGAATATTTACTAGTTTCAATAATATTTTTCCCTTCGACTATTGACCACTTAGAATTGAAATTATTCCTATATTATATTATGTGGCGAGCAATGCGTAGGTAAAGCAGTCATCCTCGTAGATGAGAATAATATAATTTCGTGTCATCCACCTAAGTCACCCTTAACATTACTACGAATAGAATAATGATACTCTTGTTTACAGGTCATTAATGTATATTATATATTATAACGAGTATACATTAGATATGAGTAGGTATCGTTTATATTTTAAATTAACTACATGTATATATCATACATGTATTAATAGTTACTGTTCATGCAGTTATGCTAAAATCCATGGTTATCTATACGGTGTAGATAACCGTGCTAAAGTCAGAAGTTTAAATGAGACAATAATGAACACAGCGCATTTCCGTAATTATATAATTTTAAAACTGTTTTTGTTGTGTTCAATCGATTTAAAACATTGCTTTATACATGGTTATTGTACTATTGTAGAACTGCTTGTATACATTTATTATATACTTTTTTTTATAAACTTGTTTAAATACAAGTCTCATTATGAAATGTTGTTTTACTTGTTATTTTTAAATGTATACCATTATTACAATACGCCTGATAGCCGGAAAATATTAAGTAGACATATAGTATATATAATAAATATGAGCTTAAAAGTCTAAATAATTTATTAAATTAAAGTTCGAAAAAATATATAATATTTTAAACGCACTTGAAAATTGTACATGTATTTATAACTTAAAATGTGTACGGTGTACCTATGTATTTTTATTAATATATAGGTAAAATAAGTAATAACAATTCTATATGGATCATTTGATTGGTTGCTGATCGAAAAAGCGAAAATTTAAAATTATTTTTTATAGATAGAGCAAACCTTAATTCATGGCACTTACCTGCAGAAGTAATTTGACATATTATTAAACTTAAAATTAAATGTTATGTCGATTTTTCAAGTCATTACAATATGTATATGTAAATTATACAAGTACCTATACAAAACATAACAATTTTAAAATGCTGATGATATCATAGAAAATTTATAATATATATATATCATAAAAAATCTTACGTATAAACACAGATAATTTTCTTAACTTTAAGTGTATCGATAAGTCAATTCACTCTTGTATTATAAAGATAGCAACACAAGATTGGTTCAACTAAACGTAAATGTACTATGTTGGACATGTGCCAGAGAAAAAGAAATATAGCGAACATCGTATTAATATATTATTGCCTTAATTCGTGGTATTATCAATTAGCACCTAGTGGTTATTTTCGTTTTGAATTAAGTAAGCTATGGGGTGACGACCTTAATATACGCCATCCACTCTAAGGACAGATTGTAAATGGAAATTTATCAATAAAATACGACATAGGTAAAAATACTGTGAGATGTACAAAATAAATGTTAAAATCGTTAAAGGTATAGATGCAAATAGAGAAGAGAAATGGAGTTGTATATAGTATAAATTGTTTTGCCCCCCCCCCCCTCCAAGATAAATCGAGATTCACTAGTTTCTTAAACTACAGAATTTAATTTGGTGGTATATAATTTTCTCAATATTGTCGTAAATGGATCGTTAAAATATTCCAGTGGATATGTTATAAGTTACAACTGTACTATTCTATACTCAATATTTTATCGACTGCTATAATAGCTATTTTATTTCGCAGATATTTAGATAATTAGTTTGGTTTATCAACTACGGTATACGACGCCCACTTTACCAGTAGTGTAATCAAGAAGGATGTTTTTGGTGTTTAAACGTATAGTAACTCTTCAGCCGCAATAATGCAAATAATATTATGTAATATGGTTAATATTTGAAATTATATATGTATGTGGGTGAACTTTACCCACAAGTTTTGTTTGAATATAATAAACTAAAAGAACCCCTAAAAAAAAAAATCTCGGCTAAGTGCCTACGTCCACCTCTCACCATATATCTAATTTTGTGAATCACTTGATTCAATATGCCCACCTTCGAGCGACTACGAGATGTACGAGTATAATGGTAGCAGTATAGTTTCTCAAACGGTTTTCGCATACGGACGGCCGTTAGCGCAGTCGTACGCATTTTAACAATGCTCGTTAGGCAATTGGTTTTTCGGTGCCTCGTTGGTAATAATTCGTTTATCCCGTATTAATGTATTATATATATGTACACATTGTACACCTAGTCTATAATAACTCATTTGTTTCCAGACGACGGCCGGAGCAATAATGCTCTCAAGCAGCATTCGATGAAATAATAATACGAGTATAATCAAATTGTACCGTATTTCACGTATGTATACAATATTATTCACACGGCCGTTCCGCGCGTACCGATGATATTGTTATTATATGCATAGATAGGTAGGTACTATGTATTGCACGCGCACTAGGTACCTACCTACACGTCCCGACATCGTTATTATTATCGCGGCGACCCATACGAAGCGACGACGACGCGGTTTTCTTCGGTCGGATTGAGTAACGGCGTGTGTACAATACGAAATACGTAATAATAATATGGGCACACGAGCAGTGTAATAGACACTATACGCATACGGCATAGGTGGTGTACCTATACCTACCGGCCAGGTCGAAATAAGATCTACTGCAGCGGAGAGTGAAAAGTTTCCTGGCCGGCCGCTCCCATTTTATTTCTCCCGCGTGCAATACGCGCCACGACGACGGAGACGTGTATAATTGAACACACACACACACACACACGTGATCACATCATTTATTTAATAAATTATAATATATACATTACATGCACACTCGCATGTATATGTGTGTACGGATATGTCTATGTGTATTGTGTATGAATATATAAGCGCGCGCGCGTAGGTGACCTTTCGTCAAAATGCACGCCCAACGAGTGGCGACCGCACAACGACGACGACGATACAATAATAATAATATTATTGTCTTATTTTTCCCCGTTATTGTCATTGTCATATTATATTATTATTAAACATGCAGGTATATAATATAATATTATATTATCTGTGCAAGTTAATAAGGGGCGTCGCACGAATACGGGCGTAATTTCACGGAGACGACAGCAGTATCGCAAAAATTATAAATTTTACTATAATTTATTATAATAAACGTACTACGAGAAAGCGATTCGCGCGAGCGCCCACGAGGACGGGACCGCGAGATAGTTTCGCACGGTGGGTGCCCGCTTCTCGGGAGACTCATATTCGGGGCAAATATTATAATCATATTTTTTACTAGGGGAAAAGTATAAAACTAGCGTAGTAATAAAATCAAATTATTCGTATAATATCCACTTGTTAATTGGTAATTTTGTGCCCTCCCTGACCAAACTCCGGGGCAAGTGCCTCGATGCACCCCCCTCCAATAGATCCGGCCCTGCGCACAAATGGATACAATGAGTTGCTTGTTGTGGGTACCTACGCGAGGAGTTGATCATCATAGGAAGAAGAAAAATAATCACGAAAAGCGTGTCGTCGACCGTGCTATGACAAATCGAAAGTCGTTATATCCGCGTTTGCCGACATACATATTATTATGTCCACGTACGTATAATGTGTGGGCTCATTTGAATATTATGATATTACTTTAATGAGATTATCGTACACGTGTTCGCGATGGTCTGAGATAATTAGTAGGTGCCTACAAAATATCGTATAATACACGCGACTTGTATGATAATCGTATTATTACGACTTGCCGCTCTCCTCGTCACCATAATATAGCCGAAGACGAGAAATCATTATTAATTATCCTGTCTATACATAATATAATACGGCAACGGATTCGCTGATAAAAACGTACAAAATTTGTAAGACATATCATTGTGGTACACGATCGGGCGCCAAAAGGTCGACTTTATAAAGTTTAATTATTATCTCTAACTTTATAATACGAGTATAATATATAATATTATTATAACGTGAGGGAGGTGATTTTTTTGGACAGTTGTATTTGAAGCTCTACTGAACCGAATTGAATGATTTTTTTTTTTAAGCGCGGGTAGTACTTGATGTGCAGATGAACCATCTAATGAGAAAAGTTCTGAAAATTAATCAATTAAATAGTTTTTGAAAATATTTAGTTGTCTGCGTGTAGCGACTACGTAGCGTTTACCTGCCGTGTGCACGCGTACATCCTCATAACTCGTTCTACGTCTACTGCCGCGTCATTGTCGTCAGCGTAGATTTTTCTATTAGTATCCACATTAATTGAAATTTTAATTCGTTTGTTAACTTTTTTGGATGATATATTTGCAGTGTTCCCGATGTCTATAAGTAGGTACCTATTATATTAAAACTATAGAAGTAAAAATACATTCCATTTTATGTTATTTCTGAATACTAAACATTAATGTTGCATTATTATAACTATTCATTTTTTATGTTTATTTGTGTATACTTTTTTATAATTATTCAGCTAATATAAATATATTTTCACTATAACCCGGCAGCGACGGGTAATTCAGCTATAGTAATATATATTAAAATGAAGTAGGTACCCATAGTACCTACATAATATGATAATTATTAATATAAGTAAAAAAATATTATTTCCTCAAGATAACCACTATCACTTTTATCTTCCTCGTAATGTTGTTTCAATTTGAAATGAACACAAAATGAACGCTAAGACGTTGAGCAGTAACATAATTATATTATTGTTATTTTTGTAAAATTACTATTTATTGCAACATCTATCGGGAAACTCTATTTTTAAATCATTGTTTCACTGCCTCACTCTATGTATAAATTATCATTATTTATTAATATATATGTCAGTGTTGAGCACGTTGCAAGACTACGCCTGTGAAGTTAGTGGAGCAATGTTTTTAACAAATTGTTTTTGAGATGTTAAAAAGATATTTTAAAAAATATTAATATTTTTTTAAAATAATGAATTTGGTTCACGATAAGAAAATTGTTCTGTATAATAAATTGTGACAATATAAACTATTATAATGTACATAACCTATTTAACAATAATTAATATGAAATATTTTGTTGTATTTGTATATTAAATTAAAAAATAGATATTAAAAATATTAAAAAAAACTAAATGCAATCAGAATTATATAAAATAAATGTATTCAAAATATTTCTTAACTATTTACCTATTGAAATATATAATTTAAAAACCATGTACTTTTATGAATTATAAAAATAAATATAACATATTAAGCTAGATATTTTATAAATAATTGTTTATTACTATAAATTCTAATGAAAATCGGGAGCAACTCTTATTACTTGAGTATTATATTATTTGATATCGAATGTAATGTAAAATTTAACGTTAAAAAAATAATAATAATACGGATTGGCCGTGATTTGTTCAACAGCAATTTAAAATCTAATTGAGTGCTTATATGTAATACATCTGTTCTTAATATCATAAAACAATATTTTTAAAAATTATTTCTCAAAACAATAATAGTTGACAACTGTTATTGACATGTTTTCCTCGGTTTAGAATATGGTAAATTCGTTATCTGTTATTATCATTCGTTTGATCAAAAAGGTTATTTTTATGTGTGTGATATACCAACTATTCAACAATCAACAGTTTTTTTTCAATGAGTTCTACATGTCACTATATCAGTGTTCAAGTGATCATGACCTGATGTTTAAGTACCTATTTGTTGTGGTATTATTATAGTTATTATATTGTTGATTCCCGAAACGGCGGGATCGGTTTAAATAATCCGAGTCTGAACTCTGTAATAAATTATTGCCTGAATATATTTTAATCAACTATTTATTTTTTATAAGCTGATTCTTTTCCGGTAAAGGCTAAGTCAACTATCTTTACAAAAATCATTATTATACACTATTATTATTATTGTTGTTGTTGTTGTTATTATTATATTTTTATATTGTGCCGGTGAAGTAATTTATTTTGAAATGTTAGTTGTTATCAGGTGTGGATCTGGGGAGGGAGCCAAGGGACATTAGTACCCCTAGAAATGTTAAATACCATGTATTTATTTACATGATACATAGTTCATAGTTGCATACGTCTTAAAATCTATGCATTTTAAATATAAATAAAATTGTGAATATTAATATAAAATTGTATCTATAATTTTATCAACAACCTATTTTGTAAGAACAAAATTATAATTGTATTTTTCTGAAAAAAATGTAGCCCTCCACTCACCCCTTCTTCAGATCTCTAGATGAGTATCTGATTATTATTATTATTATTATCTCTCATCATTAATATAATATTTTGTTAGACAGGCCACTATTATATTATTTTTGTATTGATACCTATTTGATTTTATTGTACGTATACCTATTAAAATTTATTATTATTATTTACCAACTATTTTCGACTATTTAATATATGTATTATTTTTTGTAAACATTAATATTATACATATTTAATATGGTAGGTACCTATTACGATACGCTTATTCCTTTATATTATATCGTTGTACTTTTCATGTCTTGTATATAGATTACCTCTTATTATTAATATATTATTATATTTTTTTATTGCGAAAGAAATCGCCCCTATTATTAATTGCACTTTAACCGCCAGTTGCAAAAATATTAAATGTTTACCTTTAGATGAATAATCTAGTATATACATAATATATATATATACATACATTATATGCGTATGCACGTAGGTATATAATATTATAGTAGAAATTCACCGACAACCGCAGCGCACACGACCAACTGCAAGTTAATAACAACTGTATAGCACTGCTAATACGCTGCGCCGGTCATCGTAATAATTGAGATCGTTTTTTTCCTTCCATTCCCACGGTTAATGATATGTTCCGATGTCGGCAACAATAATAATTATAAAGACGGCACGCTCAAATGGTAGGTATAGATGCGCGGTATAACACGGTGAACCCATACAACCCATATCGTAACATAGCTGCAGTAAGATATGTCAGAAAATACAAGACGTGTGTGTATAGCGTGTTTCGGAATAATTATTGTCCGCTGCGGATTGGATTATATATGTTTAATATTATTTGTATGGAATACATTTGGCGAGAATTCATCGTGTACTTAACAAACTTAAAGGTTTGAACAAGCGACTGGTTTTTGCCTACCCGCGCATAACGATAGGTCGTATATAGTAAAAATATGACTAGTAAATTCAATTCACTGTAATTTAGGTATTTAATAATAATTAACAAAATTATTTTTTTAACATGACCTATAAAATAATTATTTACAACAAGTGTAAGTTCTGAGTAAACAAACACTTTGTACTGCCAATCAACTGAATAGCATACCGCGGACACTATTGTTACGGTGAAAATAAATTGTTAATAATTGATAGCCGACACTTTGTACCATGATAATAAACTGGTAAAAGTTAATCGTGAACATTCTGTACGGTTTAAGTAAACCAAGAAATATATTTTATACAAGATAAGATACGATTTAATTGTTTAAAACTTTAAATTAAACAAAATTCACAGACTGTACACAGTAAGAAAATAAAACAATACCAAATATACAATTACTTTAAATAATTTACTATAGATTTAACTTTTACGACTTACAAATGACAATGAATGTTTCAAAAATTCACAAAGCCTGTGCAGTGAGCATAGCACGAAAATATATAACAAAACTAATTTGATTTCTAACTTTATAATGTATAACTCACAGTTTATTGTTCACAGAAACTTGTCATTTTTAAAAAGCCAATAATTTTAAGCACTTAAAATATATACGGATGAGCCATGGAAACAGGACCAAAAATAGATAAACATAGCTAAATAAGTATATTTTAGAAGGACAAAAATGTTTTTTAAATGTTATCATAATACTATGTAAATAAGTGTCATTTTATTTTTTTTTAATAACATCATGCATATAATGTCCATATTCGTTGTAGCACAAAGCAAGTCGATCCAAAATATATAACTTGAAAAATACCATGGGGCCGTACCTATAAAATGTTTTAAAACCTTTATTTAGTAGTATTACATACATTAGTTATTATGTTATCTAATAATATACACTTCTGTAATTTATTATTTTACAAATCGCATATCTACACCAATCGTTGCTAAATCTCCCGAAATTCCCAGAAATTAAAAAAGACAGTAATTAATTAAAAAAAAAAAAGCCGCCGTGATATATTAGTTTATTATGTGTAGGTACGGCACCACTCGAACGATCCCGACTGACGGTAGGCTGTTTTCGTCCGTGCAACATCTCTGGACCGTTCCAACAATATTTCTGTGGCTGTCATCATAACATAAACATAACAATCACAGAGAGCTCGAAAGTAGCGCCGCTTAGCTCGCTGGATAATATTATCGTTATTACTTATTACCATATATTATACGCGAGGCACGCATCTCGACCGAAGACCGCAGAGCAACAATACAATAATGTGTAATAATCATGATTATAATAATAATAATAATATACTCAGCGGTAGGTGTGTATATCACATAAAATATATAAATGTATAATTAATTATAGAAGGAAGAGGAAGGCGTTATCGTAATTCGTAATAGTTGCTGTTATCGCGACGCGCACGTCGTAGGTACGATGTACAAATCGGAGCGTGTGCGCTTACCTCGCCATAGCCAATAATAATTATAATATTATGCGTGTGTAGGTACGCCCCGTTGTGTGTTTATGCAACGCTAATCAAATCGAATTATGATTGCGGTGTATAATATTATAGTATTAATGTCACCGTACATTGCCACCGCACAATTAACTGTCTGAGTGTTCCTAAGTTGTTGCGATTAACAAAAAAAAAAAAAATGTTTTCAATAAACAAAAATATAATTTATATACATGTGTGTTACACTTATATAAGTTATAATTTCACAGTTTTACGCAACGCACGTATTTTAATATATTTTATTACAAAATTTTACTTTTAACTTATTAATTATTATTATTATTATGTTTATTTAATAATATATTATGTATAACCAGTACCTTTATGGCTTTATGTAGCTACTCGAGATCAGTGTATAATGTGTATAATCTTGTTTTTCATAGTTATTTATCGCCTACTTCTAAATAATCTAATCTTGATTTTATATTCGTAAATTAAACAAAAATTCCTCAAGGTGATAAATTCTGAGACTCTAAAAGGGTGTCGGTGTCTGAGGTTCAAAACGTCTAGTTCCAATGATACATTTTTGTTAAAAGTGAAATTTTTAAGGGATTAAGTTTGATAAACAAATTCAAGATGATTATTGTTTTAAGCGTTAAGATTTAACTAATTATTAGAGTGAGGGAAATATTTATCACGGCACTATGGAAAACTACCATCACCAAGTACCTTATAATTAATGTTAATTTGTCTATATATTATATTACTAAATGTTATTGAATTAAGAGACTTTATTTCATTTGATCCTGAAAAACTGTGTTTTTATACACCCCATTGTCTATATCTACCTGAAATGGGTTAAGTGCCCATTTCAGTGTCACAAGGGTGATTCCAAAATTTTAAAAATAGCTAGATACACAAATTTTAGCAAATAAAACGCTGTTGTGGTTTGATATCTGTTTCAAAATTTAAGGACAACTCAGGCTTGACTTGAGTAGTTGAATGGATTACGTGAAATCGGTCCACTCATTTGTATTACGTTTGTGTGACTCGCAAACGGCTTATTCGCAAATTCGCACGAATAACTGGCAAAATGTTTGTGAATATTTTATTAGGTACGTAAAAGTTAGCCAATACTAATACAAATATACTAATATACTAATACTTATATATAGGTTATCATGTTTTAAAAGTATACTATATATTATATTGTAGTGGGTTTTAGAGCTCTAAACAAAGTTTAGAATACCTTGTATTTGTATTATCCTTCTTGTGTCCTTCCATCCGCCCGTCCGTCTGTTATAGTTACCATACATATAAATATTTTAATACTGCAGCTGAATAAATAAATAATTTTATAACGATTCTATTCAAAATAAAATCAATACCAGAATAAAAAATACATTTAAATACGAGTATTTAATATAAATTCATATACTAGCCACTATTAAAAAATAGGTACCAAAATATAAAGGTTACCGAATTTATTCTCCGAAATTGTAATTAATGGAATTGTGGTTTATTACGTTATATACTTAAATACTTGTATTAATGTTGTTATTTACGTTTAGAAACCAGAAATTTAACACACTGGCAGAGTTAACTTATACTTATTAATTTGTTTAATTTTTATAGTTTAATGGTGTATTTTATGGAAGATCAAATACATATAATATAGTTTACCTATATAGACAAACTGGTTACCTATTATTAAAACCATTTAAAATGCACTAAGGGTTCAAATGACGTATGATAACTCGTATGTGTTGACTGCCTCAGTACTTAATACGTTTTGCTATTACGCATAATATCATTATTATTTTCTGTGCATGATGTGGTTTTTTAAGTATTTAGATTTATTTTAAGCTATTTATTTAACGAACTTCTTTACATCGTTCTACGAAATGTAAGTTTCAGATTAAAAGCTAATAACAATAACGAAAGGTGGACATTAACTTGTTAAAACGTTAATTTTCTTAAAACTATTAATCAAGTTATAGTTAAATTTCTGGTTAAAGTAATAACTTAACAGCTAAAAATGCAACTGTAACAAACCATTATTTTATAGTTTTTTTTTTTAATCATAATAAGTAATAACTGATAGTTTATAATTTATAAGTAAACAATTTCAAAAAGTTTATATTTTTATATTTAATTGAATACTCTATTTATTCTATTGTATTGAAGACATTTACTAAATCCCTACTTTATATTAATATTGGTTTATAATATCACGTAAAACTGTTTAATACAAAGACTGCATGATAAAGTGATTGAAATCTAAAAGCAAAAATATATAGAAATTTAATATGTATTAATACAATATACGTACCTAACATGTGCCGGCTATCAAATTTAATATTTATGTTGGAATTTAGAATTTTTCTGAATCAAATCGTCTTGTATAGGTATTCCAAGAAGAATCTTCTCGAACGAACGCAATAATGGAGCATCGTGATGAAAATATCGCAACGTGCTTCTGATAATATACGGAATAATAGTAGTAATAATAATAATAATAATAAAAGTTTATAATATTTCAAGTTGATTTTTTTAAATTTTTTTTTTTTATCTCCATTGTCGCACACAATTTATATAATATCATATACTTATGTACTCACCTACGGACTATTTAGGCCACTGTAATTTATTACACTTGTACTAAATCACTCCGATGTATTCAAATGAGTATGTAACACAATGAATCTTTTGATACCGGAGAAATGGTTTAAACATATTGTGTTATGTACCTACCTCGCGAACCGGTCACATATATGGGCGGCGGTGCTTTATTATGCATTTTTTTTTTAATCAAAATTGAATATTCAATGGAAAATGTTCATATTTTACAACTCACGTTTACTAAGTGATACGTTAAAAAAAGTTTTATGCGTCTATACTGTTTACCTTAACAAAATATATTCAAAAATTATAATTTACTATTCAACAGGTACCCATACTACTTTGAATTAAAAACTGCAGAGTGCATTTATTGTGAATAAAACGATAAATAAAAGTTTATTTATTAAGTAATCTTGTATTTGCACATTTGTAAGTATAATATACATATTTAAATACGATTGCGATCGGTATCCAAATAAAAGAATAAAATATAGTAAAACTTGATGTAAACAATAGGTACATTAAAATGTACAAACCCTTTTAGACAAAACAAAGTTTAAAATATATTTTAAAAGCAACAATATCTATTTGGTTTTTTTTTATCAATAGTCTATAGTTCTCCACCGACTAATATTATTATAGAAAGGCTGAAAGTTGGTCACAATCTATTTTTGGCAAACTAATTACGATATATTTTTTTCAAAGTATTAGAGCCACGTCTCTAGTTAACAGTCAAACAAGTTATAATGACCCTCTCATATAGGTTTCTGTGTTGCGGTATTTAAAATATAAATACATACATACTTATACATTGTTACTTTTTTTTCTCCTTCTCATTATCAATATCAATGATAGCAATTAAGAACCTGTTATTTAATATTATATATTTTAATTTTTAAGCTATTTTTTTCTTATATATAAATATGTTTATCTGTATTACTGTATTCATTATTACTATATTCTAAAAGCCGTATGTTGTAAATAAATTAATAAAAATAAAATAAAACTATGAATAGTTATAATAATTTAATAATGGTTTTTATATTGACCAACATCTGTGGAATAACTACTGTTGAATATCTCCATTATATTTAAAATGTAATTAAATATTAAACAACAGTATATATTTTGAAATGTTATCCAGAACTGGAACTCCGTTGGGTCAGAACGTTTCGCAGTATAAAAAAATTAAAGTTTCGACCAAACTTTTTGACATAATATAAAATCAATACGGTTTTTATTGTAACCTTATTAGTTATTATTTGAATTGTCTGCCACTTTTTACGGCTGGCGGCTGCAGAAATGTATTATCAATGTTTATCATTCCTTGTCAAAAATTGACTAAAAATTGTACGACATAATATATTATATACAATAAATTACACTAGAGAGATGAATTTTGCGTTGTTAAAAAGTTAATGGTTAAAAGAAATTTAAGCCGGATTTATATATTCGAATGTATATATTATATAATTTATTATAGGTAAAATATTTTTTTATTCAAATTCAAATTAACAACAAACATTTTTACATTCGCATAATATAGAACTCTCCATTAATGAACTCAGTACTTACAAATAATTCAGTTATGTTATTTAATGATAGATAATTTTTTACTAAGGTATAAAAAAACCAGTTTATGATTCCAGAATATGAATTATTATTATTTATTATATTAAAACATATTATATATGTTAATCATAGCAATTATGTGAAAATCTACCTTTTTCTAAGGTTTTTCGTGGAACTGTTAATGTGTACACAGCAGAATACTTTTTTCTAACTTTTTTTTAATGAAAATTAAAAATTTATAATATTTTATTATAAAACATATTAAATAATAAACAACGATATAATCATTTAATTTACAGTTCAATAATCGTACGAAAAGTCTGGAAACTATTGGGGAAGCATACAAATCACCCATCTGATTACTGTTTATTGTAAGCTATTGCGAGTGATGAGCTTGTGACTATATAGACTTGACGCGTATGCTAATGAAAAAGCCTTGAGCATAGGTATAACCTACCTTGTAAATAACGTGTAAACTATATGCAACTTTCATCAGAATCTCTATTTCCATTTATCATTGGTTTACAATCTGCCAAAATTCACTATAAATTATCCCGTTTCGTATATACTATTATAGTTATATGTACTATTTTACTTTTATTTTTAGGCATACTTTTTAGTGTTATTTAGTCTTGAGAATGGCGTTCATTTTATTCTATAATTTATTCATTTTATAATAAAGTTGTAGTTAGTCGTTACATAAAAATTGCGTTTTACATTAATATTAATTATATGCATCTTTTATAAACTGTACAGTTTGCTTTTTAGGCCATTTTATATAAATGATTGTGGGTTTGGAAAAGAATTCGAAGGCTTAAAACGATTTATTTGGCTTTTTTTACTCTACCCCAGACGTATATACTGTATATATATATTTCATGGTTAAACGGAATCTAACGCTGACAAATCAAATATCTCCGGGCCAGAAACGAATTTTCAGTTTATTAGATTTATGTTTGCCACTAGTTCATTTCTCTTCACGCCTGTCCTTGTTCACGAAATAATCAACCAACTCACAGATTATCGTACGATTTCTGTTCATTAAGTTTTTTTTTATTTATTTTAACCCTTTAATTTGTTCTTCCATAATTTCCATGTAAAAAAAGTATTCTACGACCTGAGTCCTTTTACGAATTGATGATATATATTTATATAATATCTTTTATTGAAATTAGTGCAGCCACGGTTTACACGCCTATATAAAAAGTAAAAACCCTTCACGCATAAACGTATATTTATTTATTATGTTAAGAAAAAAATGATTATATACACATTGTGTACATCATTATTACTTTAACATTACACATTAATTTAATATTATTACTATACGCGTGTTGCTATACATGTGTGTTCAATAATTTATGTATTTTATGGTGATACAAATTTAACATTTAAATTTTTTTTTTCCATAAGTAGAGTTTAAATCAAGTCATATTAAAACAGAACATCTAAACTTGTACACGCACGCACTATGTAGGTAATTATTATATTATGTGCACATTAATTCAGATGTGTATGTTTAGTACATGCATACCGTCCACATAATATTATTATATTATATGTAATATGTATATTTAAACACAATAAATTAATACACTATACGTATATATTATTCATCAAATATTTATTATGTATAATATGCTATGCATGAATTTAAAAAAAAAAAATTTAAAAATCAAGTTTTACCTGTTGATTTCAATTTGCAGTAATTTATATAATATACGATATTATAATGACGTTTATAGTATGAAATATCCAGCATATTATCAGTGTGTAAAACATCAAAAATCCTATCCTATATTTTGCTCTAAATAAATTTAAACACGTGTAAATAAAAAACTAAAAGCACAATAAATACGTTCATTATTATGAAACATTCAAAAATATATTACCTATATATTGTAATTTGTAAGTGGCGTATATTGTATACTAGACGTAGGTACCTACATTATAAGCTAAAAACATGTATCCGCAAGGACGTAGACATTATATTATACAGATCTACGTCTATAATATAATGCCGTATTTGGCTATTTTGTGATGTAAAATCGTGTGAAAAACATACTAATTATTAATTAACAATATTATCATCTTATCCCAACAGCCGAACAGAGATGCTGTATAATAACCAAGTTATATTCTAAATTACCTACTTAATTATAATATATTATATATATATATGTATATATATATATTATGACTGTAGGTCATAAACTGTTATAATCATCGTGTTTTGTAACGAAACCATAGTATAAAAATAAATGTTACTCTATTAATTACTTACTACTAGCACTTAGCACACTACACTTATGGTAGAAATACTGTTAACTAGTTACCCCAAAACTATATCTGACCGGGCGCAGTTGGGTTCCAGGTGGGTTGACGATAGTTAACCTGTGTACAGTTTTAAACCACAGTCTATAATAGGTCTCCGCCGAGAACGAACAGAAATAGTTCATTTCACTTTTTACACATAGATATAATCCTCAAGACAAAAAAAAAATCACTGGTAAAATTATTAATAGCGCATTTTTTTTCTTATAATAAAATTACTCGTACTTTTGAAGAGGTATCTAATCTCATTAAGAATTATGTTACAGCAACAATTAATGTCCGTAACCTTATTGCTACCCGAAACACTGTACTTATAACCCTTCTATATCTACCAAAATATATTTTATATTTTCTTTTGACTTTTAAGCACTATTTAAAAGAAACAAATTTAATAATATTAATATATTAATAATATAATATTATACTATGTGAAATATGTAAACGAATATTTTACATTTTGCAAAGAATGAAAACAAAGATGAGAATCAATTTAATGTGACAATTATTAAATAATAATAATAATATAAACTATTAATTTGAGTGTCATGTAAAAGGGGGGAAGGGCAATTTCCCTAGCTATAAATTTTTAATATAAAATATTTTTTTGAAGGTGAAATAAAAACTAAATATTTGTCGTTTTATAGTTCAGAATTATTTTTAGGAAGACTAATTAATTATCGAATATAATACAATATGCACATTTTTGGCATTAGAAACTCCGTGACGATATTGTTGCCGTGGCGATGGTGATAATATATTGTATAGTGCATGTACTCGTTTCCACCAAAAGTGTACCTTTCCCTTTTTCACCAATACCCGTTTTCGCCAAATGATATATTGACTAATTTCACGCTTCTACCATAAAAATTTCTATACCATTAAAAGCTGTTGGGTATACAGTAAGTTTATATTTAAATTATTATAACATTTTGAAAAACATTTTAGTATATATTTTAATGAATACAATGTAGGTACCTACATTAAATTAAATTAAAATCAGTTATACATATATTGTAAGGATGATCAAGCAGTAATATAAGAAACCATAATCAATAATAATAATAATAATAAAAATAAATATTTTGTACAGGTTTGTTAAATTTTGCTTTACAATTTGGTAAAATAAATACTTATATTATACTTTAATTAAAAACGAAAAACTAATTGTATACTATATATCGGTCTATTTTATTATTTAAAATTCATATTTTTTATTTTTATTTAATCTTCAAAAAGATGATGAACCCCACTAAACATATTCGTGTGGGGGCCCATGAGCTTACATTTTAAAGTACAAATATAATAAATAGATATAGTAGGTACAGTTAATAAAATAACAATTACAATACATTTTTCTTATACATCTAACTAAATAGGTATATATTATATTTTATTATTCATTCATAATGTAACATTATACATAAAATCGTACAGTCAAAGAATATAATATTATAAACTATAAAGCAATTATTAATAATTACTAAAACCATTATAATCTGTTATAGACTATAGTAATTCAGTAATGCTGTAAACCTGTTATATAACTACATTTTATTCTTGGAATAGCCAAAGTATAATGTTTTTTTTAAGAATTTTTAATGAATTGCTGTGTTTACGTTTTAATAATAGTTTATTGTAAATTGTTGCGGGACAATACAATTTGAGTAAGTAGATTGTATTAATTTATTTTTTTGCATGATTGGTTTTTTGATGTTATAAATTTATCTAGTATTTTGTCCGTGTTCAGTTTTAAAAGTAAAATTATTTTTAATTATTTAAACAACCGAAACTTTGAAAAATAATGTTTTTACTGGTAGTAGGTATATTCATATCATTGTATAAGTACTCGTGTTTGTGGAAAACATGTTATACTTCTCAGCGCAGTATAGTGATATCGTGTCAGCGTTCCGTTATATTTCTATATCGATACTTATTATTTTTGAATAATATGAAATAATATTTGCTTGTAAAATACATTAATACAGCATGATCACTGATTAATGTATACATCTTATTAAACAGTGTTATTTGTATTTATTTTACAATTTTTACAACTACATGATTATTACAATAATTTTATCTTTATAGAGTTTAAAATTTTTAATTTGTATACATTACCTGATAACAGACACTTAGACATGTAGGATTTCATTTTGGAAAGGTTAAACAAAATTTTCAATTTTCTCCACTCAAAATTATAATATTTGCTGTAAAGAAATAATCATTTCAATACTATTTTCAGGAATTTATGACAATTAATAAAAATAATGATTTGAAGAGCGCAACTCCGAACTCGTGTGTAATTATTACTAATTAATATATAATATTAGGTGATTATTATTTATTGGCTTATTGCTATCAAACTTTTTTATAACGAGTATTGATTTATCAAGTTTTTTTAGTTTTTTTTTTATTTCAATGATAAATGTTCGTGATTTTGTCTTAGCAAATAATAATATTAAATACGTCGTGTAACAGTGAAATATATTCACATATTTTTTTTTTCATTTAGGAACACATTCATATGGAATAGTCCTAAAAAATTGGATAAATATCATGAACACTTTTAGATATTTTACTCACGAATAAAACTTTGTTTGATTATTTTTATTTTTATCTAGATGAAATTTATCATATTTGTTTTTATCTTTATCTAGATAAATTATTAATTATTTATTCCCAACCCTACGTGTCGGCTTACTGCTTAGTGGTTATTTTATAATACTCTCATCCCTCGTCAAGATAATGCGAGAGTATCCGAGTCCGATTAAAAGAAAAGCAGACAATATCACATTTTATAGCAAAGACTTATATTTTAAATAAATAATTTTTTTTTTTTAATTTTAACCTGCGCATTTTTTTTTTACGAGAGTGAAGTAAATAAAACCAAGTGGTTCCATCTTACTGTCTTAGATAGAACCGAGAGAAAAAATTAACTCTTTTTATGATAGTTAAAAAGGTAGTAAAGAGTGGCAATTTAAACTTCACTCTAAGACACATTCGTAAAAACGACTATAAATTCATTTTCTATAAAAATGATTGTAAAATTGTATTATTATTGTGATTAACTTTTCCGTTAAAATACTATTATATAAGCAGCTATAGTAACACAACTAACACACGAATGCCGACGATCAGTTAACTCCGCTTAATAAAAACTAAAGATCATCTTTTATCGCGTATACTATATCTAATACGATGTATATATATATATATATATGTATGTGTGCATATTACGAAAATAAATGAATCGTGGCTTTGTCGGACAATATTCGTGGACCACGACAACCGTATTATTAATCGTTCGTTAATCGTTATTGTTTTGTATCATATTGGTCAATCGACATAGTTTTATTTATCACCGTTATTATAATAATAACAACAATACCTAATAACTTTTATGCTTTTTATATTTTTTTTTTTGCTCGCCAAATGTAATAAATCACCGATTGTGAGAAGAAAAAGTAAATTAAAAATAAATAAAGGACGTTACGGTACTATATTATATCACCGAGACGATCTAGTTATTTAACGATATTCGTTGCACTCTTTCGTTGGGTACGTGTTATCGCAAAATACGAGAAAATAAAAACGTTAATGCCATAAACTTATACGTTTTTTTTTTTTTTTGCAAAATTAACTATGACAATAAAGGTATGCTATAATATCAATAATATTGCCGCCCGATGAAATTACATTTTTTAGTATCCAGTATTCCATATTAGCATCATGCATTGAGCTACGAACCGATAATAAAATACTATATTCACCACATTAAAAAATTGTTGACATAATATTTTGTATTAAATTATAAAATAATAATTCAATGCTTCGGACGCTGAAATGATAATAGTAAGTCATTGTTGGTCATATTGAATAATGCACTAAGCCCCGAGTGTTGTGAGCTCTGCACCCTCTGTAGCTCTTAGGTATACCATTTACATGAAAATTTTTTCATCATTGAGGCTTGTAAAAACTGATTATATCTCTGTAAGAACTATTGTGTTTATCGATTCGAGGTCGTTTTTCGGACTTATTTATTTAATCTTACTCGTGGAAAAAGAAAGATAACTCATTAAATCTGATACATATTATATATTATAATATATGAACTGAATAGCTACCTATTATATGCGTTATTAACGTGTATATTAGCAATCATTCATTATTTTAAAATTAAAATAAATAAACAACAGATCTATGCTTTACATGCGTATAACCGTAATCTATAGCCCTATTCCCACAAAATAAATAAATAAATAAACTCAAGTATCTATCTGATGAAAATATTTATAATCGTTTTAATCATAATACGAAATGTATACAAAATGTCTATGTAACTGAATTAAATAAAATTAAAAATCCATTTTATGTATAGGTACGCTGTACCTATATTGCGTAAATCCATTAGCTGTAATGGTTATGGTCTATTCTGCATACTATTCTATAATAAATTTATATACCGCCCACATTTTAAACAATTTATTGAACATTAAAATATATATACAGTATATAAGTATATAACTCAAAAAATGTAAGACATCATCACAATATTTGTGGCAAATTTGAGATAAAAAAAAAAAGACGAATGATTATTTACTGTGTTATTTAGCGCTTTTTATGAGTAGCTGTCATTACTACTTATAAATCCTTATAAGTTTTTCTTCGATTTTTTATTTACAAAAAAATACAGTCTGTTTTAATAACTCAATTAGTAAGTATTATGATTAATTATTATGAATATATAATAATAAAATATCAGAATGACGTGATGAGATAGCAGACTATCCAATATACAATGTTATAGATATTGATCTTTCAAAATTAATTAGTTATTTTTATCGATTTGAGCTATTCGTTTGATAAATCTCAATACCAGCTGCTTTTGATACAACATGGAGGGATATCAGGGACTGCGACTAGTGCGAGTGAACATATAGATGAGAAACAAAACGATCTCAGCAATACTGTCAATACTGTAGTAGGATTAAAGGTTCGAAAAAAATAATTGAGACACAAAAACCATTAATCAATTACACTCCACCGCTCCGTCTAAATGTATAGTTAATAACGTCTATACTTTCCTCTTATCTGATAGTTTCACTGCTAGGCAGAACGTATACTAGTCGAGGCTTTAGGATTTAGGAAGGAGTGAATGAAATATGTTTACATATTTACCTCTAAATTGTATTAAACTTAACAGTGATAGGATTGCGGTATTGAAAGATAATTATTACGATCATAAACAGTCGGAGTAGGTCGGTGTTCAAAGATTGAGGTTCATATTATAATCTTCCCACAGAACGTACCTAAGGTATTACGCTAATAATATTGTTATTAATGTATATCCGGAATCCAATCTATACAATATCGAGTCGCGATAACTCGAATGAAATATAATGATATATTAGCGCAATATTAATCATTATAAAATGATAAATAACATTTGGTGATGGGTATACGCCGTGTATATAAATAATAATAATTGCTGGTTTTGGATTGAGGCGATTATTGCGATTCGATTAACTGTATATTATGTATAATAATAAAAAGTGCGTATTAAAAGCCAAGAGCAATTATTAATCAAAAGCTTTGATCAAGAACAATACGAGTGATACGACACTGCTACCATTATACTTAAGAAGAAAAAAAAATTCACTCACAAATTGGTCTCTGTGTAAGATCAGAATACGGCTTTATTTCCAACCATTATAATATACTATAGTTGCGGCAAAAGAGACGAATGTGGGCATTGACATGGTGCAGGCTCATTAAAGATATACTACATACCCATGTAATATATAGGCTAAATGTATATTTTATGCGTTGCATCGTTCGCGTATTATTATTATTATTATCTTATAGCCACACACCGACATACTACAATACTACATGTCTAATGCATGCGTGTGTAGGTATATATTTATATCGCATAACGACTCAAACACACGTTATATACACGTATATACACGATATAGAGTTAAGTCGGGTGACATTAATTCGGGCGACGCGATTTAAATGTATATCTACGTGTATCGTGTATAGTATAATATATACACGCGAATGAATGTGCGATACATTCGTCGAGAAAACAAATACACTATAATATAGGTGTACGGTGTACCGGACAAGTGTAAAATACGTCTGAATATAGCGACTAAGTATGTGCATATGTGTGTGTGTGTGTGTGTGTGTGTGTGTGTGTGTGTGTGTGTGTGTGTGTGTGTGTGTGTGTGTGTGTGTGTGTGTGTGTGTGTGTGTGTGTGTGTGTGTGTGTATGTGTATGTGTGTGTTGTACATCTGTTGGTCATAATGCGAATTCTTATAAAACTTTGTAGACACTTTCTGAATTGCAATAGTGAAATCGTATTTCACGGTTATTCAAAATAAACATTTTATACAATGTTTTCTATCCGATTTATCACGCAATTATGGATATTGGATATCATTAAAAAGCATTATAAACTTAACTAGCTCAATTTAACGAATGTTAGAATAACTTATTTTATTTTATTTAAAAATAATATATTAATTTAAAATTATTAAAATAGTATTATTTGCACACAATAATATTTATAATGTGATCCACAAAAACTAATAATTCAAAAAGTACACTGAGAGTACTTGCCAAAACAGTCGACTTATTATTATAAACTGAGATTTGATTCGATACTTTTTTTCCATATTAATTTTAAACTTAGGAAGTTAAATTTATTATTTGTTAACTATTAATTTCTAACTTAACGACTTGTGTTCACTTAACTCCAATCAATTTGAGCTACCTAATTATTTTCGTTAACTTGCCCTTCTTTGACAATAATATAATGGTGTATTACCATCTAGAATATTTTAACATGGTCGTAAGTCCACACCCCTGTACATTGTTTTGCCCACAAAATATCATGTTCATCCAATGATGTCTATATATATATATACATTTATATACAATATAATATTTAATTACTAATTAAACCAATGACAGTATCGGAAAGTCGACATTGTAGACTAAAACGGTTATACAAAAAAAATATTAAATAAAGTTTTGCATTGTCATATTAACATCAAGAACTTTAGTAATTATTATCCTGAATTTTTTTTTTTTTTTTGATGATATACGTATTACTGTATTATTTATATTAACATAAACATAGTAAAATTAACTATATACATAAATAAATAAATAAAAAAACAATTTCTCTTTAGGAATGAAGATGAATCGTAGAAAAAACTTGTAATTCCAGTTCGCAGGATTTTAATACAAACATATTATATGGAAACGATAACGTTTTTAATTCGTTTATGGAAATCCGATTTAATAGGTATACCTACACAATGTAATGTAAACGGTACATAATGAATATAGCAACAATATTTACTATTATCGATATTATCGATATTTTATTACTATATCAATTGGAAACGATTGTCGTAAAAATACGTTTTTAAGTTTATTGTTATTCGATTTGCATAATATATTTACTTCCTTTCCTATACATTAAAATTAAACTGCTGTAATAGTTTGTTTTTATTTATTTTTTTTGGTTATAAGTACATTTTATTGTATAACATCGATTATAATAATATAATATACCTATACCTATAACGTGACACATTGCGAGTATTTTTTGCTTTAGCACTTCAACTTTGACAGTTCACTAAGTTACGTCTGCTACACTATATACGATATAATTTTGACCTGATTATTATACTGTTGTGATAATAATATTATTACATATAGGTACCTATACGCATCTTTATAACTGTACTTTAATAATCACATGAATGTATATACGATTTCAGTAGTAGCTAGGTATATAATATTATATATAACTACTTATATTATATATTTTATACCTACTTACCAAACGGGTAACGAGCAGCCTGTAACAGGTAAGAAAAAACGGGCACGTGTCCGTAAACATTATGTATTTTATATTTACTATTTATATTTATTTATTTCTGACACGAGAAACATACCTATATAGATAATGGTAATATTATTTTTTACGACCAAAAGTGATCTTTACACACCTATTACTAAGTATATATATATATATAAATATACATAATTAATTATTATTATTCAAGTCCTGTCCAAGTTCATTATCCTATGAACCGAGGATAAAAAAAATAATAATAATAAAACTCCTTACGTTCAAATACGACGAGTACACTATGAACAGTACTAACCTATCATTAAATTTCTGCATTAAATGGGTAGAGGTACTTATCCGTTTTGTTTTTTTATAAATAATATTTTGAAATAATTACGTTAAATTTATCATCCAATGTTATTATCAGTATAATGTGTGTGCAGTGCACTGTGCACGTACGAATATTTTTCAAATAAAAAGATTAATACTTTTTTTTTATTACTATTTAAACGTCCAATTTCATTTACTGTTTAGACATATATCTACTCATTACACGTTTATAAATGGCATAAATACAATATAATGACGAGATTAATAATTTTCACAAAAAAATTAAATACAAAAATAAATAATTTTTTTTTTTCGGGAAAGTAATTTATTATTATTTAAGTAGGTGCGCTTATACCTAGTTATTTATTATTTTTAAAACATCGTCGTCAAGTGTCAACATACGCTACTATGTTGGAGAACATTTGATTACTATTAATAAAATATTATTTGACGTTTGCGATAATAAATTGCGCGCTCCTCAGAACGGTATATTTTAGAAATCTTACGTAAAATTATGTATATTTTAGAATGATAGATAGATTCTAAAATATTCCTAGGTATTATTACTGATTAGGTAGTAAACAACCAAGTTCAATTCCTTTCCGATTTGGATACGAGAAAATAGAAAACAAAATTAGTTATAAAATCGAAGCAAAAACTTGTCACAATTAAATCATATCATCATAATGGTCGTCATTATTTGTATCGTATCTTATAAAGTCGGAGTGCGGGGAAACATCGCGGTTATCAGCTTGCGGTGAGTACGTACCCATAATACCGTGTACAAAGTAGATGGTGGTCATCTCAGCCAAATTTAGCGATTGCAACAGGCTTACGGAGGACCTTGCTGTTTGTATAGAATTCCGATTTCCGGCGAATTTCTAAACTCTCGCTGTCCAACTGTGGAAACCCTGTTGAGACTACCACCGACCGTCCTGCTTATAGAACTCACGGCAAGCGAATATCCACAACACTTTCCATTAGATAGTTCATAGCCCCGGTTTTCTGCGTGACCGTATCCAACGTTCAACTTTTGATCACACTTTTTTCACGTTTTTTCGTATAAGCAAGTATATTATATTCCATCAAGCATGTGGCTCATCGCCCTTATTTTTCATTTCATAATAAATTAATGCATAATTAATACAAAAAAACGATATTTTTTAATTCTTGAGATTTTTTGTAGTAAATCCAGTAGAAACACAAACTTCTGTTTTTTTTTTCAAATGAGAATCCCGTTTTTTTATTTTAACGTATAAGTTAAACACTAGAGAATTGTTTTAGAAATTTTTTGATGTGTCTAATTCAAATTAGTTATTAAAAAGTTTATATTAAAGATAATACGTTTGAGATAGTGTTTGAACGTATTTAGATAAAATCGTAGATTTAAATAAATACTCATTAATAGGGCTAGGGACTTAATGCCCTAAAAAACCTTAAAATATGCATTCGTGTATTCCCTATAAATAATCACTAAATATCCATTAAAAAAAAAATAAAAATCATAGTATTGAATAAAATTTTTTTTTTAATATCTAAATAATATTCGCAAAATTGCCAAACTTATAAATTGTTTATTATTCTTTTTATTTTCCGATTTATTTTCTTTGAATCACGCTTGCGATGTATCGATAAGTAACAATGCAAGTGATCGGCGAGAAAAACACAAACGCTAATTTAAAAATATTTATTACATAGAAATAAAACCATCAAATATCTCAGGTCTAGAAAATCTATTTAAAATTAAGTTTTTCTCTATAAAATTATAAAACTTATGTTTCATTGTATAAATAATTATCAAATATGCACTAATAAATTAAAAATGGTCAAACATGCAAAATATGTACGATGTACCTATACATTTTAAATGTACACTCGTATTACTATGAAACAAATGTATATTTTACTTAGATATGTTTTAATGATTATTGAAAAACATCCAAACTCCTAGAAGTCTCTAGCCCTACTTACTAAGTTTTAAATGGTAGTGATAAAAAGAATTATTTAGTAACAGGAAAAAGTGCTCAGTTGATGATGGATACCAAATTATAGGTATACTCAATATTGTAAAAGTTCAAAAGAAAATATAGATCACATATTAAACTCAAAATACTGAGTAGGTTGCAAATCAAACTAAAAAAATACATATTATATTCAGCATTCCGCATACTTTACCTATATTATATTGACTATTTATAATATTTATATAGGGCATTCTACTCGAATTAATCGAACCCGTGTAACACCTCTAAAAATATCCAACACCTAAAATCGTTATAGGTTGTCTTAAACGGTTATTGATTTCAAGAAAAAAAAAAAAAAGATGAACAAATGAAAATTTTTATTAACTTTTTATTTATTTAAATTTCTATTTGACTCTTCACTTTTCCACGTACCTAATCGTTTTTACGAGAGTTCATAAATTCACAATATCTTAAATCTATCAATGGTCCATTGTAATAAGCCACGACCTTCCAATATAATATTTCAATGGTATCTATAATAAACACGTTGTTTAAACAAAGTCATAAAAAATAATATATTTATGTATCCAATACGCTGAGTAATATGGAGGGTATGGTGAGATAAATATGTGGAAAAATTCGGAAACGTGTTTTCTGAAAACAACATATTGTAAGTTAGCAGATACTGTCAATGGATTCAATTACATGGCATTTTTCCAAATATATAGTAAAACGAGTAAATTTATTTGTATGTAGATAATATATCATAGTAAAATATACCAATTACCGTTTCGGTGGCTACTCATTTATTTTCGTGGCGGAGGAGGAAGATATGCTAATAATAATGCACGCATATGTCCTGTCTTCAGTGTGTTGTCTTTACGTATAGTGACTATTATTATTAATATTATATTATAATATTATGTACCTCCGACATTGCAATATTTACTATATTTTTGTAATAGCTGTGTATTAATATTATAACGAGAACATTATCGTATAATACGATATCGAAGAACACGCTAGCGCAAATTCAATTTTTTATTTTATTTCATTACTATTATTTTTTTATTATAAGTACGTTGGTAGAATTAATTTAATCGAATCTTGATTTTTTTGGTAAATAAACAAAATGTACCTATCTAATTTTTTTATTGTATTTTAAAAATTACAATCAATACAAGACGCGTTAAGTCATTAATAACAAAAAAAAAACACACAAATTCGCTATACGCCTATACCTCTACGTATTTTACGTGAAAAACTCGTTTATAATTAAATTATGATGCGTTAAAAAATTTCGAGATTGAAACCAGTAATAATGGTTTATAGACAGTTTTTTTTCCAAACTAAATAAATACGAATACCAAAAAATAAATACATTATGTGTATAACGTATTAAGAAAAATTGATTTATTATCCTAAATGGATAATTTTATTTGATTTAGGAAATATTTATTGACCAAGGTTAGTAAATTTAATGTTGAATTCAACATATTATATAGTTGCTATGTGTCATGTTTACGACGTCGTCGGCGTACATTTACAATTTATAATCATAATGATTTATTAACGTTCATATTTTCAATATCCATACTCATTGGGATCGCGTTATTCATTTTAACTTATAATTATACAGTTTCCGCCGTAGTGGCCGTAAAACTATGAAACTGCGAGATTTGTAGAACTGTTTAATTATAAGCTTAATTAAAAGCTTATTTAAAAATTACGTTTACATAAACGTTATGAGATTGTGATGCTAAAATTTGCTGTGTTGTCGAGATTTCGCAAAAATAATGAATATTAAAAATTTAGTTTAAATTAGATTTATAGCAAAAGACGAGGGGGGGAGGGAGTTATAGCTATAGGTATTGTGGATTTCCCTTATCCCTGTGAGTCCGGACTCCGACCTATTTTATTTACTTTATTCAAACTTATCAATTGTAGATTGTATAAACAAACATAATATTTTGTATAAAAAATAACTTTTTTTAACAATCGTTTTCTAAATTATTTAAAGTATAATGACTGGATCATATAATTACTATGTTTGAACGGTTACACTTATTACCACATATTATAATTGTGAACAAATGTATACGTATTTATATTTAATATAATATATTAAACGTATTATATTAGTTTATACTTTGTAGTTTGCACCTATCATATAATTATTGTGTACTTAGCTAAATCAAACCATAGACTATAATAATTCAAAAGGACATTTGGTTCTAAAATAATAAATAATTTGTATTTTATAGTAACTATCATAACTTTTTCGAATTCTTTAGAAATTTGAATATAATTATCTATCAATTTTGTAGATACAATGCCGACCGCGGTCTTGTTCAAAATATACCTATTAGGACAGCGGTTCTCAAACTGTGGTACGCGTACCAATAGTGGTACACGAAAGACTATATGGTGGTACGCGGAGGGCAGTTTTTGTATAAAAAACTCATTCAATTATTTAATTCATATCTTAATTTAAAAAACTAATAAATAAAATATAAATAACTGTAGTATTTTACTGCCTTATTATTTAAAATAAATGTATTTAATTGTATACAATTTGGAATTTGGGTCGTTCTGTTTTTAGTAATTAGTGGTACGCGGCTGATTGATAATATGCCTAAGTGGTACATAAAAATAAAAGTTTGAGAACCGCTGTATTAGGATATTACTCGTTTTCACCAAAAGACATTTCCTCCAAAAAAAAGTTCGGTAAGCAATAATTTAAATTTTTAGTCAATACAAATAAGAACGTTTATATAAGTCGATACATTACTATTTTTTAAAATGGAATAGAGCTTTTCAATTTGTAAGTAATCGCGATGACTGTAGAATACTAGATATTTACTTGGCTACTCGTACATTTTAACCGCGTTAATCGTAGATAAAATAAATATAAACCGCATCGCAGTATATTTGTCAAAGACATATAAAAATAGTATTAAGTGAAATTAAATTGTAACACCTATACATAGTATACCTATTATTGACTAAATCGTTAAAATTCAACAGACGAATAATCTATTATCAACTATAATATAATTTGTTTGCAACTTTAATATTTATTTAATGTATATGTATTATTTGAATTATAGATAGGTACCTGTTATTATTACTTATATTATATTTCTCATGACCTTTAAATGTGTATAACGTATATATTGTGATTTATGCAATTATAATAATATAATGGTTATAGAACATTTTCTTATTTTAATGTACACTGCACGTGATTGTCAGTGTTTTCCAAATAATATGTATAATCGGCGGAAATGCCACGAACATGCATGTTTTTCGTTGTTAGCGGAAAAGGCGATAAAATCCACGACGTTTTCAAATTATAATCGTCACCATAATAATACGACTACTTAGGTATACTCGTACGCCTGCAGTCTATGTATGCAATAACGGTTTGATGGATTAATTGATTTTTATAGCACATAAAATCATAATAATTATACTATTTTATGTTCGCTCTGCCGATCTATATGCCGAGTTCCTGGTATTCATTACGAATCTCGGGACTACGGTTTTTAATTATAAGTGATAAATAATCGAATAGGTATATAATATTATAATCGCGCGGCGGTTCGCAGTACGCGAGTAGACTTAACGCAGCGAGTAAATACACACATATTATGCGTGTGCTAGCAACAGTTATTTATTATTATTATTATATATTTGTATATACATATTTTTTTAATCTCTCGAACATCTATTATGTTAATTTTTCGCTATAACACACTTTGGAATGTCACCCTTCAATAATAATTTTTTATGCTTAAAAAAAAAACATCACGCGGTTATAATAGCGCGTCTAAAAAAATACACGCACAAGCGCGCGTCGTACAGATTTATACCAGGAACCGCTAACTACTAATATTATTATAATACTATATATACCTATAATAATAGTCCTATACCTACTTTTGCCGATAAATTGACATCCCAACACGGACAATCGCGTCGTGTGTATATATATATATATATATTATGTGTGTAGGTATACAAAAAGTTAAATATATACGTTTGCACTATAATATAATACGTGGCCCCGGCACGCAACGCAGTCATCTTCTTTTAAACATATTTTCATAATGTATATTTTAATATCCATTTATATTATGCGCATTATTGCTTTTCTATTACGATATTAGGTTAGAGCTGCGGGTCGTGTACCCACAACACGACGACGACGACGACGACGCTAGAAACCGTGATTGATAATTTATCGGTAAATCTATTATATATATATATATGTATATAAGCGTAGTACGTCCGGAAACGCGGTCGTCGTCGTATATATAGTGCTGTGGATCTATGTTACTAATTATACCGAACACAGTTCGATCGGTTTATAAATCATACGTTCCACTTTCAGGCCAAACCAAATAAACGTCTTAGTGATAATAAATATAATTAAAAATAAATAAACTCCGGATATTGCGATAATAATAATAATAACGCGTTTCTGCAATAACATCTATTCTGATAACAAATCAAGGGGTAAAAACACACAACACAAAAATGTACCTACCTACACGGTATTCGGTTAAATCGTCTCGACGACGGGCCGGCGACGTACCGTTAATTTTAATGAACTTAAATTTATTGGTCGTCACAAATTGTTTGGTTTCCGCAAAACGAAAACCAGTCGTGAAATACGTTCGAATCGGGTCTCCCATCGAGTTAGTTGCACATAGCAGCGCATCGTTCGTGAATATTGTGTATACCTATATACCTATATAGTTTCCGAGGAATTAGCTTGTTTCGTGAACAGAACATTATTATTAATATTACAAAACGCACATATTATTATTATTTCGGTTTGCTTTATGGTCGGTCGTAGACCGTAGTATAGGTATACGTCTGGTCGTAAAAAAGTAGGTTAGGATGATAACGTTAATATAATATAATAAATATAAGCACTATAGCGCGAATGGCGCATATTTATGCTGACATTTTTGTCATCGATATAATATATTAACAATAATAATTTATCAATATTTATTTTTATAAGCGACATCGTTTAACATTAATCATAAAAATATTTGACTCTTTGACACGCTTCTCGAACCGGTCTATAATGCGAATCCATTATAAACACTGCAGTGCCAAACTTTCAAACTCGACTCAAATGCACAATAATAGGCACGGGAAAATATTCATTTTTTTTTTGTTTTTATTACTGTCAATTAATTTTCATAAGTCATAGTTCATAAAATTGGGACCACCGATTCTATGTCCGGTTATTCAAAATACATAGATAAAAAAAAAGTAAAAAATACATAAGAATATTATCAACCATGTACCTACCAACCCACGCCAAATTATATTCTGAAAACTATTAAAATAAAAATATTATTCATCTATTAATCAAATCGTATTTAAAATTTAAATAAATACAACAAAAAAAAAAAAACTTTTATTTAAAATGGAAAATATTTACAAACCGTATTATTTATTTATATAATACTACAATAAGCAAATTTCTTCGAGATTAATATAAGTCGTGCTTACATGAACGAAGGGGACGTCCTGCAGCAATACTATAGTTCATACAAATATAGCGTACTTAAGTATCTACTATAACCTACTT
Organism: Rhopalosiphum padi; assembly: GCF_020882245.1. Lineage (NCBI taxonomy): Eukaryota > Metazoa > Arthropoda > Insecta > Hemiptera > Aphididae > Rhopalosiphum > Rhopalosiphum padi. The sequence goes on from NC_083599.1 coordinate 57,480,095, forward strand.
AAAAATTAAATTATTGAGATAAATAATTAAAACGAATGTTTTTCCATTGAAAATATATTATTTAATACATTATGAATCAATCTGTGTGTTATTTACTGTAAGTACAAATGAGGATAAAAAAGTGGGTAATTCGCTCAATTGTAAAGTAAGTCTCGAGTGCATAAAACAGTGCATGTTAAAAAATGTACATTTATTTCTAAAATATTTTTCTTCGAACTACTTTCATAAATATTTAAAACGTTCTTTTCAGAATAGTTTTTTTTTTTTTATTTCAAATCGTTTCATGGAAATTCAAAACTGTTCGTTGATAATATATTAAATATTTGTTACGTTTAACATCAAATTACCTATAATAAGGTTTACCATGTCTAATGTCTATGTGATGATATCAGAAAACATAAACACAATATTTATCTAGATAATTTCAACAATTAATGTCATTGAGTAGGTCACTATTTACATATTAAAATACGAAAAACAATTATTCTAAAAAGAAATGGAGTCAGTTTTAGATTTTTTTTTATATTAATATTATTAATTAAGTTGTTTATTAATAATACAGTAGGGCAGGTTGAACTTTTTTTCAAAATCGAATATAGGTAAAATTAAATAATAATTATGATTCATATTTATTTATGAACGGTAGGTTTGTAGTATAAATAGCTTAATAAGTCTGTAAATTATAATTTCAATCACTTGTAAAAATGTATCTGAATTTATGTTTTTTTTATTTTCAATACAATTAAAAAAACTTACGTGGAAACTTAAACATTTATAAAAAATTCAAACATTTAAAATGTTTTTAATCGATCAGCATTGAGAGTAGGCCATCCGGCTTTGCGCGTTAAGCTGGATCTGTGGATTTCTCGCAGCATATTATTATGTTTAGTGTGTACCTACACCTAACTATAAGTGACGAAAAAGAAATTAACTGAAATTTATCGACAGGTAAAAATATTATATATAATATGCATTATATATTTATATAACAATATATGACTAACGTTGGTGAGCAAATATATTATCTATGATCTGTTTATATATATATATCAGCATTATATATGCAAATGTCTCTATTCCATGTTATGTACCTTCTATACGGCTATACACAATAACATCACGAGTCGATATTATGTCCGTGCAGTTGGTAAACATTCGTGTAGTTATTATTTTGCATAAATATTTGTCACTGTTTCAACTGAAATAAACTTCAGTGCTTCTGGAACCGGCGCAAGTGTTTATATCATTGTTGATGTATTATAAATTCTATTAGCACAGTGTGTACCTATCGAGTTGCAGTCAACACCATCAATAAAATCGCCCACGAAGAACAGCCGTTATCGTTCCCGAAGAACGATGAAAAGTTTCAAGAAAAATTACAGTAACGTCAGCAATTTACATAATAATATTAATAACACCGAAATAAAACATATTATTATCTTGTGTAGGTACCCTACCTGTTGGAAGAACATAATATTATTATATGCATATAGTTGTTTTCCTTTAAACAGTACATTATGCAATCTATACACATGGGATGATTGATCGTAATATTATAAGTAATATTTTTATTCTTGTAAGATTCGGTTGGCTGTTGCCTGTGGGGTCGTATACATAAACACAAGATATTATATCGAGACAGTTGAGAAATATCACGTTGAATATAATTGTTGATTTAAATGTTGAAATATGTTTGCGTACGTACATCATGATTATTATAGGTATAGATAAAAACGAATAGGTATGCAAAACGTTAAGTGATTCATTTTTTTACTATCGGCTTATAAATAATCTCGGTTGAAAATAAGTATGGTCAACTGTTAACTCAAATTGGGTGACTATTGTGTAATGATATTTATAACATAATGCTAATTTTATTTTTATTATCTTCAAAGTGCTCACAAAAATAAAAAAAGGCTAAAAATAACACACACAAAACTTATTCATGAAAATCAACGAACAAGTCCAACGGAATCATCTAATGTCAAATCAGGGGCGTCATCTCGGGTTTTTTTCAGGTGTACGAAGTTTCAAGCAGGCTATTTTGAAATAATATAATTTTGGTCATATAAAAATAGATGCACTACGTATATTATGTACATATTATTCTGCTTCCAATTATTTCCATATATCATGGGCCGAATCAATGCATTAACACAAATATTAAAAATCAATTTAAAAACGAAAATACAGTAAACATGTATAACAGAATATTCGTATATAACCAATGCAATTTAAAGTTGTGCCTAATCATGGTTGACAGTATACCAATATTGATAAATGTCAATATAAAAATCAAAATATTTAAAATACAATTTAATTTAAATCATATTAATAATCGTGCATTATTTCATCAGGGTGCAGGCCAATTGGAACTATTTTAAAAGTAAGTGGTGCAACCACACACCCTGAACCCCCCTAAATGACAGACCCTGTGTCAAATGGAATCATTTAGCGTTTATATTTATCATGAATACTATTCTTGACCAATGGTGCATAATTATTTACTTGTAAAAGTTGTGTATGAGTTTATAAATTGACATGGGAAGTTATTCTGCTCTCAGTCCGATAAAAACATTATTTCGATCGAGTATGCAAGAAGACTGATCAATTTCATTGTGTTTAATGTATTTTTATATAATAACTATTGAAGATTGCTTAGAAAACGATAAAGCAACATCCGCAGATAGATTTATAATGTAATTTATTTACCTAAAGTCCTAGAAACTATCAATACCGCATATATTATATATAAAAAGAGAAATTTTATTACAATATCTAATTTGTAAATTTTATTGATGGAAAATAAGAATAAAATATATTATTATTATTATTATATTATACTTTTATAGAATATTAAAAACATAAAAAGAAAAATATTTTAGTGTTTCGGCTTTGAATCCTCCTCGGATCAACACTCTCGGCCTGTGCCTGGCATATTATGTATTTAATTACACCACTCTATACAGATCAGTTTTCCAACAATTAAATTTGCGTTAACAATGTCTGGTGGCCCGTCAATACTGAACGTATAGCTATTACCACACATATTATCAACTATAGCTATATACATAGGTACAATAATAGTGAACTAAAAGGCGTACAATGTATATAAGTAGGTATTTAATACATAATATACTGTAAAGGTATATAAAACATATTACATTATATAAGTATATACTAATATACTATATTGTACCACCTGTGGCAGTATTTACGCGATATACATGTACAATATAATATATATATATATCCCTCACCACTGTACTGCTGAATCACAATGCCGTCAACTGGGGATTAGGAAGATTCGCCACGACTTTGATGTATTAATAGATGTATGTATATCTATATCGGAATACTCTCATACCGACCACATACCTTCAATTCTTTCGGATGGACTTAAATACGTTTCACGATCATCGAGAGAAAAAATAAAAATAAAAAGAGGTATCTATACACCTGAACATATTTCAAAATACAAACGTACCTTTTTCAGTATTAATAAGTTACATTACAACCTATCTATACTATATATATTACATTAGGTTATTATTATATACGCATACATGTTAATTAATAGTAGTAAGGTCATGATGATGTATTGCGAAATACTTTAATACAATATATCGTAATAAATGACTATAATAATTATCCTTTAACAATAATATTATACAAAACAAAATCTCTTTTATTTATTTTTAAAATTTAAAATTTGAAAATAATCATTTGCTGTAGTTTTTTAATGACGAAAAAAATATTTTCTGAATTTTGAATAAATACGAACTTATAGTTTCAAAAATATTCAAAATTTTAAAATTGTACTGGTTTATTTTAATAGGTAGCTAATGCCAAATTTAACCACAAACAATTTTATTAAATTTCAATAAATTGTGTAGGCTTAAGAGTCAGGATCTTTGTAACAAAATGAACGTGATGTATGGAACACCAAAGTATATCACATGTTTTTAATTATAGTCTAATCAAATATTTCTTTAATTATCTAATTTGCTTTACACAAACGTAAAATAAATACTCCAAACCACCTCTTTAGTGCACAATAATAAAACATATGATATATTTTTTAAAAAAAAAATGCTAAATTATTATTACAAATAATTAAAAGTCCACAATCGCTTAATGGCCCGACAGAAATTAAAATTTGAAAAAATAAATACTTTTCTTTTAATTGGGTAAAGTTAATATTTTTCTTAATACTATTTTTAAACTTTTAGAGTTTAATGTATTATTTATTGTCAATTTATTTATAATTTTACATTCTCAACTTTCTCATAAATTCACTATTTCCTTTATGAACTCGTTTATTACTGTTGTTTATAAACGGTAAAGTTAAAGTTATTTTAATATCGAATTAAAAATTAAATAAATTAGATGATAAATAATTACATCTAAATTATTATTTTAATTAAAATAATTAAATTATCAGCTATAATCGATTATATTATTTTTTTTTATTATTATTTAAAATAATCCTCAGAAATAACAGTAGCCATTGGGATAGATTCACAAAATTTGTATTCTATTGATTTAATAAGCTCATTTTTTATAATAATTTATGTTGTTTCACGCCCAACGATACGAATGGATAAAAACTATAAAAAAAATAACGGTTATAAGAAAATTTTTTGAAAGTCATGAGTCAATAAAGCTAATTTCGTAAAAATCCTTAGTTATAAAAAATTTTTATTGAAAAAAAAAAATGTATTTGTTAGAAAAAATATTTCTAATGAAAACCATGTGTTATATAATATTACATGTTTTTAAAATTTGAACAACAAAACGATAAAAAATCATATGTAATGACACATCAATAAGTTCGGTTAGGTTAAATAAAAGTATATACGTATACATTTTTTTAATTTGAAAAATAAATAAAGTTCTCTTATATGTATAAATGTATAATATATATTATTACTATTATCGCGTATTTTATGTTTGGACGAAATGGTATCTATCATTAAAGGATTTAATCCCGTTAAGTTAGGTCAATTGTAAATAAAAATATTAAGTCAAAATTAAAAAAATACAATTCTGTATGTATGTGATTAACCTTTTGTGTGTCACTAAATAATTATCAAAAAGTATTACCAATAGTACGTACTTCTATGAATGTTATTAAAATAAAATAATATAACATATAATTATAGCACACAAATTTTATATGAAATAATTATTCTACTAACAAATAATTTTATTAAAAAAAAATAATTTATAACAACTGCATTTTTTAAAACTATCAACTGTATAACCTTCAACATTCGAAAACATGGCCCAGCTTCACAAGATACACTCAATATGACAATATGTGTTATGTGTATTAAATGTTGATGGAGTAGGTTATTATTAATTACGTATTTCATCTTATCTTATTTCCGACGAAGTTATAAAAAATATATGTTTTAAACCCGCAAAAATATAATTTTCCTAATAAAAAAGCTCACTATTTACCAGTAAAAGTATAACATTATAATACATTGGCTTAACTATTCTAAAAGTACGTCTGTCTAATACGAATTTTTTGTACTCGTTGGAATCAATTAGGTATATAATAATATATTAATATGTGTAGATATACGTAATATTTCATTATATCCGGTATTTGACATCATTGCATTATTAGCCCACTCGAAAACGTCGACTTACTCAAATTATTTATAAAATAATAATCCACTAGTATTGAATCTATAATGATATATTTACCGATGTAAGTTCTGATTTTTTTTTTTTTTGAGCTTTATAATAATTAATTATTATAGACTACTGATCAATATAAATATAAATAATTCTATAGTTTGCAGTTATTACTAATTGTTACCGCGTGTACACTGCGATTGAATAACATTTTAATCGACGAATTTCTATTATTATGTGCAACGCCGTTGCGTGGGAGATAATACGAAGAGCCAAAGAACGACCCTCCCGGTCGTGACGCGGCAGACGTAGATATTAGTGGCCCATCTTCATTAAATCGTCAAATCTCGAAGGCCACCAAAGACTTTTTTCCAGTTTAAACATGTTTTGTGATGTACATAACTAGAACGTGCACGTCGAATAACAACGTTTTAACATCAACAACGTCGTATTTATTACGGCCATGGATTAAAAATTGAATAATATTGAAAAAATTAGCCAACCGTATCTGTACAATATCGTGTGAGTTCTCGACTAAGAGAGAGGCTCATTTTGAGAGGTACCTATACCTTTATGTTGTGTGTAGGTAGGGTTTTGTGACGATTCCATTAGGCCAAAGACCACCTTGAACACATTCTAAAAGGTTTTTTTTTTTTTTTGCTTCTAACTCGTTAATAATAATGACTCTGACAGGTCTCATAAAACATTATATCAAAGTGGTACACTTCAATAATAACATGATACTGAAAGATCTTACAATTAGTTGTAATTTCACCGAGATCTTATAAGACACGTCTCACGATTTTCTTTTCCAGACGATTAGCAATAGGCTAACGAATAACACAATTATTTAATACTGAACCACAAAAGTGTACTTATAAATAAAAAACCTATATAATATTTATTAAGAAAAATTATTAAATTCGAATAATTGTTAAACATTTGTTAATTAATGTTTTAAACTTTGTAATAGAGCAATTAAGTAGGTAAAGGTCTGGATTTTATTATTATAATATGTTCACATACATATAGGTACGTTTGTTTAAGCAATGTTGTTATCAATATCACCGTACAAGTAAATATATATGACTATATACCCTCGGACCTTCTTCTGCGAGTTTTTAAAATAAGTATAAAATAAAATACAAAAAAAAAACAATTTTTAGTAAATTAATAAATATATAGCACATGAACATTTTCATAAAAAAATATATTATTTTTTTAATAAACTCAAAAAATATCTATTATAATATTTATATACATCGATAGTTGATAATTTATTTTTTCCTACACGTCTACAATTAATAGCTCACTAGGAATAATTATTAGTCTTGCTAGTCAACACAGCCGACACATAGTAGTTATCATACTATTTACACTATTTATTTTTGAGGTGAATGTGTATTTTTAATAAAATATTAATACCGTGAACAATAAAAAGATGATCGTTCTATATATTAAATAGATATCACAAACTAATTATTTTATTATTTGATAATTTTTTTAAGTATCCAATCCTCGCTATAGAAATTTATTACTTATGAACACCTACCTTAATGGCTATATAACGTTTCAATTTCAGCGTTATGTATTGGTATAGGTACGTGTACATTTAATCGCATTTTATTTTATTATTGTGTTTCATATTATATGTTTGAACATTTTAAACCTCGAATGTACTGCATTACCCACAATTTTCTTTTTCTTTTCGTCCACAAAACGCTGTAATACTTTTGTACTTACACAAATACAAACAAGCATTGAACAACTACATATAGTTATCAATTATCTGTGTTCAATGCAACCCCGCGATTGTATGCAAACTACTCATTAATATATGCAACAAAATATTCTCGATAATGAAAGAATAAAAAAAAATGTATTGTATACACGTAGGTAGGTATTTTAATATGCAACTGAAAGAAAAATATAATAAATCTGTACAACACAACTGTTGATCTTTTGAATACATCTTTTGAAGCATTATGGTACGGTATATAAGAGAAAAATCAATTTTTATCAACAACCATTTGAATTCAATATTTTCAATAACATTTGTTAATAATGCAGTAAAATCTAAATATGCGTAATAAAGTAAATAGAAATATATCGAACAATGGTTATTTTATAATCATCATAAACAGACCATACATATTTTGTAACAGACAAAAATATTATGATACATATTATTATTATATACAAAAGTTAGTAGTTATTTAATAAAATAAAACTACTCTTTTTCAATGAGTTTAGAACTCACGTTTCGCATAATACCTATTAATAATAAGCTACTCATAATAAAATACTTCAATGGTACGTGAAAAAGACACGTGGGTTTTGTGTTACAACATCAGACAAATACATAAATCGATTATTAGAAATCACAAATTTATCTGATTTATTTATTGCATTGAATATTACTATATAATTTTTGCAATTTCTGGTTTTATCGTTTAAACGCACACATATACTTAAAAATATTCATGGTTTTATGTATGTGACCATGTTGTGTACACAATAAAGAGTATATTGAAAATTCGCAAAATATATTTTAAATAATATTATATACCTGCCTATAATAATTTAATATTATGATTAACAAATTATGTTTGAAATGCAAAATCTCAATACTTGTGATGTCTATAAATACTAACTTCAGAATTTAATTATTGCAAAATTTTCTATTTGAAAAATTTCTCTACACAGTTACAACTGGTGTAAAATTATAACACTTTATATTTACTTTGTGTATATCCCACCAAAGTCTTTATAAGTTTAAAGGACTCAAAATTTATGACAAGCAATCGTTTATGGTCTGAAAATCTTTGAAAATACGTTACCTACTATTTTGAAAATTTATAGTTTCACTTAAGCCCCCCCGCGAACTTTCAGAGTTTTGAAGTTAGCCTTCTCGATAGTTTATACTTCAAACTAAAACACTGTGCTATATAGTTCAATAGCAACTATTTACAAATTAATTTTTGGATTTTAAAGACCCTATATAGCCTATAGGTAGACATTATATTTTCTATACTGATTTAACAGCCTAATAGCTATAATTTTTTTTTTAAAACTAAAATGATATCTAGTATGTGCAGGTTGATGACGGTTACAATATTTTACTTGATTTATTTTTAAGAAAAATTCACGTGTTTTTAAAGCTCAAACGCATATGAAAAACTTTTTTCTTCTAAATAATACGTATAATAACAGTGCACTACTTTTTTTATCTATATTATTTTCCTAAAAATTATTTTTGATACGGTTAAATTTCTAATAACATAAAAATATGTATAATGTCTAAGCATATCTAACCTAACCGAGCGAACATTTCAATTTAATCGTCAAATTTATAAATCGCTCATCTATTCTTATACCACGTATCAACACGAGTTATATGTTTCAATCATAAAAATAAGTGATTTTGTGATATTGTATTATAAGTTTAACATGTTAAAGTATAAAATTTATACGGTCACATATTTTGCAGTAATCATTATTTTGAGATTTTGACACATTTCAACAGTATATTACTATGTTAAAATGATGCTGATGCACACAAATCATGAATTCCTGAGTATTCCCGTAGGTATTGTAGGCATTTTTCTAGATGTATGTTGCGTAAATTAATAATATTATTTATAAAATTGTTTTAACGTTATTAAATATATAGATAATAATTATTATTTGCAAAAAATGTACAATGATTGTAGGAATTTAAAAGGATACTGATACTTTACATTGATTACAATTAGTGTATTAATATTATGATAAAAATAAGCGTAATAAAAGTAGTAAAAAAAATGATATCAATAATAAAAATTAGATAAAATAAGTGTTATATAATATAATTGTATATTTATTATTTTTTTTTGTGTGTAAGAATATAAAGGAGACGTCCTCGTTTGAGCCAACAAAGAGTAGGCTTGTTGGCTGTTGCTTAGATGATAATATTACCCACTGCTTGCATATTTTAGTTGGTCAAAAAATTTTTTTGATAAATGTTTTTATGTAAGTTTTCATAATAGAGTATTTCTCAATCTTTGTATTATTTCATATTTTGTGAGAAATAATAATAATATAAGTACTATGAATAATATTTAATTTGTATTGATAATGTAAACTTAAAACTATAATATAAAATAATGATTAATCTCAATAACAGATAATTTATTTTTAATTAACATAAAAATAATATCCAATAGGTACCTATTAGTCTTTGTAAATCTTGTCAAAAATGTTTGTAAAATAGTAGAAATTATGAATCATAATCAAATCAGTGACAGGTCAAGTCTGGTTTTTCCTTAATATTAAAAAACATTACAATTAATTGAAAAATCAGACACCTGAAAAAACAAAAACAAATACAGCATAACATATGTAGCTATAATGGCGCTAAATATAAGATATTAATATTATTTATTAATGAAATAAAATGCTGTATAAGAAAACATTACTAGTTAGAATAATAAATATTATGAATGCACCGCTGATAATTTCTGCATGCATAAAATGTATGTAATTTTATTAAACATAATACTACGTATATTTATAGGTACTTACCCAAAACGCTGACGGGATAAAATGTTCGTACACGGAAGAAGCAGTCGGTAAACAATTTCAGCTAATTATATAATTCTGATGGAATGCACACGTACACAAAACCGAAAAAGCTTAAAATTCAAATACGTAATATAACGTTTATATAGAACACGGATATAATATGATGGTGTAAATAAATATTAACATTAGATTTACTTCATAATAATATGTTTAATTATCCATTACGAAGTGCATTATTACATTATAGTACATAATAATATATAGGTACCTATTTTGTATTACGTGTGTGGAATATATTAAGAGAATATATTATTACAGACTACAAATAATAATATACGAAATAATATATACACGGTGAGCTAGAGGTCGTCGTCTGCAGTGTGTTTGTTTCCGTCCATCATATATTGAATAATATTCCATATCGCATATTATATACCTGCCCGGTGCCCACATTAAAATAGTAAAGGCAAACACAAAACTCCATATCATACTTAAGCGTGAAGATACGTTTTAAGAAAAACGTTTGTTCGTATTTGACTTTATTTTTCATTTTTTTTCGATTGGTGTAACCGTGCTATTAATCATACATATAAATATATAATACATTATAAAATAATATTCAGGTACTGATTACTTATGTTGATTTTTTTGATTTTTTGACCAAAACAATCCAAACAATACTTGTTTTCAAATTGACTTTAAAATACCAATATCCGTGTGGGTTACCTGTATTGTAGCGACACTAGAATTAAATTTGATCGGCATTAAGTAGGAGTATATAAATGTAAATAATTTAATACTTATTTAAATAATTTCTAGTAAATATATCACACGACCACACTAATCGTTTTATATTAAGATTATAATATTACATACACCGTTAAGTAACTTCAAAATTTGATTTCAATATGCATTGAAATTATTGGTAAAACATTCTGTTTTGAAATATAAAATCAAAGACATAATATAAGCTGTCATAAAAAAATATGTAAAATAGTTAAAGTGATAAAAAATATTAATAAAAACAATTTTTTTCAAAAATCGTTTATTATAATTACTTTAAATTATAATACAAAAAAAAATATTTCCAAAACGTCAAGTTACTGACAATATACGGATTTTTTATAAAATAAATTATCGGAAGTAGAATATTTGTTTTTACGGATTAAATATGAAATTTCGCAGTAACATATTTTAACATATTATATTTTATGCGCCAATATTTTAGAAAAGTTGTGTACTTTAGTGAGTGAAATTAAATTTATATTTCATATAATTTAATAAAAAAAAAAAAAACCTGATAAATGTGTTGAGCTGATTAAAGAGATCACTCTGTATAATATAACATACGACCATCACAAAACCGCGTGTCATTTTTTTTATATACTCGTATAATGTTTAAAATAAGAATGTTGGAGGATGCGTTAGAAGGCTATACAAGAGGCTATATAATAATACATGAATATGCGTACTTTGCAACAGGTACATATAATATAAATGCAATGTTACAGGCACCATAAAACGAGAAGACCCGCATATGGGAGGAGAAAACGCTTTTAATTATTATTTTTTTTATTTATTATTAATTATAATAGGCTGATGAATACTCCTTTATATATTACGATGACGTATTATACGAGTATTATATGGGTTAAGCTATCGGAGAAAACGTAGGTATAGTGATAATATTATACGCCTATTGTAATTTAGTGACTTGTGCTCGAAGTTTCTCCGGCCGTCAACGATGATGATAATATGGAGCCATAGAGACACCTATAAAACATTATGTTTATAAATTATTATTTTTATGCACACATCGTAATATATATATATAATAATAATGCATTAATGCGCAGTACGCTTGCACCAGCACTATAAACACAACCACTGTTGTAGATATATCTTACAGTATTAATAATAGTGATGAAGATGAAGACACAATTTATTCGGATAGATATCGAATAGTATTTTAAAATTCGAATATTACCGTATTGTTCAGAACTACTTTGTATATCTGATCTAATAGTAATTTTTTTAGGAAGTTTCTTACGATCTCTTACACGAAATCAGTTCTTCAAAAAATAAAAATATTTATAATAGTCATGCACACTTACTTATACCTAACTTATAGTGTAAGTATTTTCCCGTCTATAGTGATATATATAATATAATATAGATTATACACTTCGTGAAAAAAGCGCATCTAAAGTTTTAAAACATTTTAATGTATCACGTGTATTAATTACCATTGATGGCCAATTTAATAAATATACATTGTTTATTGTTATTAATTGAGTCTAAATTTGGACTTTTTAATCAAAAACATAACTATTATTGAGTCATTTATGCTGCAATGATGGAGCTGGAGAATATGCGGCAAAAATATATTAAATAATAGTGATGTCCGATTCAAACTTATCAACATTTTTGTTTGGGAGAAAAACATTTTGAAAATTTAATAGAATAAGATTAGTTACTCATAAGTATTTTTTACCGTAAAAATATTGAAAGTCACATTTTTTTTTTAGTTATAAGTTTCTACATTAGAATTAAAAAATAAATATATATCGTGAAACCACATTTATTTTTATAAGCATAATTATAGTTCGGATATTGACGACATTGGTTACTCAAACTTAATTTTACAACAAATTTTTCCTCAAAAGGTTTTGATATTCATCAACAGACGAAATTTATGTATTTTATTTTGCTAATAATTACAAAACGTATTTTAGTTATAAAAAATTATGAATATTTTCAATGTTTAAACATATTATTATACTTTTTTTCATACCAGATTATCGTCTTTGACACGAAAAACCTTTCATGTGATAAAACCCGATTTTTGAAGTTTAGAAATGATCAAGCCATATTTGACAAAGTGTTTAATGACTAATTATTATAATAATATAATAATAATAATAACAACATAATAACGTTGGTATACAATATAATATACATTATTTATAGCATCTATTTTCTACATGAAAAAATAGGACGTAGGTAGTTTGGATATATATAAAATAAAATGTGTAATGTGTACCTAAACAAAAATAATTTTGATTTATATTCATCTAATATAATGTTATTATCTAACATATTATTATGTAATGATATTAATATAACTGTATCTCGTACCATGTACTTTCTTAATCAAAACAACGATGTACCTAATTTAAAAATATTATATTTAGAAATAAGAAATACATATCTGAGAAATTAATACCAAAATGTACAATAACAATAACTTATTTAGTAGGCTATTACTTACAAAATAAACAACAACACTCTACAATCGCACAACAAATACGAAGGGTCAATGATATAAATAAGACCAAAAGTCTCATCACCCCCAGCTCCAGTCGTAGTCGTACCAGTATAGCACTCCCAGAGCTACCCATCACGTGTCTTTGCAAGTTATAACAACTAAGCGCTACTTCTCTTCATTGACCATTCTACTAACGTTGGCGTGTATAGTTGCCATTGTACAGTATAAATAAACAAGTGTTTTAATTACTTCACTTAAAAAGTAACTTCCTCTCTCTATCTCTATCTGCTCTGTGGACTTTCATCCTTTGGATTCTCAGCACAGAGTGGGATCATCTCTACTTTAAGTGCACAAGTAAATTATCATACAATAAAATATATAAAGTGTAACGAACTTACCTTGAATTGGATAAAACAATAAGGTTTTATCTAAACAAATAATAAAGGGTTTATTGCAATAATATATATGTATATACACAACTTTTAAGAAATCTGTACTCACTACCCCTTTGATACGTTTTCAACAGTAATAATATATAGGCTTTAACGTAATATGGTAAAAGTAAAGTCAAGACTGTATAGCTATAATTCTAGCTCCATCAGTTATTATATTCGTTAAAAGTACTTGACCACAACATTCAGAATAATATATAATATTATAATAATAATAATTATTATTATTATTATTATGTAATGTTTCACCGATATCTTTCACTCGATCTTTATTTTTTTTTTAATTCATTACAATAATTGTATTGTGCCTATATATAGTATAGGCACTTGATATTATATATAAAAACAATATAGGTTTTTAAAACACGAAAAATCGTTTCCTCTGCGGACATTACATATGTATCGCCCTAGCTATGACGGTTTGTATATAGGTACAAAATAACAAAAAACGTTTGTAAAACTTTCGAGAAAGTTTAAATCGCGTTCCGATGTAAAATGTGTATAGAAAATTGCATTGATAATGCATGTACAACTCGTACAAGTATAATAACCTGTTAACGCACCACGTATACGCGTGCGAAACAAATATCAATATAGTATTGATGTCCTGCAGCAGGTGCCTATATACGACGTGATAATATATCCTTTGGCGAAATTTAAAACAATAATCATATAATAACAAATTAATTTCGATCAAATGGAAAAACTATAAGTATTATATTGACGAACGCGTGTCAAATCGTTCGTCGAAACACGGCGGAAGGCGTCGGATCGCAATAATAATTGATTATATACACCCGATACCTATATAATAATATATAGTCACATAATATGCACATTGCACGTATACACCGATCAACCGCAAACCTAAAAATATTATTACATTTATTACGAATAATAATAATATAAGTGCTTTGAAAAAGGGCGTTACCGACAACGGCCGTGTAGCAATGATTTACAGTTGGTGCGCGCATAAATCCACATAACAACGTATAGATTTCATTTGTGATTTTGAACCGTTAAACATAGGTACGTATACTTAACATAGATTCGTGTAAATACGCTGTACGCATTATATTATAATATAGGCACAGCTGTGTACGGCAATACGCAATAACCGTACGATTTATTATGTGCTTTGCTATCGGTTATTTTTTATTATGTGCTTTAATCGTAATAGTAAGTTATTGTGCACCTCAACAATTACATAGGTTTGCATGTTGTATCTACAATATTGAGCTGTACAAACGCAGATACGACATATATTAAACTACCCGTGTGTGTGTGTGTGTGTGTGTGTGTGTGTGTGCGTGTGCGCGTGTATTTTGTAAAATGTATGACAATCTATGCAAAATACACGGCCTATGGAGAAAAATCGACGTCGACGTAATAATTTCGTTTATGATTTATTATAATTCCACATATACAACCGTGCGGTTTGGGTGCGTAAATAACACTGTAAATCACTGCTGGTCATTCTATCACTATATATATTTGCATGAAATTGACATTGGCGGAGACACTGCCAAATTATAGGTATTATGCACTGCAGTTTATATTATATTGTACGTTTGAGTTATTTACGATAATGATACCGTACAGGAATATCTCGTCACGTGAAAACTATAATATAGATGATACGTAATATATAATATATATATAATGTATAATTATATAATATAATATATCACTGGGTAACGTGGCGTTTCTCCGTGTGGTACACATTATTGTTCGTCGTGAGAAAATATTATTCTGACGGTCGGCGCCTGTAATAATGATATAGCGATCCGCGAGACACGTGCGGATATGCGTGCGAATAATTTTCAAATCGACAAATCGACTCCCGTGTTGAACTCTCTCTACCCCTCTCTCCCTCTCACTGTATTTACGACTTTATCTGTAGAAAAGTACCAATACGTCATAATAATATGAGGGCATAGGTATTCTTGTATATATACGTTCGACGTATTTATCATCGTATCGATAGAATCGGTGTTCGCGTGAGATAGATAATATAATGTAGGTAATGTGATTGTTACAGATTTATCTCACTCCTCCGGGCAATGACGATCTCTAAGGAGGAGGCGGGTTAACGCGACTTACCGCGCTCGACAGACTTTAAATAGACATAAATATTATTATAGATGATATGAACTGAGTGACTGTGACCTATGAACGAAATATAAGAGAAAGCAATATAATATACGCGTGTATAATAATATCTACACGTGCAATAATATTTTTACGTAATAAACGCGGTGATTCGCCCACCATACCGTACGACTCACCCCCTTTTTATTCTCAGATGATAATCTTATTGAAAATCTGAATTTGGGAATTCCGAATTCTTAAATATATTTAAACATCGTGTTTTTGTATTCTTGGGATTTTACGCACGTGATACAAACTGAAGTGTTTTTAAAATTATAATTTCCTTTTTCTATTAAAACTTATTTAGTAGATATTTTTTTCAAAAATGTTTACGTATCAAAATCAAAATGAAAACGAGTAGTTTGAGTTATTTAACTTTGTGGTACTGAGACCAATTAATAGATCTATAAATTTGAGTTTGTAAAATTTGAAAGCTACGATAATTTACAAATGTAAATAATTTATTGTGATCTCTATGTGACTATGTATATATGTTAAAAATTGGGATGCTCATTTGAAAAACAGAAGTTTCTTTCACCACATAAATATTCACCACAGGACACTATTTCAGTACTACAAAAAATCTCAATTATTTGAAAATATTATGATCTTTAAGTAAGTATATTTAAAAATCAGAATGTGAATAAATTCATCTTTTAACGAAAGTATTAGGACCAGAACATTATAAGCGAATTATTTTGTATATTATCGCAGAACCTACATTAAACGCATATATAGATACATACTCAAGCACGGTATTTATATCTAGAAGCTAAAATTGTGTATTTTATTTGTTTATTCTACGTTATCAGTAGTACTTATTTCCTGTTTTTCCAATATAATATTTACATAGATAGCCAAAATGCAATGTTTTACGAAAAACTTACTAAAATATGGAGTTACGTCACTGAGGTGTATAATTTAAGTATTTTTTCATCGTTGGACAATTAAATATTTATGTATTTAAGTATAAAAAACAATAAAATAATAAGAATACAGATGTGTAATTATAATAGAGGGAGACGGCAAGGCCGTGTGCATAATGTGGCAGTGTGTCATTTTTAAATTAAACATTTTGTAAAAATATTTTTTTGGAGCATTCGTGGGGCATCGTAGTGTCATCGTTCTGCACATACTCTCGAAAAACGGGCCTCTCACGCCCATAATATATATTATGGTAATATAGTTATATATCAGTCGTAATATTTTATTACGAACGAATCTCCTATAACAATAATAATAAATGTCCTATTATAATAAAATATATATATGTACTTATATATGGTCATAATGTCCCATGACTGCGTCGATTGTACGACGATATTAAATAATAAAAATAATATTGCAATCGCTTCTGTAAAAAAAAATAAATAAATAAAATAGCAGATACTGTAGGCACATGTTGGCGAGTGTACCGACGTACTTCGTCATCTTGGACACTTGTAATATGACTGTAATAGGTACTTTATAATAAGTACGTTTGTCGGCCATAACAATCGAACACCTATAATAATGCGCACATGCCACACACTATTATATAACTTTGTGCGAATCGATGATTTTTACCGTTTAAAAACAATAATAGAAGCTTTATCATTTTATCAAGTCCCATTAGCGTGTAACGGTTAATAAAATTATAATATTATAATATAATGCGGCCGGTTGGATGTGCCATGCCGAATCGTTATGATTATACATATTATTATTGTTATACCTCTATTTTTCAAAAAAACACTGAGACTCTAAAAATAAATGAAATTCGTTCGAATAATAACACAATGTGGCTCGACAGCATATGTTGTATGTCTCAATGGTCAATGGTATATTTACCATCATGTCTACAGAGTCTTGTGGGGAGCCGAGAGGTAAATGGTTGTTGCGCAAAAAAATACAGTGAATATAAAATACCAATAATATTATAATAGTATCGTGTATAGTTTTAGGATAAATATTGTGATGGATGTTGTAAAATATAGACACATGTAATTAATTTAATGCCCTACACGATGTCTACATTCAATATAAATGACCCTAAATACATACCTATTATAATATTATATACTCTCTGTACTGACTGAAAATTGTGTCTAATTGACACTTTAAATGGATGATTTTTAATTTCTTATTTTATTAGTTCCCCAAACTGTACTGTTACCAAAAAATGTAGACATAAACCCTACACATAGTCCACTTCTGACGAAGTCGATTTCGATTGTATATTGCAGACAGCGATAGATTAAATTCAATAACTATAGATTTTTTTTTACCATTTATAGATAGGTACAACAATACGAATCTATGATTTATTAATGTGGACTCAATCTTGTAAAGTATTTTAGAAAAGGTATGTAAATACTGTTACTGTATTTAGATTACTTTTTAAATAATTTAATACCTATAGTTATTTTGTATTTTAAATTCAAATACATTTATACTTTTCGACTTGCAGTTGACAAAACCATATTATGAAATACTCCGTAAGCTGATGGATTTTTATTTTAACAAATTTGAAAGTACTAAATTTTATGTAGTATAATAAGTAAGTGCATACTTGCAGCGAAGCTTAGTGGGAAACTCGTTTTATTTTACTAATGAAAAAACTGCAAATTTCCGGACTCAAGGCGCGGAAGCTATATAACATTATATACTAATGTGTATATACAGTTACAGTGCAGTGAGAGTAGGTTTTTATTTCGTAAAAAAATGTTTAAAAAACTGAAGTTAAAAAGTATTGTTACGGAGCATCGTTATATGATTATCAATATCTACGACGTAAAATGAGAGTATCTCGATGATGACAAATACTAACTGTTATCTTATCTTTTATACGCACGAGAATTTCAGATTTTTACGAATAGTGGATATTTAAACGTAGAATAACGGTTTTTGATATATAATTGAAGTAATCCATAACCATGGACAACCGTGGGTATTTGAAATTGTACAAAGTACATACCTACGACGAGTTTTTGAAAATATTATAGTAGATATTATTTAATCAACCAACCGAGTGCTGTATATTTTTCGTCACCGAACTAGGGGAATGTTATTCTTACCAAAACTAAAAAAAGATATTTAATTCTTTAAAAAAGTAATAAACAATTTAAAAAAAATAATAATTTTGAATAATTTGAATGAACTGAATAATAAGAGATATATAATATTAAGCGAGTTGATAATATTATGTTTCTACACAACCGATAATTAAATTAACAAGCATTTATAACTAAAATATTTAAAATAAGACAATGGATTAGACAACTATTTAAGTCTTAGGTATCACAAACGAGTTATCAATTTATCATGTATCGTTTTGTCATTTTGACAATATGACAATAATTATTTACACCAGTAAAGTATTGAAAATGTTTAAACTTAGTTCGTCGCTTCTTCTACGCAATAATGTACCTCTTTTGCCTATACATAACGCCTTACCATATACCATAGCGTAAAAATAAATCGAATAAGTAATTCTCTACTATACGTCTAATAGACAATAGACAATAGACAATAGACATTATATGTAATAACATACTCACTTAATTTTCCCGTTCCATTTACTTTTATCACACTAATAAAAAATGAATTGTTGTAAGCCAATAACTGAATTCAAGTCTTATGAAAGTTTTTACTTTTTGTTTTCCTTGCAAGTCATACAATTAATGATATAAATAATTGTAAAAGTAAAATGTATAAAATAATTTGTATAATAAGAAAAAAAAATAGTTTAAGGTAAAAATATACAAATTGGAAAAAATGAGGGGTGGAAATCTAAAACGTTCTATTGCCAAAATACTGATTTTTCAGGAGAAGCGATTTTCTGTATCTCCTTTTCTATAACCAATGTCAATTACTGAAGCACTATAAATGTTCAGTATGATTTAAAGCGATTTTTTAAGTATAAACCCTATTTTTTTATCATAAAAAAATGTACAATAATCCAAAACGTACCTTTTCCATTAATTTAATAGAAATAGTACATTTTGGAAAACCTAATAAAATGTACTCCGAAATGTGCTTTTATAAAAATATTATTAATTTCTAATTTATTGTTTTTAAATTTTAATGTTTTTCACGATCATTCTAAAATAATATGCTTAATATATGATACGTAAATACTTAATTCCGATGTCGTATCTCCAATTTTGGTAGTTAATAACTCATATGATATTAAATCACAATAAAATAATATTGATCTTAAGCTTCTGAATAATAAGTAGATATTTAAATCAACGACTATAGTTTGATATACATATTTAAATTAAATGGTTTTTACTTTTATGCATCTCCCAAATTGTCTTTGTATTCATATTTTATAATTTATTAATATTATTATTATAAAACAATGCGAGTGTGCAACTAATTGAGTAACATACAATAACTGCATCGCGGTCGTAGTAAATATTCGCGGGAACATAATCAATATAAACAAACCGTTTATAAATAGACAAGTAATTTTGAAGACAAGAAAGTTTTTTAAATTATTTAATAATATATATTATTTCTATTAAAAACTACTCAAATATGTTTAATAATCTAGTATTATATTTTTAATTTAATTGCAAACTTAATGATTGTAATAATAACTTAATATTATAAATTTGAAATTATATTTTAGTACGTTTTGGATTAACTATTTTGTTTCCCTATACCTACAACACGGGCAATAGTACGTTTTGACATAACATAAAAAAAAGTACGTTTTGGAATAATTTACGGAAATAGTTCGTTTTGGTATATGTTAATGATTGGTGCCTATTCTTTTAACACGGACAATAGTACGTTTTGGCGTAAAACCGGAAAAAGTACGTTTTGATTATCTAAATATAATTTGTGTGCGTGGAAAAGGTTCGTTTTGGATTAAGCAGTAATTTTTAACAGCTGATTTGACCGAGAAATAGTACGTTTTGGTCTATTCCGACAACGCCAATCGATTTTTCGACGTTTTTTTTTTTCATAAGAATCGATATCAAACTCGTTTTTGTCAATTTTGGCAATAGTACGTTTTGGATTTCTGCCCCTCAAATAATACATTTCTCGGCATCGTTTTTCTAATAAACACATTACAATAATATGTAAAATATGTGCTCTCTACATAGAATAACTTGCTCAATACAAACAATATTAATATAATATATATTATGTGAATATATATGAATATAAAATATATGAATCAATCAGTCGCGAAACAGCGTAAGTTTTGAAACATTCTTGTGATGTAGAAACCATTTCGAGACGTTTATACCGTTTAAGACGCGAAGGATTGAAATATATGTAACAGGATCGTATGCAGTGACGATCATGTTCGTGACCGTTAAACTACGAGTATTGCTGGTACGCGCCGACAACGTCAAAACTGAAGTAGTAACTTATTACTACTGACTAGTGAGTAGTGAGTAGTGAGTAGTGGCTAACGCATGCGATCCTGGTACTGGGGACTCCAAAATTGTCTTCTACTACACTAGTATTTTTTTTTTTTATAACACATGTTCTATGTACATGCATATAGTAAAGTAGTATAATATGTATATGTACATGTTATGTAGTACAGTGACGGTGTACTCTCAAATTGATCGATTTTACCCAACAACTTTATTATAATACCGTTGTTATTGATTTCATTACTGTTGTAATTGTTGTACAATACTATTTAATATAATCGTTTAAAATAAATAACAAATAAATATTAATAATATTATTATATTACTTAGTGATTGCAATTTGTTGTTTGCACTCAATAGTCTCGATATGTCTTAAAAATAATTAATTAAATAGCTAGACATTCCTGTTTAAATTTGATTTGTGAATATTATGATTTGTGTAATTCCGAGGTTTCTTAACTTAGACAAAATTTTATTGCGATAGATACCTCCTCCGTGAAATACTCTTTCCTTAAAAAAAAAATCGAGAAGATCTGATTAGTAGTTCCAGTCTTCCAGAGTTTATCCCGTACACACATTTTCATTTCACATTTATTTATTATATATAGTTAGAAGATTTCCATCACATCATGCGATTGTGATTCACACGATACAACAGTAATATAAGCGCATGACGATATTTGTCACGCGCGATGACGTGAAAGTAATACTCGATTAACTAACTATTAAAATTATACTAGAATATCGTTTTTATTAATTTATTTTTATTTATCCCAGTAATAACAATAATTTATATCATCTTGTATTACATTTTTAAAATTGTTGACAAATCCAAAACATAAAATTTGGGACTCAAACCCACCAACTAAAAAAGTGAATTAATTATTACGTCTTGACATAGGTAAAAAATTATTCAAATATTACCAAAAGATTCGATCAATCAGTGTTTCTTTTAGGGTGGACGGTATTTGTCATGAAAACGTAGTCTTGTAGAGTCTTATCGCTCTTTAGTGAAGACGCTCTTTATAATATCATCAAAGCACAGACTACAATAAAAGCACTTTATTAATAAATTATCCAAAATCCAATATTCACTCATACCTGAACTGTTAAGAGAGAGCATTTTCGTAAATTTTAAAGATTTTAATTCACACATCTCTACTTGCTCCTTTTTCTATTGAAAAAAATACCTCAACCTAATAATGTCAGAATTCGAAATACTAGATTCTGACCGTAAGATCAAAGGTTTCTTTATTTTCTTTAGTATATAGGTACGTGAGAAATTACTCATTCAGAGATAGCTGATCAAGTATTGTATTTACTACACCATCTAACTATATAAATGTGAAATGAAAATCTTTCAAGTCTATCAGATCTTCTTGATTTTTTTTTTGAACGAAAGAGTATATCAGCATTAGTATAGTAATATAATATAATATTATTAAATATTTATTAGTTATTTAATTGTTTTGTTATTGTTTATTGTCTTATTATTGATTTAAAAAATATGGTTTTTGTTTAACCGTTTTCATTTTTTTTTTATATTCATGTAAGTTATTATAGTACCACGCAATGTAAGTAGATTAAAAAATAAAGTAGTTAAAATTAATTGTTTTTAATAGGAACCTATTTCAATTTCATTCATAATTTGTATAAAAATTAGAAAACCCAAAATTTCAAATTTAAATGCTTTTAAATTTTATAAGTGCGCGGGAAACACTATTTCTAGAGTAAATAATAAAAATAATCCTAAACTCAAAAGTTTAACATACATACATAATTATAAGTGTAAAATACATCTAAACATCAAAATTAAAAATTTGCTAAACGTTTTTCATCAGTGGTTTTTTCCTTATATTCCCAAAATAATATACAGAATGCATTCCAAGATTTCCAACTGTACATAAAATATATAGAATGCCAATTGAACATTGTCGATCGACATTCTACAGATAGGTCACCCGTCTATTATTAAAAACTCAAAATACACTCATTAGTTATTAACGATTTAAAATATTTAATAATATTGGTTCTATATTAAATAGCTGTTAATAAAATATATAGGAAAACCGCATCGGCATTTTAATAATAAAAATATGACCCGTTTAATATTGAAGAAATAATAACCTGGAATGTCGGTATGTCGGAATGTTAATGTATATAAAATTAGTTTTCTGTACACATTTGTCATTTTATAGGTTTATGTTAACTAATTGGTTCATTATATTATGGACCTTCTGCCGGACACCGCTAAATATGTCTGATTGATAAAGAAATAATGTTCAGTCCTCTTTAGCAAAACGCTCTGTCATTAAGAGACATTATTTTTACTTATTATATTAACTAATAGCTTGTCGTTAAACAATTTTGAAAATCGTTGATTCGCACACTGAATGCCCTTTTTATTAAAATATTTTCGTCCACCTTAATAATGTGTCAATTGGAGACATTCCTGACTACATATAATAGCCAAGGTTCATTCAGTACGTTTTCAGACTTTCAGACTTTCAGTCTTTTACCGATGAACACGCATATTTATCGATCGAACCGCAGAGATACCTCTAACGATATCGGTGATATTTATTTTTCAGTGTTATATTTTTCTTTAGTTTCGTTTTAATTTAAACAATTTTCAATATTATGTTTAAATGCGAGCAGTGTCCATACGTATTTTCACGTAAGGACAATTTGATTAGACATAGGAAAACACACAACGGCGTGTATTTCTCATGTAGTGTATGTTCTTTGAAGTTTAATGATCAGTCTAACATGAAACGCCACGAGAAAAACGTCCATGGTATGTAATTATTTTTTATTATGACTGTTTATTATTTAAACTACTTGAATGATTTTACATTTACATTTTTATTTTTATTTTTTTTATAATACATTTAAACTAAATATTTATTTTTAAAGGCATTATGTGCAAAAAACCTAAGCACGAAAATAAAAAGATCACTCCGCAAGTCTTTGTACCCGACAAGCCAGTATTAGGTCCATCAAACATCAATACTGTTCAATCCACAAAAGGAAATGAAGAACAGGAAAACAACAAACAAAGTAAAAATTTTTCAATATAAAATAAGGTTTTTCATTTTAAAGATTCTTATTTTTTTATACGTATCAATAGATATGTTTTAATAGGATTTTTTTTAAAATTATTATGCGAGAGCAGCTTTATTGACGGTATATAACATTTTTTATTTCAACATATTATACCTATGTTAATATTTATATATTTATATTATAGACAGTACATATTATATTATGTTAATTAGGTTTTTATAAAAAAAAATTTAAAGATTCTTATATAACGATGGCGGCTAACGGTAAACACATTTCCTCCGCCAAGGCAAAATAGCTTGTATGGACGTATAGTTAGATCCCCGAGACTTATTCCGTAAGAAAATCGCAAAATCGTGTGTCAAAAAAAAAACATTATAATATATTTGAATATTTATAAATTTTTTTTTATTCAGAACTAGCAAATTCATTGAAAACTCTTATGGTCGGAACAACCAAATTTAATTTAAAATTAGAAGTGGCTTATAATATACCACGGGTAGAAGATTCAGAAAAGAACCGAGCGTTCAAAACCTATAGGTAGTAGAAATGTTTTCGGAATCGGATATGGAATCGTTGAAGCCCCTCTTCTTGTATGCTCCATACATGAAACTATCTAGTGAAGAAGAAACATATTATACTAGTAGAGGAAGTTGCAGGTTTACGCTTGAAAAAGGAAATGGGTTATTGTTAGGCGAATATAAATGTACACCGCGATGTCCGCGTTTTCGTGTATTACTAATATACCGTTAATATTGATGAAAAACGGCCACTATCAATATAAATCTTGTTTCATACAGTTAGGAATAGTTAGAATTCATGAGACATGATTAGGTTTAGGTAAATTCTTTAATAGAAAAAGTTGTAAATGGAGATGTGTGAATTAAAACTGACAAAAATTAGTCGTCCGGGTACCTATGAGTAAATATTGGGATTTCAATAAAAGACGAACGGCCCACATGTATAAATATGTTATGTTGGACCGAGAATGGTCAATGGTTTTTCTATACATTCTTGTGTTGGCGCCTCGGCGGGTGAGATGTCTGCCATTTAGAGTCATTAAGTATATCATTTGTATCAGCAGAAATGATTGTTATGGTTAATGGATTTTCTATACATTTTTGTGTTAATGGATGTGATGATGTCTGCCATATACGGGTTTTCTATACGTTTTTTTTGCGATTTCGACTGTGAGCATGCTCATTCTATATATTTGTGAAAATAATTGTATCCCTAAGTGGTCAAGAGTATAACCGTTTATGCCTTTAATGGGTTAGGATTGGGACGGGAACAATGTCTATCACACCAGGTTCGACGCACAATATTTTTGCACATATCTAATGTTGTGTTAGCTGTTTTTAGTCGAGTATATAATATCAAGGTATTTGAAAAATATGATTATTATTACAGGCGGCAAATGGCGATAATATAAACACAACATTTGAAATAATATGTAATAGCCAATAGGTTTTAGGTAGGTATAATAAGTGTATAACTGATAATAATAATATAGGTTCAGTGGTGGCGGCGCGGACTCCTTTTTATCCTATTGAAATAAACTAGATGCTATTTTTATTTATTTTGTTAAATCAGAATAATTTCAGTGTACCAAAAGTTAAAAACAGTTATTGAAATGAATACCGGCTTTGAAACCTTATCTAAGTAAAATAAATTATATTATACTTAATGGAGAATGATAATCGATAAATAATTGAAGACTAGAAAATAAATGATCTTATTTATTTTAAATACGCTTGACTTACATCGACCGACGTAAAATAGTTTTTCGAAATAAAAAGAATTTATTATCTTCATTCTTCATATCGAGAAATGTTTAAAATGTTTAAATTTCATTAAAAAAAAAAAACTAGTTCAAAACAATGGTTTTTAAGGGGTTATGTTTAAATTATTAGAATACAATAATATGTTAAATATATTATTCATAAAATCATAATTAACCTAAATAATGCAACTTTTACTGCAATCAATTTTACTAACTTTTTACTATTAGGTAGGTACAACATACGTGCATTAGTTAAATACTACATTTTCTCAATATGTATAAATCCAAGTATTCAAAATATATTTATACCTGAGCATGAAACAGACAATTTTTTTTATAAAAAAATATTTCCAGCGGGTACCATTGTTGGATGATTTCCCTCGTCATGTGCTTCGTGTGTTGTTATTTCATTACCTATGTATATTGTATAACGTGTTACGTCAGTCATCTCTTTTACTTATTGTGCTATCTAATACAGATTGTAAATTGTTCAAATAAATAAAAAAAAAGCTTGCTAAGTCAGAGATCGGCATGTTAACTTTCTTGATTTTCAATTTTTAGAAATTTATTAATTGTATGCAATATGTATGTATAATGCAGTGAAGATTTTCAGAACTTTATTTTTTATAGATAATTCACTACAGATCACCAAAAAAATTAAAACACATTTCATTGGATGTTTTTTTTTTATGATTTTCAGCTTTATAGCTTTGTAGTGAGTTAACGATTGAAGATTAAGTTTTGAAAATCTTCACTGCACTTCTCCTAGCCAATGTGAATTTAACAAGACCCCAAATAACAAAATCCGTTCTTCAGTTTTGGTAATCTACCATGCTAAATGAAAATCTAGCAAAATATAACAATTTTTTTTAAGTGTGAAAAATTAAATAATTTTATATGAACATTGTTAGTCTCACATTTTGTATCTACTTGGTAATCCCTTTTTAATGAGCTATCAACCAACATTTTAGCTATAATAATTTTGGAGAAAAGTTAAAAAATATAAATTTTGGGACTGTTCATGCCGACGTTTTTGTGGATTCAAATTGTTATACCGCTTGGGTATGATATTGGACCTCTCTTATTAATATTTTATGTTAAAGCTAGCTTAATTATCTACCTACTCATTACAATTGAGTTACATTTTTATCATTTTCCTATTTAACTCAAATTCTTGAAGTTTTAAAAATTCAGACTTTTTTCATTTTAATTACCATGATTACTTGATTAAATCAAGAAGAAAAAAAAAATGAATACTTCAATTTGCGTTTATATTCTTTTTTATTCAAGAATTCTGATTAATAAAAATGGTATGTATAATAATTATCATTTTGATGGAAAAAAATATGCTCGTGAAATGGAAAAAAAGGGAATAATAACAACCAAATCATTCTGAGATACTTATATTAAATTAACGAAATATAATTCTTTATGACTAGAAATATAGTCCATGTTCTATAAATAATACAACTCCTTATAACTTGCACCAGCTCAGTATATTAATCTATATTTATTTTATTATAATAGACTATTGTATGCATTATACAAAAATGCATACTGTAGATGCCAAGTGTTATCAATAATTAGATGTCGATAAACAATTAATTCTGAACTGACGCAAGCAACATTACTTGAATAATGCATCAACAATATAGTAGTAATAAATTATTGTTAATTAATATTCTTAATAATACATACATTTATTATATAAAAAAAAAGTCACATTAAAAATGTATAAATTGGACATAATATTATTTTATTATAATAAGTGTTTGGGAAGGGGGATAAGTTTGACAAGTCATTCATGGTACTTAAAAATACATAATAATAATAATAAAAAAAATTAATAGCTGGAGGGAGAAAAAAATTTAAAAAATGGAACAAATTAATATTTGTAATATTTGTGTTAACCAATATATTAATTTTTAGAACAGTAGTTGCACATTGATTATTGTATGAATTTATCATCTTACCTTGTAGCCATTAATATAAATGTGCGTAATTTTGTTTTTAATAACTATTTATGCATACAAATTAAACTCACAAAAAATATATAAAATATAATTACAATATTGCAAAAGATAGAATATTATTTTTAGATTATTAATTAATTTTGTCTATGTATAAAAACTGCAAACATAATAACATCTTACACACTTTAAGTATGTGATTAAAATGAAACTTAAAAAAAAAACTTTAAAGGAATTTATTTTATAATTTTTTTTTTTCAAAAAGTTTAACACTGATATTGGAAAAAATTGGTTAATGAAAATATTGTTTAATAAGATACAATAATTATATTAATTAAATATGGGAGAAAATATGCAGAAGTGAAATATTTGTTCAATAATTTATAACATTTATACTTAATCTAAAAGACAGATGTATAAGAGATTTAAAAATTAAAACAATATATAAAATGCAGTATCAATTCCTAAAAATAGTTCCAATGAAGACTAGCAGGTAAATTAAAATAAAACTTAACTTAATAATGAAGATATCATAACATAAAACTATAGAAAGGCCTATAACATAAAAAATTAATATTTTATTTTCTATTAATTACAGATTTCAATAATAATAAATAATTTAAAGGAAGAATTAAACCTAGTTGAAGATAATACATATAAATTATACATAAGTATTTTTTATACAACATAAGAAATGTAAATAAAATAATCAGCGCAATAAACAAGAATGAATAGGTTACACTATTAAATAGTGGAAAATAACAGTAAAATCTAATATGAAGTGGGATATAGTACAAAAATATTCAAATTTTAGTTAAAGATATTTAGGAAAATTACAAACTATATATCATTAAAATCTATCAAAAAATATTGACTGATATATTAAAGAAGTGACTAGAAAGTTTAAGCTAAAAAAAAAAAAAGGCAAGGAAGGAAATTATAGCCATAAAGATAATTTTATGATAATTAAATAAAATAAATACAACTTAATATTAACTTCTGCATTTAACAAGTATTGGGGTTGTAACTGTAAAACTAATTGTTAGAAATAGCGTATTTTATCAAAATTAAAATTAATAAACAAAAATAAACATTGGCTAAATCATTGGTAAAAGTAAAGTATAAAAAAAAAAAAAATGGATAAATTAATTACATTTATAATTATTGATTAACAATTAAATATATTTAAGGAGAATGAACTATTTGTCTTTGCAACTAAATATAGCTAATTTTATAAGCACCATAGACAAATTGGTTGTATAAAAACATTCAAATTCACACTAACTTAGCTCACTATAAACTTATCTAGTAAATTGTATATTATTGAGAAAAAAATTAGTTAACCAAAGTTAATTTTCTTTTTGTATAATATTATTTAATGTATTTAATTGGCTTGAATAATAGTTGTCAAACTTGGCCAGTTTAGATACGTCAAACTACAATATATTATAATGCAGTTTCCTTTTTAAAATTATTATTCATTTATAGCAAACATGTATTTTACTTAATAATACATTATTCTAGATATAAAAACAACACAAATAACTTTTATCTTTGGCTAGGATTATTTTAGTTGTGATTTACACATTATTCATGGACAAAATTATTTTTATTTATTGTTATAAACATTAAAATGTTTGATGTTTTCTTGTCCATTACTTATAATGGTCATGCACATTTCATACCATGACAAATGCGTCTTTGCCACAAAATAAAAATGGATACTGGTCAATCATTGTCTGCACAGTGTCTTCTAAATGGGGCCGTAATTGTTCAAAGCGTCCCATATCATTGAATTCAATAGGCAATAGAGTAGGCCACCAACATATAGCTATATTTTTTGAGTCCATGCTGTTAGCTTTACAATTTTCAGCAACCCTAATAAAAATAAATGTTAATTATAATACCTAGTCAAAAAACGTAAAACAATGATGATCATTACCTTACAAAATGACGAAAAATAAATTTCAGAATTTCGAAGTTTACGTCTGGTAATTTTTTCAAAAGGTTCCGAAGTGCCATTAAACGGCAACTCCTATCAGCTTTAACTGAAACAAAAAAATCTAGGTAATGTTTTAAGCATAGTAACTAATACTTCATTTTATTTTATACCTATGCTATACTTAGGAGTGAACTGGTTTAATTGACTTAGTCTAACTGTTCAATAGAAAAACCATTTTTTTGTTTCAAAGTTCAAGCATTTTAATGAATTTTATAATTGTCAATTTTAAATGATTTAAAATAGAAAAAATACTTATCATATGACTTAACTTCTGATTATAAATATTCAATATAAATAATTAGTCAAAGGTTAATACCTATAGAACAGTAGGACAGATGTCACTTATCATTTCATTCCTAGTTACAGTAAAATAATGAATATCAGAAAAAAATTGAGTCACAGTTACAGTCACAGTAACTTCCAATGTTATGAAATAAAAAAATTTTTAAGCTGCAAATAATATATTAATCAATTAAGGCTCGAATGTTTTAATTTTATGTTATCTATTATTATAATATTCAATACTTAAGTATAAGTTTTATAATATGTTATTCATATTTTCACTGTAACATATATAATAATATGAAAATGCTTACCTGATAAATCTTCTAACTCATCCATTAAGTCTTCAGTAAATAATGGTGGTAATTTTTTTGAGAAAAAATCTTTTAGTGCAGTTGCAACAGCATTAACTGGTATATCAAGATTTGTAACATTTATGTCATTGTCTAAAAAAAATAACAGCTCAAATTAAAAATCAATTGGAAAAATGAAATCTTAAGCAACATAGTTTCATGAATTTTTCACTGTTGTTAAACATTTCAAGATTATTCTAAGAAAAATAATAATAAGTAAATGTATAAATATTTTAAATCCAAACCCTTATTTAGAAAAATTAACACAAGGCTATGTATAGCTAAAATAAAACCAACCCTTGCATACGATTGCGAAGCATAGCCAACAACCAAACAGACCGAAAGAAGATTGAGGACGTTCAATAATAAAGTATAGGGAAGAATACATGGGCCTTGTATATGAAAAAATAACAAATAATTTGTGAAAAAGACACTAATTATTGTTCTATATAGTAGACATGGAATTAGTGACAATTTTTGTCAGAAAACAATGACTAAATGGATTTGGACATAAAAATTAAAAAGCTAGAAAGACACTGCTATTTAAGCATTAGTATAGAAATTAAGAAAGGACAGAACTTGCGAAAGACCTAGGGAAAAGTGAATTAATGTAATTGAGGAAGATTGAAAGTATAAGGAAGTAGATAATTGGAAAGAAATGGTGCACAATATAAACAGATGGCTTATGTTGTACAGGCAGCAAAAACTATAGAGAGAAACTTATATAATTATATAGTATATAGTTTTCTTTTTAAAATTGAAATTAAAATACAAAATACAAAGAACTAATTTACAATTTGAAGCACTATAAAAACACTTTCACAAAATGACTGTTAATCTATTAATTTTTGTAGTCTATTTTTTGTTTAAATTATTTTGAAATTTTGAAATTAACTATACTAACCATCTTCAAATCTTTGAAATAGGAGTTCAACATGAGATCGATTTCCTGGTACCCTATAAAGACCTTCGGAATCCAATCCTTCAACTTCAATAAATTTGACACATTTTTCTAATAATAATGGAATGACATTATTTTCAGACTGGACAAAATTTTCTAGTGTTGGTTGATGTGTCATTGGTGAACCACTAGTTTTAACTTTGCTTTTCTTTTTCTTTTCTCTCTCTTCTGCAATTTTTCTGAGTTTCTCTTCTTTTAATCTTCTTTTTTCCAACTTAATCTCTTCTTTAGCTCTTTGTTTCTCTTTTCTTCTTATGGACTTATCATCTTCTTTTCCTTTTAAATTGCCAATTGCCTGGAAATAATGTAATGGTTATTTTAAAAATATGGAATATATGGTATAAAATATATTTCTTTGGTTTAACCAAGTCAGATATTATATTTTTAATTTATGAAATAATAAATGTATGAAAATTCATAAATTCCCCATAATACCATCCAATATAAATTTTGATGAAATATTTTAATTTTTTATATTATATTTTAATACTAATTATATGTTAAAATTCAAACATGTATTCTTTTAAAAATGTCGAAGTTCTAAAATTTTAGAATCAATGGTAAATTATATAAAATTTAAACAAAAACTTTGAAAATGGGATAATTAAACTATTAACATATTATATTGTTCTGAATTAAATTTAATATGTAATACATCAAATTGTCGGCTTGGTGTGAAAACTCTTTAATATCAAATAGTAAAATGTTCAGAAATGCTGTTTAAAGATTTTTTGATGTTATATTTTTATTCTTAACCTTCTCATTGATTCAATAATAACTAAAATCGATTAGTGAATTTTAGATCTTGATATTTAATTCTATAGGATTAGTGATAAAACTCATTCCACTATTAGTGACATTTATATTTTTATTTTTAGAATTTTACTATTAGTGAATTCACAATATTTTCAAATAAGTCCTTAAAAATAGAAAATTAAGATTAGCACCTTTCTTCATAAATTGAAGAAAATATAATTCTACACAATAGTGCGCGATGATCAGAAAAATGAAAAATTTGCTGTTAGAGAGTTTTAGTTCTAGCAACAAGCCGACAAAATATAAAATAAAGTTCATGACTTGTAGTTATCTGAAACAATAAACAGAAATTAAATACTTACTGATGGAGAGTTCAAACATCTTGGTGAAGATACATCCAAGCTAGATTCTTCATCAAAATTATAACTCATGTCATGCATGTGAGAAGCTATAAAAAAAAATACTAAATAAGTATAACAAGATATATAAACATTTAAAAAAAGTATATTACTCACATCTAGTAGAATACATTGTTTCACTTTCAGTTATGTTATGACAATCTTTATTACTAAGAGCACCAGATGGTATAACTGGGGGTTGTGGAGCAACCATTTGTTTACGTTTATATCGTAAAGATCTTTTTTCCATTAATCTAACAGAGGGATGAACCCAAACATTAGGTTTTTCATCAGAATTATCAGTTGATGAATCTGAATTGGGTTGGTGGTGGGGTGTTGTTATGTTATTGGCTAAAAAAAAATTGTAATGCAATTAAAATGATCAACATTACTACAATATATAATACATATTTAAAAAAAAAAAACTAACTCGTACCATTTTTAATTTCATTATTAGCATCTTCTGAGTAAAAAGTACCTAGCTGTCCTGACAGAGAGTTAAAATTCATACTACATCCATTAGAAGATATATTAAATGATGGAACTTTGGGAGTGGCAACAGGAATGGCAGTTCTTTTTTTCTTGGAACGTTTCTGAGTAGCTGATCTACGAGATAATTTTGAAAATGTGTCATTGGATGAATTATATAATGGTTCACGCCTTTCTATTGAACTCCAATCACTATCAGAGTCTGAGTAATCTATATAAATATCAAAGTTAATGTAAACAATTGAATTATAATTTAATGAAAATAAATAACATACTTGGCCTTCCTTTTTCTCTACGGTGCCTTAACTTATGTTTACTTGATGCAGCAAGGTTATCTTGAACCAATGTATATGAATAGTCTCCATCAAACGGATAATGTCCTGGCATTGCATCTTTTACCTACAAAATAGTTAAATATCGTAAGAATACACATTTAAAAATAATCTTGTTTTAATACAAACCTGAGCATATTCAGAACCCAAATCTACATTTTCTGGTGTTGCTAAGGGTGCACAGTTATAAGATGAACTACCACTATTATATGGTCGATTGTATTGCTCTTTTCCACTTATAAGATTCATTCGTGAGATAGCATCTGTGACTAGTGTATAATCTTTCATATTTAATTTACCAGGTTGCTGTGAAATAATATTGGATATAAAATATAATTTGATTATTAACTAATGTAGATTTAACAGAGCAGTGGTTTTTAAACTTTTAAAATAGGATTGACCTCCCCCTCCCCTCACTGTATACGTGTCATATAATTATTAGTAAACGTGAAGTTCAATCAAACAGCTCAAAATGTATAGTAAACAGTAATATTTGATATAGATGATTATTTTATATACTACAAATTTAATGTATGTTATCAGAAAAAATATACCACTGTTGCTAACAATACATTAAATCAAAAATACAATACTCTTTAATTTTTTTTACCTTCATAGTATGATTGCTATTTTTGATCCGAGACTTGGACATATGGCGTCCAGTAGTGAAAGCATGTTTAGAATAATTATTTATCCATAGACTTTCGTTATTTGGAGCACATTGCATAAATACAGAATCATCAACCCATCCTGAAAATGTAGAAATACAATAAAAATTTGTTAAACTAAATAATATAAATAAAAGAACTATGTCTTTTTCTACAAAATTTTTAGTATCTTCTATACAACACTACCTGAGTCATGTGTTGCTAATGACTCTCTCGATCCACTAACATCTGCTGCATTTTAAAAACAAACAAGAATTTGGTTATTTGTTTAAAATTTTAATTCGGGAAAATTATTAAGTTATAGTTTTAATGTAAAATTATGTTTCATAATTTATCAAGCATACTTATCAGACTAATATAAAGTACAAAAAATAAGATGTGTTAGTTATAATAATAATATTTTCAGATCAAGGATGAAAATAATGAATCTAAAAGGGTGGACAAGGATCAAACTAATTCTACAGTTATTAATGCTAAATAAAACATAAAATCATATACACAATATTTGTTTTGTATAATTTAGAAACCAATTTACCATTTTTAGTATAATTTCAGCACAAAGAAATAAACATTATAAGAAAATATTATAGGGTTGTCTGTATGTTATGCTTGAATATAATAATTATACTATAGTAGTTCACAAATTTAAAAATAAGTTAAATAAAGTGTAATATGAAATTAAAGATTGTATAGGTACTAAATATACACAATATTTATATCGTTTTTCATTATTTGCTCTAAATTGTTTAAAATGTTGGTTTCTAGTTTTTGTAATCACAGTTTGTATGTACAAATGAATTTTAACATATGCGGGGTCAAAAGCATGCTATCAAAGGATAATAAAAACATAAATATAAATTTAAAGAAAACTAAATGTATGACTACATAACATGCAACATGTACATTTTATGAGAGAAATGATAAAAAAGCTGATTAATAAATTTTTAAGAAGTTAAAATGTGTATGAGCATTGAGCAATCATTTTATTTCTAAATAATGATTTGTTAATTATAAATGGGAAACCACATTGAAAATTTTGAAGAAATTTATTTGTGTTACATGTGATTTCATCAAGACTGGAGTTTGAAGCAATCATCTGTGAATTGTTGTTGATACCAAGTCCGGCGTGGTCCGGTGGTGCGGGTTCAGGTGGTGTTGTAGGTCGAGGAAACACCTGAAAGCCTGTAATACCACCACCTAAGCGTAAATGTATAGACTATCAGTATTAAAACAGCCCTGTATTTATTTAATAGTAAACTTATTAATCATGGTAATTAGCTGAGCGGTAAAAATATATTTTTAATGTTTATAGATCTTACATGCCTTGAACAATTTTAAGTGTAATATATTTCGATTAATTTTTTTTATATATTTTAGTTAATTAAACATCTTGAATATTTATAAAATAATCTTTAATATTAGACAAACCTTAAACCATCATTTTAATAGCTTAGAGCTTTTACTACAAGCAATTTTTATTAAGTGTTATATTATTATATAATCAGTTGAAAATCAAATATCCATATGAATTCAAATTTAAACACATTTTTTTTTTAAAGACATAACTATATTAATTATTATTGTAGATAGATTGTTATCTATTGTTTGGCGAAACACACATTTTTTATATTAATCTAAAATATTTAAGCATAAAAATTAAACACAAATGCATTTTACTTCTGTACCTCATTTACATTGTCACCACAGTATAATTAAGTTAAAATTAATTTGTACTCAATTCAAAGTATTTCTGTTTTGAACACATTATCTAAACAAAGAGTATACATACTTAATTTAAGATTCCCAAATATTAGGGTTTTACCATGACAAAATAGTTGTAACTAATATTATAAAAACTAAATGGCATTGATGATTATGACGTTTTAATTTTAAATAAATTTATTTCCTATCACCAGTATTACTGGTAGTATTGGACAACAATATCAATATCCAAAAATTAATCATATAAAATATCGCTAATAAATAGCATAATAAAATAATATAAACACAGTAATAGATTATCTCAAGGATTACTCAATCAATTGTTATTTCTGAATTCATAAATTCATAATTCAAATTAAACTCAAATTCCGAAACATTGATGGAAAAAACTGCTTGAAGAAGAAATATTTTGAATATACATTACATACTTTTAAGTTAATATATAATAATTAATATACACTCATGATATAATATAATATGTTCTATACTTTTAATGTACTTAAATTACATACAATGTAACTTATTGTTGTGGCAAACCTACGATAGAAGAAAAATGATTCTGATAATTAAAAATATATCATTGGCCAACAGTAATTATTGGTATATGAGTAGTCGTGTATCCAAAATGGAGTACTATAATAAGAATACAATAATTAGGTATATAATTTGATTACTAGATATTATTATATTAATTAATATTGATGAAAATGTACAATTAATATTGGTGAAAAACCATGTTTATTTCTGTCTTACTCCAAAAATTAAATTATTGAAAGATAGATACTGTTCAATCATATAGTAATGAACACAACAATATTTAGCTAAAACTGATGAAGGTTTATAAATACATTCCATTAAAAATAGTATCTATAGTAAATAGATAATGTGTCATATTTTTCATTTAATTTATGACATAGCAATGGCATTTTATTATTAAAAACTACAAAACTAAATATAGTAAAAAATTATAAATCATAGTTATATTACCTTGTTGTTTATCTAAATTATTATTGGTGACATGAAGCATATTATCTACTGGTGAAAATGTATCACTATCATCACTTGGACTCATAAGATTTTCACGTGAATGTGTTAAAGAATAACTGTCGTCATCTTGAGTTATTCCACAGGGTAATCGTCCATATACATTATTACTACTTCTAAAATATCATGAATCAAATTCATAAAATGCAATTATTTTTTTTAACTAATTAGATAGAATAAATTCCTACCCATCATGTGAAGAGAGATTCATTTTGGAATATTCTATTTTAGATAAAGGATTTTTTCTGTAATTTGTTGGTTCTTCCATGTGGAAGGCTTGTTCGATTTCGGATTTCTTTTCCCAAACGTCTTTGAAAAAAGGAGTATAAAATGAACCTTCAAAAAAAAATATAAAAATTAGGTATTTGTGATATGTCTGATTATCATGAAAAGAATAATATACTTTTATGCATTGAAGAATTTATTAATGTAACAAATTGTGCTTTTAATCGGTCAGCAATTGAACTACCATCATTAAGTAACTGCTGGCTAATGTCATTATGAAATGAATTAGTTCCTACTGGTTCAGTAACAGCCATTATTTGAATTGGCAAGTTTGGAGTATTGGTGGAGAATGAACTACAGGAAAACCCGCTAGAGAAAAATGAATTATAATTTAAGTTAATAAGTGGTCAATGTCATTTTAAAATCTAATATTATTTAATATTACTTCAGTGTAGCTAGTGATGCTTTTCGTTTAGCATAATATGATAAAATAAATCCATGTACTAATTCCTCGCGGAAAGCATTTGCACCGTGGTAGGAGGACATGATCACTTCTACTTTACGTTTTGAAGATCCAAGAAATGTTTCTAAAATTATACTTCTATCTCCACTCAAATAACAACATTGATGACTCAACAATGGTGCTAATATACTTTCGACAGAATATGGATCATCACAAAACATACACATAATAATGCTAAGTTAAAGAAAACAAAAAAAAACAAAACCATTAATATTTATTACTATAATATAAAAAATGTTTGTGGAATATACCGTATGTCTGGATCTGATGGGTCCATAATCGATTGATATTCATTTAAAAATCCAATTCGATGAGTTATACTCTCAACAAGCAGCTTCATTGCATTAGAAATTAAATCTGCATCAAACATGGATGAATCTCCATCTTCCACAGGCATGTCAATAAATGGACATTGTAAGCTAAAATTATAAAATCAAGGTTATTTAATTCATCAGTTTTCTAGCTTAAAAATCCAAATTACTTTATTTGAACCTATTAAATAAACTTTTTAAACTAATAAGTTTGAAAAAAAAAATAATAATAATTTTTAATTGTACAAACATAATTTCTCGAATCACATGTTGAGATAATTTTTAAAATTATATTTTAATTTCAATTTTATTATTTATAATCTTCAGAAAACCCTGAATTGGTGTATATAATATATTAAAATGTATAAAACTTTTTAGAAACTTAATACCTTTTTTTTTTAACATAATACTTCCCATTTGAAAAGATTATGAACCAATTTTTTTTTTTTTTTTTGTGAAATTATTCAATTTTAATTAACACGGGCATATCTGCTTTAATAGCAGTGAAAGGGTGAGATAAAAAATATGATAATTAAATTTAAATAACAAAATAATATGTTACAATTAATAAACAAATTTATTCTAAAAAAATTCAAAAAGCTAACAATATAATTTATAAGATAAAATTTACCTGTCGGCTAAACTTTGGCCTTCTTTTTGCAATGTCAAATCTTTCTGTCCAATACCAGATTCACTTATGTATAGTAAAATTATAGGCAAGCCTTGAAATGGCAATTTATCATCCTTTTCTAAATTGGATAATAATGTCTTTTCAAGACTATCTCGAATATACTCAAATGATTCGGAATTTGAATAAACACAAACACAGCCTACAATTTAATGGTAATATTTAAATAACAAATTTTCTAAATTACATATTATTCATAATATTTACCATTGGGTTTAAAATCTGGTGTTTGGAATGAGTTCTGTGACAAATTTACATCCCCATTAATGACTCGATATTTCAGTTTATATATTTGGTTGTCTAATTCATATTCTTTATTATCACATTGTGCCTAAAAAGTTTATATTTATCATTAATACTGTTTTTAATCATATATACTACACATTCAAAATTATATAGTTACTTTCAACTTGGTAGAGAATTCATCTGCCAAACCATTAGATCCTAATATTACTAAATGTAAATTATTATCAGACTTAATCATCCATTGCTTATTATTACCCGATGTAGGTCTAAAAAAAATGTGTAAAAATTGTATAAAAATTAAACAACTGAGATATTTAATTTAGTTTACTTTTGAACTCGATCACTTAAAAGCTTTTCGATTAATGCATCCATACAATTAGGAAAAGCTGGACAGTGTTCTCTAATTGGACAATGCACGAAACCCAAATGTTGAAAAAGCATTAACTTTCTATCTTGATCTAATCTGTCTAAAGCTTTGTACCTTTAAACAATAAATTATTTTTAATAAATTAATTCAACTATAGAATACACAAATATTTAATTGATTTACCTAGAATCTTCTTTTAAATCATCAGTAATTTCTTTTATATCATCTTGTGTAATAGTTCCCGTGGGGGCTATACTTTTGAAATGGTAAAAGAGATCTGCATGCTCTAATAATAATTCCTGTATTAAAAAAATAAATGAAAATAATTTTTATTTGTTTGTTTTCCCAAATAATTTTAATATTTATCATATACCTGAAAATTATGTTTAGCTTTTTCAATAATACTTTTTTGGTGTTTGTCATAAATATATTGGCAATCATCGTGTGACAATGCTTCAAAGCATTCACGGCCCATAAAAAGTACCCTAACTTCAGACATTGGTTTCCCAGGTGTTACATAACCAGCTTCTTGTAATAGTTGCTTAAATTGTTTTTTCCATCTTAATTATAAAAAATAAAATAATAAGTAATATTAAGAGAATAAAATTAAAAACCATAAATATAATAACAATAGTAATTACATATGATTGGTGGAAAACAAAACCAATAGCAATGACTACTTATACAATTAATGAAAACAAACTATTAAAGGATTTTTTTTTAACTTAACTTAACATAAAATACATACATACAATATATATTTGTTTTTCACTAAATGTGTAACATAATTATTGTTTTATAACTACATTCATTTTATAATTTTTGATACATACTCCTGTCGGTTTTGTTCCAATTGTAAATTATTGGCATGATTTTTAAATACTGATTCAGCTTCTCCAGTTTCTAATACATCACAAGGAATTCTTTTTTCGTCCCTTTCACTTCCTTCTTCTTGCAACTCTAACTCACACTCTGTCCACGGAATATCATCAGGACATGTGTAAAAATAATGATTAAAATCAGGATGTTCTTTGATGTGTTTTTGTACAGTAGGCCAATCACTAAGACAGATAAAAATATATTACTAAATAAATAGGTAAAAATAAAAAAAATTAACCATTGTAATATTATATATTTATTATTATTTTTTTTTTTCTTAAATAAGGTGCAAGATTAATGTTGGTTACACATTTTATGATAAAATATATACACTTACCCATCTTTCAAAGTAGAAATTTCAGGTACCAATTCTTGTAAAATGTCAGGCAACATTTCCATGTAGTTTTGTACTCTCTTAGATACCTGTTCATCTTTTAACATTTTAACATGTCTTCGAAAAAGTCTTTGTGCTTTATCAGATCCAAATATGTCTCTGTACTTAATATACTCATCGCATTTTGAAATTTTTTTTGAAGTTTGACTCCATAATGCACGGTAATCAGTGACCTAAAAAATAAATTAATATTAATACCGTGTACTTATGAACATAACGAAAAATTTAAATATTCTATTTAAAATTATTACATAAAAGAATTAAGAAAGTAGCAAATTAGATAAAATAATATAATACATAAAAACATTTAGATCATAAGATAAAAAACAATATTTTGTATATTTTCATATTATAAAACAATAAAATTATTTGTCTTTATGAAATTATATTTACTTGTGATTGTATCAATGTTTGGTATGCATCAGTGGTATTTTCTAAGACTTCTTTTCTCATACGAACAGATTCCAAATAAGGAACTATTTTTGTACGACCTTTAAATCTGTCAATAAGATGAGCTAAAGCAATAAAAGCAGTATCTACATTGATATTCTGATGAGCTGATGTTTCAACAATTGGTATAGCTCCCTTAAATTCTTTACGGGAAACAAGTTTTTCAACTTCTCGAACATACGCTTCATTGAATTCATCATTTTTTGTAGTTACTAATACTACAGGTTTTTTTGTTTTAATTACATTTATTAAAATATTAGTCACAGCTTCTAATTGTTTTTCTATACTACGACTAGGTACTACACTGACATCAAATACACACAGAAAACCATCAACATTGAATTTACCATCAGGTAACACTTTTTGTTCATACTCTTTTTCAATACCTGAAATAAATTTAAAATAAATAATTAATTATGAGTGCACTGAATGATTCTTTTATCGAACAACACTCATTATTTAAAAAAAATAAATTTTTAAATAATGAGTGTTGTTGTTTGTTTAAAAAAAATAGCCCTGAATAGGTTACATTGAAAACATTAGGTTAATTAGTAATAATAATCAATAACAATTTATACTTAAAGTAAGATACATATTAATATATTATATTTTAAAATATTAACAATTGATAACATACCTAATTGATTTTTACATATATACATTAATTTTTCAGCTGACGTGATTTTAGTGGCTGCACAGCGTTTGGTATATGGTTCCATTTTACCTCCTTAAAAATTAACAAACAATCATATTTTAATAATTTAATAGTCATTTATTTTATTATGGTTACTACATTATTTTTGGTACCAAATAATATTTTTCAATATTGAAAAGAAAAACAAGTTTTATTGACTATTGTGATTATCTATATAATTTTTGGGTAAACTCAATTTTATAATTTTAATTACTAGTTACTAGTTAGCAATGTATTTTATTACTTTAAAACAATTTAAATCTGCAAGACAAAACAAAATAAATAGATTTGCTAACAAAACTTATTGTAAAGAGCAGGAATGTCAAACACACCGCCCCAGCTCATTTTTGTATGAACCGCGACCAATATTAATGGACAAAAAAAATAAAATAAAATATTAATATAGGGTCACAGTTATCTTAGATTTTTAGAAAATTGCATATTTAGTATACATTTTTTTTTGTTAAATTTTTATGTATAGTAAACTATTTAATATATTTGGCCTACTCACCCACTTGATAATTTGAGTTTGACAGCTTAGTAAAGAACATATCTTAAAAAAACAATTCCTTGCTACAGATTGATACTTTTTGTGTACGGTACTTTACATTCAATTTATAAAATATCTGTTTCCTTAGTATAATTTAGATTCCTTACCAACTTGCTTATTTCTAAGATTAAATGGTATACTATAGAAAAGTCACAAAAACTATATAATTCTTATAGTAAATCCCAGATTTTTTATATGAAAATGAATATTGTCAAGAATTGGTTCTTAACCATTCATCCATCACTTTTTTTTTTATGTTTTTGGCTTTTGTTGGGTAACCTACTTATTTAATTTTGTCTAGTAGAATTTAAATCTATCTTGAAATAGTACAAATTATACCCCTACTGTGGTTTCATAATAAGAATCAAGTTTACCTGTAAATTATAGTCAATTTATCCAATAAGTACTCATTTTATTTTTATTTTTTATAAATTGCTAAAAGTTTTTTTTAATTATTCACTAAATAAATAAAAATAAAAGGAATATTAAAAAAAATTTTACTTTGAGAAAATTTAATTATTTCATAAAAAAGTGGTATATATTATTGTCTATTTAAAATTATTTGAAAAATATATATAGCACCATAAGTAACTGAACAAATTATAATAATATATATAAATATATTTTTGTGTATATATATATATATATACACAAAAAGAAGTTGTATGATTGACTTTAACTGAATTGACTATCTTAGTCTTACAACTGATAATGCATACATATATTTAAAACAAAATAACAAAATATTTATTTACCTTTAAATGGTTGAAATGATGAATCATCTATAAATTCAGTCTGTTCTATGACTTGAAAAGTGAAATCAACACCTTCTTCAGATGTTTTTGTAACATCTCCCCAGTATAAGAAATGATCATTATTAACTACGCGTCCACTAAAATCAGACTAAATAGAAACAAAAGTATAAGTTAAGTGTTTAATCCAGTAATAATGCTAATTAGTAACAAAATATTAAATATTACCTGACTTAAAACAGAAATATGATCAACATTAAAGTCATCAGCAAAAAATCTCATAAATCTGTTACACAGACATGATTTTCCAATTCCCACAGCTCCTTTTTCTTTCTCTGTGCCTGAAAGTCCAACAACTGAAACATTGATCCAACGTGATGCATCATTTTTCTTTGCCATTTCCGAGACTTCAGATTTATTTTGGCGCTTTGTCAATGTGGCATAGATTGGCGATTGGAAAGAACATTTTGATTTAAGATTTTCTAAGCGACTATAACAAAAATAACATTTTTATTAGGTTAATCTTATTTAAATTAATAAAAGAATTTAGAAATAGCCAAAAATTCCCTAACACACAAAAATATAATTATGAAAATTATGTAATACTACTAATTAGAATCTATCTAATTAGTGACAAATAATTAAATTTTAATACTAATAAGTAATAAATAATAATAAATAATAATATAGTTTTTTTTTATTGGCATATAGGTATTCACAAAAATCTGAAGTTTTAATTATTAAGTTGAATTAACAATGCATAATATTTATAAATTACACTAAATAATATATTATATGTCATACAAATTATTATTGATAAAAACAATATTATATTATTGCTTATTAACTAAATAAATTTCTATTGATCTTATAACTATAAAAATAACATCCTTTCCTTAATTTTAAATCATAATTAGGTCATAAAATATGTTTACAAATAATCCTAGATATTAATCATATACTTTCATTATTAGGACTAGTAAAGTGTTGATTTATTTAAATTAAATACCTATTTATATTGAAAATTAAATATATATTAAACAAATATAGGAACTATAAAATTTGTATCATCAATGTTAATTAAAATTGATAAAAGCATCAAAAGGAATAAAAACTTTTTTTTAAACACTAATTTAGTATTTTAAATATTAGAGTATTATAATGAAAATATCACATCAAAATGTGGAATTATTTTATAAATAT
The DNA here is from genome assembly GCF_020882245.1 of Rhopalosiphum padi. Lineage (NCBI taxonomy): Eukaryota > Metazoa > Arthropoda > Insecta > Hemiptera > Aphididae > Rhopalosiphum > Rhopalosiphum padi. The sequence goes on from NC_083599.1 coordinate 57,524,664, forward strand.
AAATTATTTATTAATGATTATACATATTAAGTAATATTTTTAATTATTAATACTTAGAAAATAATGTAGAACTAATGCTCCTTAAGCATCTTTAAAATGTATTTTGAAACAAAAGTCATGCATAAAAGTATTAAAAAAAAGAATAATAATATTATGTAAATACGTAAATTATACAAAAAAAAATCCTTGGTAAAAACATTTATCCTTAAAGGTCAGGTTTAAACAAATCAACTTTAAAATGTATCTACTAATTATTTAATCTCTAAAACTCTCCACAAAAATTATTTCTAATATTAAAATAACAATTTTTGAAAGTGTATAATAATTACATTTTCTAAGTTTAAGTGGGTGGTTACCCATTAAAAAGTGGTAGCTATTAACTAACTAAAAATTTTTAAATGTTTTTAAAAATGTTTATTATATTGTTGCACTTACCTATATTATATTTAACATATAATAGGTGTATTGCAGTGTTAAACAAAACAATTCTATGATTAACCGATGATATAAGATTATTAGAATTTGATCTATAGCTAAAATTTCATGAATTTCATTAGATTTACCATTATTTAAGGGATAATGTAGAAATAAATCAAATTTCACTACCTAACAATTAAATAGTGAAATGAATCATTGGTATACTATGATTAAAAATTCAATCACTATTCAAGATTTAAGCACCCAACCACCTTTCAGAAATATTAAACCCAGATCTAGCCAATATCATCAAACTCAGGCAATTTCTATCAGTAACACATTTTATATCCCAATCATCTAGTATAACGAGCATCAACAAACCATCACACTATAACAATATATCTATGTTTTGCATTCATTTATCTATGGTTGTATAGTGTACACATTTTTTTTCTATTTGTTTAATTTATTTAAAAACATTTTTTCACCATTATTAACTAATCTATACATTTATTTCTTAATTTCACACTAACACTGTGTAATGTACTGTTACATCAAATGACCACATCAGTGGATTATAATAATAACAATAAAATCAAAGATTAATTTTACTAACTCAATTTTTTTCGCAGTGAAAATATATATATTTTTACATAAATATAAAATACACCATCTTAATGTTTAAGTGTTGAAATATTTAATGAATTTATGTTTGATCAAATTCATACATTTTTAATAATAGATAAAATCTGTGTAATTAGTTAATCATAGAAATTTTTTCTCAACACTTGACAGACAGGTATAGGAGCAGTTTAAACTCATAATATTACATCAAACAAGAAGTGGTGTTGAATACATACTAAGATGGTATTAGTATCACCTATAATTAAAAATTGGTTAGTTAATTGGATAGGACGGTAATTCATTACAACATTTTTGATTTTATATAATAATATATATACATGTACTAAACCCAAAATGATAAGACTTATTATTATTAATGTTAGTCTTTTCTATTTAATATAATATATTTTAATGGTTTTAAGAATTTATAGTAAGATTTTGTTAATTAAATAAATAACACAAAAGTTAACTATGGTTGGCTGATGTCTGAATCTACTTTTTAAACTTATTTAAGTATATATATAATATATAGGTATAATATATTTAATTTAAATATTTTTAGTTCTTTAAATAAGGTTAATTATCTACATGTGATTCATACAATTATTTTAATATCATGATTAAACTAAAAAAACAGTATTTGTATTTTGAATAGGTACTTTTAAAAAGTATTTATATTAACATTCAAATACTTTAAAAGAAAATATGCTTAACAAGATTGTATTACTAAGGGTAGTACCTATTATAAATTAGACTATTAAAAAGAAAACTACAAACTCCTCAACAGTATTATAAGTAAATTTTCCAATCATTACACATAAATCTATTGTCAAAATTAACATAAATCTATTATCAATAGCCATTTTGATAATAAAAATGACAATTGATTGTTTGGGGACGTTTAAGTGTGAAGTTTGACTAATTACAATTAGAATTATGAGAATAATTAATATTGGAAAAGTGTAATGTCTAATATCTACCAATCATTATATGGAAAAGGGGGTGTGTCTTCTTAAATAGACAGTGATTGGTATAGTTAATATTAATACCAGAATTAATACTTATAAAGTTATAACACATATTAATAATTAATCTTGTAGTTAATTTTTCATCGCTGTAAAAAATATTCTTAAAATTTTTCTTAAGATTTTAAAATAAAATTTCACTAGGTAGGTAAAATTCAATGAAATTAAAAAAAAATTAAACAGACAATAAATATTGTAAGCTACCTAACAACTTATTTAAAATATTTATACCATTCTATATATATTTTAAAGAGTGAGCCAAAAAATTATGTTTAATAATTAAGTACTTCTAATATAAAATATATATAAGAATGAAAGAAAAAAGGTTTACTTGAAACCATACTCTATGCTATTTAAATAAAAAATAATAAATTTAATGTTCTTAAATCTTAACAAAAATTACAACATAATCTATTGTTAATATTCAGTCGCAGTTTCACAAAAAATGTTTATCCCCTTATTTACAATTTCTTTCAATAATTATTCTTATCCATTCAAGTACCATTGAAGTCAAATTTAATAAGACAATTAATACAGTGAATTAAATTTTTTACATTTATGTCACACCTATAAATTTATGTAGTTATTAGTTTGACTAGAGCAAAACAAAAATATATTGATTTCTATAATTTAGAAGAATTAGGTACACGTGTTATTCTTTAATAGATGTTTATTTAAAAATACACAGAATTTGTAAATTGAATGTAAAAAATTTGGTAAAAACTTTAAATAAGGTTAGATAATGTAATAATAATAAAAAAAATATAGAGGTAACTCTATTGTATAAGCACTTAGTTAATAATTTTTACATCTATACAAAACAAGGTGTAACGATCTGTTGAAAATAAAAATAGTTGTCACACCACAAAAATAATAGTTAAGATATTAAAAATACGTCATAAGATTATATGATCTTTGAAAATAGATAACAGTGAAAAATTTTTATATTTTACATTTTATGAAAAATATAATCTTACATTTTTTAATAATTTAATTTAAACTTACAATTAGGTATGAAGTATGACTTATATTTTCTGATACAAGTAGTTTTTTTAACAATAGTAACTAAGTATACCCATATTACAGAAATGTATGTTATATATTAAGCATAAACACATAAATGATAAATTTAATGAAGAATAATATATATAATATACCTACACTTTTTGGTTCATACAAGTTTCTCTAGAGTCAATAATCAATATCAAGAAGTGATAATGGCTGTTCATCGCGCGCGTGTGTATGTATGTGTGTGCGTGTGTGTGTGCGTGTGGGTGTGTGTGAGTGACAACTATGATACTAGGTACCTAATACCTACCTACCTGACAATGGAAAAGCGTTTTACCGCGAACAAGTATTTGAGAAACGATAGAAAAAAAAAGGAATACGATCGGTGACGACCGGTAATAACGACATCGACGACGATTGACGTCGTCGTCACCGCCGCGTCACTAATCCACGGCAAGGCGAAAGGGGTTGTTTTCAGATAAAACTCACCTGAAATCAATGATTGATGATGGTGATGGCACGGCAACGAGACCGTGTCGACGTGAATCGCGCGGTTGGCGAGCACATTGGAATCGGATCCAATTGGAAAGTGTGTTATCGATTTGGTGCCGGGCAAAATACGCGAACACGGATCGGCAGCGACGGCGGCGGTGTCAGCGGCGGCGGCAGTTATTGCGAATCTTGCGATTAAGTCGTGTGTCCGCGCGGGCGGTTCGCTTGATGGCTGCGACCTCGGGGCGGTGCGTATCGGTCGGGTGCGGGACTCGTTGTCGGGTCGGTTTGTCACGGAGCCCCGTAAAATATTTTAGCAGACGAGATCGAATCGCGCTCCTCACGGGCATTGGCTATCAAAGCCTTTTTGCACTATTATCATTCCCGTACAGGTAGTGGCGAGTGAGAAAAAAAAATTAAATTTGCAAAGACGAATGATATCAATATTAGCCCGGCGCATGGTTGCCAACCAAAACGCAGCGGCAGCTGTACCACTAAACTTGACTACAGCGGTAGCGAATAAAACGCGGTCACATTCTCTCCGTCGGCGTACTACGGCTCCGAAAATTATTGACTGTCCAGCACCCTGTTATAGGTATCCACTACACCGGTAGTCAGGTCTACTCCGAAAATAGGCATTCACATTATTTAGTGCTTATAAGTTATAATTAATAATTATTACATAATCATAAAAATCTGTTACCTACTCTATAAACTATTGTACAGTAGTAACTAGTAAGTTTTGAATGTCCACGTCATTGTCTCATTGATCAGGTTAGTGGGTTAGTCATATATTAGCTTAGTATAATATAGGAAAGTATATCAATAATATTATCAGTGTAGGTATATCAAGTCAATGGTCCATAGGCGCAACCAGTATGAATTTACTTTTTAGGGTAGGCTGTAACATATATAGCTTTATTATTTTTCTTTATTAATCTAAATAATCTAAAGTAAAAACATTGACAGTACTTTACAAAATAAGTACTAAACAGTAAATAGTAAAAAAGGAATTTTGAAAAAAGGGATTTTTAATGCAAAACCTGCAGTTCTGTTTTGTTTTTTTTTTTTTTTGTAACTCGCGTAAAATAAAAATAACAGATTTAAAATTTTCACAATTTTGTGCTATTAATAAATACTATAAATCTCATTTTTTCAATTTATGTTTTTGCTTTTGAGAAAAAAAATTGAAAATAAAATTCTTATTAAGTAGTTTATACTTCAATTAAAAAATATTAAAAATACAGTCACTTTTTATAAGCGTTTGAAATCATCTAAAATGTTGAAAAAATTCATTAAAACCAAGAACATTTACAAATTATTTTGTATGTATAAATTTTCTCGTTTTACACCTAAGATATTTGAAAATTTAACACACGATTACTCTTACTTATTTATGTTTTTTTCTTGGAATTAAAAAAAAAGATTAGCGCAAGGTGGTATAAAACATGTTTCATGAGTGATTCAAGTTCACATGTCGACATAAGCGCAACTACAGCTCTATTTTTGGGTAGGCTAAATTGATCAGTGACAGAATAGACTGAAGTGTTGTACATATCGATTGATATAATATAAGAATTCTGGAAAACAGATTGAAATTTGTTGTCAAGTCTTCTTGAGATATTCCTTATTTTTGATTTTAATTTTCCAAAAATTGAAACACATTTAATTTTTTAATATAATATTTTTATGATTTTGCGAGGTAATATCAAAATGTGGGAAAGTCGATTGCAAGAAGACGACGACAAATTCAAATCTGTTTTCAGAATTCTTATCGCTTCATTGTATCAATCGGTACGTTGGAAATAGAACACATTTATAATCATATGTTGCACGTGTGTTAGACAAAAACAGAAAATCACTGTTTCTAATCCTTTTAAGTAATTCAATTTTAATATTTTAAAGTTTAGTTTATGAATTTAATGTTGACAAAAATATATGTGAATTGGCTGATAAATACAGCTAGTGACATGAAATATTATATACCTATGCAGTTTATTTAAGCATTTGTATTGATAAGCTTTAAAATTTTAATGTTTTTTAATCATTTCAAAATATAATATTTATATTAAATATTTAATTAGTATAGAATAGTATGACTTTTTAAATCTGTAGTGTTTTCTGATTTTATTTATAAATCGCCTTTATTAATTACAATGCATTATTGTATATAACAAATAACATTAATTATAACTTTAAATTGTACTGTTTATAAAAATCGTTAAATTAAAAATATATAAATATATAATAAAGAAAATAATATTAGAGATATACTCGTATAACGGGAAGAGAACGGCAATTTAGGAAAAATGTAATATCTGAGAGGGATAATCAAGGTAAAAAAAGACTAGAATTCGTTTTTTGTTTTATTTTTATAAGATCTATATCTAATGTAGTAAAATATATTATATTATGGCAATTTTAATGCAGTATTGCATTTTTCTTAATATAGTTTTAGAAATTATTATATTTTGCCCTTTAACGGCTCTAATTATAATTTATTATTAGTAATTATTACTTCTATACAATTGTGGGTAAAATACTAAAGTATTACAAAATGTAGCTAAGGTCAACATTATTAGCTTGTTTTAAACTATTACTCAACTCTTATAATCAGATAGTCTTAATATACTCTTATCATAACATGTTATATATCTGTTTATAACAGACTATTATATGGATACATACATGGCTATTTGCTATATGTATAAAATATATTAAAGTTGCTAATATTTATAACTAAATAGTTTGAATATATTGGACTTTAATCCAGCTAAACTATAATTAATAGAAACTTCAGCTGTCAATGATAAATAATAAAATATCCAAAAATTAATACATATTATTATTATTAGGGCTGGGATTTGTATGTAAATACATATTTTTACTAAAAAACATGATAAATTAAGTATTGGAAATGATAAATTCATTTCACATGATTTGCAATAAAATAAAACATATTTTATTTTACATGTTTTTACATATTTCGTCATAAATACATATTTTAACATTATTTGTAAAATGTCTGCTTTTTGTTTACATAATTTGTAAATTTTGACAATTTCAGTGGTTCAGTAGTATTATACATTATTTATACTTCGATAATAGTACTCGTAAAAATTGTAAGTGTATAATGCATATATGGGAATAATAGTATATGAAAGTATTTAGTTAAATATTAATAACTTGATTATATTTTATTTTATTTGTTTCTGTTCAATAACTATACATTAATGACTTTAGATTATACTTTATATTCAACAATTATTAGACAAAATATATTTACGAATTTTCAACAGTGTCAGTACTTGCGTTCGCATGGTTGTGAAAATAGCTTTATATTTTTTAAATTAAATTGATTAGAAATTAAAAACAATTAATAATTGTATATTATTCAAAAAGTATTTAGAATTTAATTTTAATTTTTCACGTTAACATAATTTTAAATTTTTCTTATAACATATTTTTTATTTTATACTACATATTTTGGACATTTTAATTACATATATATGTACATATTTTTAGTTTTTTATCACATAGAAATTCCAGACCTAATTATCATGTTTTTATTCAGTCGTACTTTATGATTATGTACAAAGGCGTCATTTTAAGGGGGGTGGGCCCTTGTCTGATTTTAAGAGTAGCCCGATGAGCCGGTGCTTGGTTGTTGCCATTTAACCTTTAACCATTATTTAGGAAAATAACTTGCCTATTTTTATAATATTTCCTCAAAATAAATGTATGTGGAATAAAAAGTTAATATCAAGTGTGTTGGGTGAAAGAATAAAAACATATTGTATAATAACAATAATAATATCAGTTATATTAATCAATATTAATAATCCTAAATAATCATATAGATATAGTTTAATCATAGAATTTATTAAATTTAATCTATTCTGTGATTTTTTTTCTGTGCAGTTATGTATAATATTCAAAAATGAAAATAAAAAGGAATCCACTAATAGCTTTTTTTATTTAATCCTATGTTAATAGATTTTTATTTAAAATAAAATATCTGCTACTTTATATTTGTAAATTATGTTGTTACTTGTTAGTAAATAAAAAATGGTTCGTTGTAAAGATTAGAGAATAATTATCTAAATTATAAAATATGTGAAATGGTAAGAGTAATTTAGTAAAAATGTAATAGAAACGTGGTTGCGATCGAAGTGAGCTATTTTATTTTTAATTATCTATCTGGACCGGTCATAACGTTGGCCTCCGCTTTATTGAAAATTGAAATGATGCCACTGATTATGTCAATACTTGTACAATTATATGTTGAACACTAGATTAAGTAAGTATGTACTTATAAATATTATTTGTAAATTTATAAGTGTTAAAATAAGACAAGAAAATAAATAGTAATATAACAATTTCGATAAAATATTTAACAAAAAAAAGAAGGTAATTTGTAGGTAGGTAATTACAATAATATTAACAACTTCAATTGTACATAAATTGCATCTACTACCTACTGGTTAAAAATATCATACAATAATTGTTATTGATATAGTTAAATAAAATAAATACAATTAGAAATAAAACAAATCAGCTTTTATTAGTTTCTATCTTGAAATGCTATCGAGTAAAATTAACTAAAATCGTAAGAATATCGTTTAAGTTTGGATCAGCTGAGATGTGAAAAATATTATATTTATAGGAATTGTGGTGTACCACATCATATACCTAAATCTGCTGCAGCGTACTACAGCTAGTCTTCAGAGTCCAGGCTGAAAGTCTTTATTGCAATTTTATAGTCTACAGGCTACCACAGGTGGAGTTTACAATTCACAAAAGGGGAAAGGGGGTGAAGTAAGATGCAACAATTTGGGTAGTAGTTATAAATTCAGATAACTGAGTATCATTTTCATTTTTTTTTTAAATTTATAGTACTTTTGTTATTGATTACGAATATGTAAAATAAAATACATGTGCAGAAACAAAAAGTTTAAAGCCATTTTAAGTTTGCTATTTAAGTATCATATGCGGCCAATGTGCACGGTAGGAACTATATATAGGTATTAGGTATAATGTACATACGAGTTTATGAGCGCCGCTACTAGTCGTTACACGTACGTTACCCCGTTTGACTTTTCCGGTAGAGCGAACGGGTAGAGCAACAATATTCCAAAAACCTATTTAGGAATTCTCAAGAACTGAGAACTCAATATTTGCACAAAATAAATTGTAAAATTCTGATTAAAGGAGGGAAGGTTAACATAAATCTGTGGTGTAGCCTACAACAGTATTGAGTCTTTCGTGTATGCATCTCCTATACTGTCTAGTATCTATACTACACTACTATACCATGATTTTTATAATAATATGTATCTATAATCATGACCCAGGTATATACCTACTGTGGCAGTCAAACTTAAGAAACTTCTATATAGTAGGTACACTTGTATAACTACTAACTAGGTAAGCTAGAAATTCATAAGTTAGGTACGCAATTTTGATGGTGAACCATCTCACACCAAATTTAGTTTCACAATCTCAATCTCCCTAAGAAATGCATAATTATTTCCTTCTTCAGTTTCTCTATTTTCCTCTCATTCTTTTAAACTCCCATTGAATGACTTCCCTATATACCTACCCCTAACAACCCTAATATCCCACAACAATACCGTGATCAGTAACATTTTTCATTTCATCTTTCACTACCTTATAAACAATCACTACTTATTATTATTTTTTAAATATACTAACATTCCTTTCAACATATTGAAAATATTCTCTATTCAATAAAAAAAAATTATAATGTTTCCTACACCATCAGTATTGTTATATATCATTTAATATTTGTATGTACATAATTTTATTTTCCAAATTAATATTTTAAGTGTACATTTTAAAACAAAGTTAAAAAAAATATATAATTTAAAAACTAAGTACCTAGGTATATATATATTGTAATATAATTGACCACTTGAACAAATTCATACAGCGATTAAGTATTCTTTTTTAATTAAATACCTATGTAAACAAAATATAAAAATAATTTAAATTTACTGGGTTATGAAAATTTTACTAAAATTAAAATATTGAAATAACGAGCTCGTATAATTTAGTAGGTATATTAATATATTATATTATACTTGATTTGTATATAGGTAGGTACATTTATTAATTTTAAAATCTTCACCTCTATACCATAGCGTTTATAGCAATAGATTATAAAAATATAATAAAAATGTTGAGTAGGTACACAAAAAATAGTATCCATACCTACGTATTGACAAGTATATTTGTATGTTTGTATATAAGTATAATATAACCAATAAGATTTAAAGCCTTATTCATTTTTAACTGACATTTTAACAAAGAATAGTTTATAGCTTTTTCATATGGACGTAGTCGTGGGTTTAATCAGTAACTGCTTTCAATATTGCAAGTGTTATTAATCAGCTTCTATATTAAAATGTTAATCGTAATAAACTTTATATTTGATATATTTGGCTGTATCATTTTATAGCGACGGCGTTTAATTGTATGCATACTTACATTCAATCCTTTAGCTGGTGGCAATTATATCATAAAACGTTTTACCACCCAAGAATTATACATCACAGATGTTTAAAGATTTAATGTTTATCATACCTACCTTGCATGTAAGATATAACCATAAAAATTAGACTGCTAGTGCTTTGTATAATTTAATTTTCGTTATTATTACCTACCTCGCTACTTCTTACATTTAAAAACAAATTTTAATGAAAAGTTGATGATAATAACATTTAATTTAATTTTTAAAAAAATACCTAAAAAATTCTTTGTTGTATAAAACAAGCTTAATAATATGATGTTGGTGAGTGATGTCTCACAGTCAAAACACAGTCAGAATATTTATATACAGTTAGGTTAGGGCCAAGAAGTAATAAGACTACATGGAAAGTTTAGTTAAAACTCGTTATTTAAAACATATTAAACTACGTCTTACAATAATCATGTTTTAGAAAGTAAATTTATTTATGAAAGTAGATTTTTATCTGAAAATTATTTTTTTTAATTATCAATAAATAATTTATTTATAACATTTTAATAATCAAATGTTTTTGTTTTTAACGGATAGATAACAGTAATAAAACATATTTTTTATTGTTTTAATTTGTTGCATTGTATTTTTTAATTTGTAGAAATTTAAATTTGAATATAAACTAAAAAGTAACACAATTTATTGAAACCGGTTTTACTACAAAAAAATAGTTAAATAAAATGGAGCAATAAATACAATTGGACAATTATAAATTATTCGTGTACCTAAAATAATTAAAATTATTATTATCTTAAAATTGATATAAAAAGGCTCAAATAATAAAAATAAATAGTAAAATAATCTTAATTGACATGAAAAAAAGTATTCAATTTGGTAGATTTATTAATATTTTTTTTATTATACTGCAATGTTTAACTAAAACCTTTATCTAAGTGTAAGTAAAAGGTTAAACCTACATAATTTATGTATTATTCTTGTGAATATAAGAGTTACCTACTTAAAGGTCATAAACTTTAAACATTTCTTATTATACGCTTGAGCCTTGAAATGCAATTTTATTTTGGAAAATATTTAAAAGATTTATATACGTAATATAGATAATATAGACCATACAAATATTTTTTTTTATGTTTTGTTTATTCCTTTGTACTTATTATTTACATTAATTTATTTTTCTCTTATAATTTTATTGGAATACTTATTCCATAGAAATGCTCAAACATTTTTCATAGCAAAGTCTATATTCTAGATAGGTTATAAATCAATAATTATATACTAAAAGTATTCAGTAGGTTCTTTAGAATAATAATTTTTAAGCATTTTCTTTTAATAAGAGTTACATTAATTTAAATTATATATTTAGTAACAAAAATAAATTTAATCTATAGATATTTTATAGTTATATTCTTGTTTTAGATTCTAAGCAGAGCGATAAACGTGTTGATTTTACAATGCTTTTTTACTTTTTATTTATTTTATCTACTTAATTACTTTTTGGAGATAAAAAAAAATATCCAGTTTTTAAAATAATCAGTTTTCGAAAAGATCAATTTCAGTTTTTTTTTAACTCAAATACCGTAAATACTTAAAATTTGTATCAAATATTTAAATATATACATATGATATGATTTTCAAATTGTTTTTCGCAGTGTCAAAAAGTTTAAAAAATAATAGAAGGTTGGTTCCTAATAAAGTTATAACAGTTACAGACTACAGTTATAAGTAGTTATTATAACTATTAATAAATATTAAAGATATGTTAAATATGTCATGTAGGCACAATATTTTTTCCAAGGATTTCATATTAAAATGTGGACAAGATTACTTATTATTTAAATGAATAATAACTATATGTTAGTTAGTTTAAGTACGTTGTCAGTCAATAATCAGAAAATATTATAAAAACTAATTAAAATATAAATATATGATATATATAGAATTTGTTTTACTATTGTTTACTTGTATAATTATAATTATTAACATTATTACACTAAAAATATTGTCTTAGACCCTACAATTTAAATTTCTTAATACCATAACATTTTTATTTTACAATCGAAAAATTGTATTTATTTTAATTTTACAAAAGTGTATATTATGATATAATGATATTATGAGATAATTAATTCATAATACATAAAACCAAAATCAAAATCAAAATCTATTTCATAGTGTTTATAAATAATAAATAAAAAATTTAAAAATTAGTAGGTAAAGCTTGCGTAGTTTTCTACTTTAACTTAAAATCTAAAATTAGACTTAACAATTTAAATTCTTTAGCAAACAATTAAAATACATTTTTGTAACTATCATCATGTAGTCCCTGTTGTTTGATTTGATATTTTATATAAATGTATACAATATTTACAAGTACCTATAATAATATAATAGGTATAATAAAAACTAGTCTTTGCTTATTTTAGTATGATTTAATAAAACAGTAAAAATGTACTAATAATATTAATTATAAATTTTAGTAACAAATTCAAATTGCAATATTAAAAAACATTTTTTGACAAACAATTTTAGTACATCTAAAGTCGAAAGATATTACCACTTACAAGTATGTTTAATTCTAACTAATTCGTGTATTTACAGACTGCAGTAAAATATATTATAGGTACCTAATTAAAATATTATAATTTATAAGTATTAGTAATTAAATAAAAACAAGCTAAATAATATGCTATTTTATTTAAAGTTTGTTTAAATTTGAGCTTTTAATTAAATTTATTCAAGACAAATTTAATGAGCATTACACGTTCCCAGAAATATTATACACTATTTAAAATTTTAATCGTACAATTTTATTTGTATAATGAAATATTGAATGCACAAGTTAGAGATACTTCTTCATTTGTTACTTTATATTACAAATTACAATTACGGCAATAATATTAAAAATAAGATAATTTCTGGTTCCATGGGAAAGTACCTACTCAAGTGTCGTGTTTCATTGAACATTTATTTAATTAAACCCTTTTTATATTAATAACATTCATTTTATGATAATAAATAAAACATGAAGTTTGATATACCTCGGAATTCGGATGAGTTAAACATTTTGAATAGTAGATATACAATATATCTACATTTTGTATGCTTGTGCCAAATTCGCCAACACGTTTTACACTTCCGTACTCACGTGTTTAAATGTCACAAAATCACATTAAAACAGAAGTTATTAAACTATATAGGTGTTTTAGGTACCTACTGTAAATAGTAGCTCTTCATTTAAATGAGTAAAACTAAAAAATATATACTTTTATTATATTGTAATAATATGGTATCTGTATAAAATAATAATTATTATCTAAAATAATCAAAATATTTTAACATTATTGAAAATAAATTTTAAAGTTAACGTATATTTAAGCAAACAGTATATTGATTTAAAAGAAGATTATTAAAAATCCCTTAAATATATTTTAGTTCACACTTACATTAAACATCCTTAATTTTTTACACGTACTGAGATATCTTAGTCCATAAATCAATAAGAAAAGAGATTATAAATATTTATTATATTCATTATAATATGCAGTCTTTTAATTATTTACAATTAATAGATAAGTTAAATAATTTCAACCGACTTATCTGCCCCCACAATTGTCACTATTTTGAATTTTCTTCATTACTATAAAAATGATGAATGAAAAAATTAAATTACTAGCTTAGATGATTTTATTATAATTCCAGTCGAATTTCTACATTTATTCTGTAATTTAAAAATATTTAAAAATTATGTATTTTTAAGATAAGTTTATAATTACTGAATCAATCATAAACGACTTCATTATTAATTAAATATTTTATTATTTTATTTAGCAAGTATGAGTAGTTATTTAAGAACATTTGTCTCCACAACAAGCCTAGCTTATAAAGACAATAATTTATGTATAAATTACATGTATGTATACTATTTAATTTTAAATAAAAATAAATAATAATTATAATTAAAATTCACACGTCATACAGTAGGTAATTAAAGTCCATCTCGTAACGAATACCTAATTGTTGTATTTCAAGCATTATTTTTTAGACACGACACCATTATCTATTATGTACAAACTGTAGCTTTGTATATTATAGATTAACAGATCAAATATCATAAATCTTATATTCAATAACACTATAGGAACATTAATACATCATATATATACATAAAAAAAGGCTTTCTTATTATATCAATAATATTATTCATATTAACCGTTCAATTATATTAATATTATTTATTAGTTTATAATCATCACGATGAACCATAAGTAGATAATGTGATTATAATAGTGTGTACAGACAGATTTATACCGGAAATATTTAGGTGTATGCTGCATGTTTTGGTAGATATTTGCTCTCAAAATTAATTGCAAAATATTTTTATCATATTTATAACATACATCCCATATGCTAGAAGAGAGAAAAATATAGTTAACTATTCATGGTTTGGAGTTTTAAATACTAAAAGGATGTCAGTTAGGCGTCAGATTACCTACTTTTTATTTTTTCCCTCTGACCCATACATAAGCGTACCTAACGTATCTTGCGTTGTTACTTTAATATTAGAATGAACTTATTAACCTATTATCAAGCTATTAATGTTAAGAAATAATTATCTGTGTACATTGGATTTTTAAATTTTTATGATATTTCAATTTGTATGTAACTTATGAGTTATGAGTAGGTATGTACAATATCATAAAACCTCATCATATATCGCAGAAAAGATGAAATTATATAACAAATCCAATGTACAAACACAGTTTATGTTCTTAACATTAATAGTTTTATAATAGGCCAATTCAACCTAATATTTAAGCTAACAACATACGATTGGTTCTACTTAACGTAAATTTCCTATGTAACACGAAAGTCACTATTGATATCATCTTAACTTAATTCACGAATTCATCTACTTGGCAACCCATTTATAGAAAACACAATTATTGTGGCCTTACAAAAAATTCTTTTAAAACTTAACTTAACTTAAATAATGACTTAATCACTAAGTATACCGTGCATATAATGATAGATGATAACTAATGTTTTATCATTGAAATCAAAATTTATACATCCAATACAGTGACCTATTAATTGACGAACTACGTTTAACAGAAAATGTTTCAGTTTTTTAAATAATCTTTTTACCCAGTTAAATAGTTATACAGTGAAGATGTGTACACAATTTTTTACACATAAACTTGAATAATTTATAGTTTTAAAATATTTTTGAGATTTATAATTTATTTATATTTATTAAGACCATTCCATTTATATCAATAGTAAATAATATAGGTAGTTAAAATAAAAACTCAATTAATTAGCTGAAAAATTTTAGCGGCTCCCTTTCATAATTTAAAAATACATGTGACAAATAGTTGAAAAATAATAGTACTACAACACTACTACGTGATCAATGATCATTATTGCATCAGTTTAAAATTTAAAAATACAATTAAATGTTGTCAATTTATTGTGGTGAAAATTATAAATATATCATTATTATAATAAAAACCATTATAGATTTCAAAGTGTAGGTATATTGTTTATTCTAGATACATAGATTGTAGAAAAATTAAGAAGTACCTAACAAATTTAAAAACTTTTCTTTTAAAATATTTGTTTGAAATCAATGTACCAAATAGGTACCTTTCATATAAAATATATATTTAAAAAACACATAATTGAATTATGTAGATAAGCTATTACTTTTAAATTATAGGTAATAATAGGTAGGTATGCGTGTTAATTTTCAAACTTGTTTAAATAAAATGCTCTTATCTGTATATGTACGCCTACATTTGTGTGTTATTCAAATAAATGTGGGTAGATATATTAGATAATAATGTTAAATTATAGTATATATTTTTATTTCAAAATAACTAAATACTTAATTTGATTTAATAACATATTGTTGATTAAAGATTTTGGATATTTTAATTTTATCGTAATTAAAACTATCCATAAGTATTGAAGAAAATATTAATTCTTTAAAATTCTAAATTACGAATCAATAATTTTCATTACATTTTTAAAGGCCATCATGTCATATAGTAGTGTACCTATATTACTTATAATATTAATTGAAAACAATTAATTTAATACGTTCTTCTTGTATAGTGTTAAACATTTTAATATATACCAATACTGTTAATATAATTCTATAAACGTATTTATATAAATAAATACGATATATACCTACTAATGTTCTTCTTTATAAAAATATTAAAGATTGTTTTTTAAAGTAAAAGATGAGGATTATAAATTTGAAATTTAATATGCGTTCACATACAACATGAGTGAAGGTTTAATGTCCATGGCGTTAAGATTCATATTTAAGAAAATAAATTAGTATTATTTAAAAAAATTTAAATCAATTAAAAATATATTAAAAACTAATATAAGCCATATGGCATTGATTAGTTAATGAGTTAGTTGATTTTTATAAGTACCTAATTAACTACTCTGATGGAAATTAACAGTAATGTACAGTTTTTATAATAATTATAAAAATACATAAATCAGAGATTTAAATAATTGAATGTCACGATAATATTATATTTAAATTGTTGATAAAATGTGTGCGTATTTAAATAAATACAAGACAAATTAGCTAAAGATTAGATAGCAAAAAAATTATATTTTATATTTTACTTGATCATATATTAGCTTTTCAGGAAGAGGGCATACTATTATTCAAGTGACTTTTCCTAGCAAACCAAGACAACGTTGAAAATAATATTTGTATTTTTAATAATTTATTATCTATACTATACTATTGGAAAACAAATTTAATTAATTTTATTTGTATTATACTAGAATGTTCCTTATAATGAATTTTTGACTGTTCTGTACTTTTATCATTATATTATAAACATACTATACTTAAAAACAATTTTGATTCTATTATAACAATAACAATAATAATAAATACCTATAATTTATGATTTTAGTCATAACATATTAAACATTTTCAAAAATACATATTCATAAATATTACTGTAGGTACATTAGATAACATAGATAATAATTAAACATATGTTGTGTGACACACATTTTTTTTTAATGTAGGTAGTTTAATGCTATTTTAGAAAGACCATTAATATTGAATATTTTTATAAGCTAATAAGTAATAACTAAATAACTTAAGAATATAGTACCAACTACCAAAAATTAAAAAATTATACAGTAGAAACTTGATTATCCGAGGTAATGGTGGGGATAAATAAAAAACACGCTTAATCGAGAATTTTTGTTTACTTATTTAACAATATTATATACACATGTGTGTTCATTGTCTTGTTATAAAGTTATATCAGGGCCTTAAATATGAAATAATTAAACTTTTTTATTTTTAACCCTATTTATAATACAGTCCACATGGTTTAATTAATTATTATTATTTATCGTTTTTAATCTCCGTACATTGTAATATTATGTACGCTCACGCTCCTATTTCTTTACTTTTAGTATACACAAATATTCGGAAGAGGGTACACGGATAATCGAGGTTATATTGTATAAATATATAATAAAATAATAATAGTATATTATAAGCAATTTCAGGCTTGTATAATTTTTAATTTTTTTGATTTGTATGAACTAGGTATCAAAAAATTATAACGGCGGGGGGATAAATATATGTGTTTCATCTTTAATAGGTATAGGTAGCTAATACTTATATTTTCGATAACTAATCTGCATAAGCTTTGTAATTGTAACTCCAGACAAAATTCGTTGGTAATCTATAATGGCTATTCGAAACTGGTTTACAAACTACTAGACATAGTCAATTTATATTTTATATTCTCTAATATAAAATTTTATATTATAAATTGAAATTAAAAATTTGGATGTATGATTTTTTTTTTTTAAATTAAAAATGTGGTGCAATTATAAAACATTAATGATAATGAATAACATTTACATAAAAAAAAAAACAAGATGCCTGTCAAAAATTATAATTTTTTTCAAATAAATCTAATGTATAATTTAAATAATACTTCTTCAGGAAAAAGAACTACTTTTTAGTTTGAAATACTTTTGAAAGAAAAAAATACTTAGGACTTATTGTCAATATGTATGGTGTAATTTGCTAATATTTGGTTTGATTCAAATCGTTTGAAATACCCATCATACAAATATGTTTAATGTATATCATATATTTTTGAATTTGAATTTGCTTATTTTCTGTTTCTTTCAATTTGATAGCGGATAGCAGCTTTCAATTTAATGTATTATTAATTATTATTTATTTATTGTAGCATTATCATTTATAATGGTCGGCGTGGAGCGTAGGCAAATTATGATATACTTAATCGATTTTGCGTTAATTATAGTCGTTATAAGTATTTGAATTTAATGTTGAAAGTTATTTGAGGCTAAAAATATTCAGTTGTAATTCTTTTATTGACATTCTCGTGAGAGACAATGTAAAACATCACAGTTTATTTTAACTTTGACCATCATTGTTTTTGAGTTGAATAAAATAAACTTACAATAAAGCAGTACCTATATTTTTCCAATCACTGACATTTGTGCACATTATATATATATATATTTAAATATATATTCATCACACGTAAATATAGAGGTGTCTATTTATGTTTGTGTGTTTACCTGCTCATATTTTTTGCCTGTATACATTAAGTCAGTGGGCTTCAAAGTTTTTTTTACAAAATCTATGGTTTGCACAACTAAAAGGGTTAGGAACCGCTTTGATAGTCTATTCATATTATACTGATATCATAAACGTCTTAATATTTAGGTACCTATATTATAAGAATTATAATAATATAATTCTAATAACAGCTGCGTCAGTTGCGGTGCGTAGGTATATTGCGTTCAAGTGTACAACTGTAATTTAATTGAAAATACGTTGTAAAATGTGTTATGTTGTCGACGTAATGTGTGACAAGTTGTTCCGAGAATATAGTTTTAAAATATAACAAAAATTATGAAAACCACAAGATTTTTTTTAGACATGTCGATTGAAATATTGGTAATAAATAATAATATATAAATAAATAATAAATAAATAAAATAATTAATCACAAAAATTGTTTCACTGTTGCTTCATGTCAACACTCACAACCAATACAAACTGTTTGCGTAATTCATGAAATATTTTTGCATGTAAACCGGACACTCTTAAGAGTCTAAGACGTATCTACACAATAATAAATTGTCTAACATACACACATACGTAATATAATATTATTATCTAAACGCGCATGTATATAACCATATCTAAGATATTATTATAATAAACCATATAATTCGTTTAAAACAGCATTGGTCGACGCGGATAGTACACAATAATATATATACACACAAACACACACACACACACGGTCGCCGCCGTTATGCGCTTAGAATCCGCCCGTGACGTGTTACGGCGCTAGTGTACACCAATGCCAGCCTGTTGCACCGTCCGTGTGCATGGCACTGCAGTTGCATTAAGTTACCCGTTCTAGTCTCACCGGACACCGCCGCTACTCGCGAGACGACGCGGACACGCGCTCTCTTCCAATCATGATAATATAATAATATTGTAGACGAAAAACATTTTTTCATCACTTCATTTCATTTAATTTTAATTATTTTTTTTTTTTTTTTGATTTCGTACGATCGATTTAAATCGCACACACCGCACAGCAGTACTCTTCGTGTACATTATATATTATGATGGATATTATCACGTAATACGTACGAGTATATCGTTGTATATTATTGTACGCGTATAATGTCGTCATGCATCACGCCACGCGCACGTAGTACATGCAATTTTTAAATTTGAACCATTGCTGACCTCGTGGACATCGTCACTGTATTATAATATCGCACCGCCGTCGTTTATCGAGAGCGACGACGCGCGTACCGTTTAACCGGCAGTTGAAGCGAAAGGTCTGCGGATAATATCATTTCATTATTGTCGGCATTAATATATTTTAGTTTGTCGCGATACGACGACGACGTCCGCCGAGTGATCGTACTATTATTATTGTCGCTGCGCTCGGTCGCCGTCTACGTGGCGCGGTCCCGGAAAGGAACACCGAGCGAGCACTGGGCCGCGTTGCTCGCGTACAGCCGGCGCCGGACGTACTGATCGTCGGTCGAGGCGCGCGCGGTACGCCGGGCCGCTAGTGGGGACTTGCCGCACGGGAAATCACGTGGCTCGCTGCCGGCGGAACACGTTTGTGCACAAATATCGCGGTGCGTGCGCGAGTACGTTCCGCGTTTTCGCCATCATCGGTCCGAGCGACATCCGATCGGCGGCGGCGGCGGCTGTATGCGACTATGGTGATTGTAGCGCTGCAGCTGTGTCGCACATGAACGCGACGACCACGTCCGGCCGGAAGCGCACTCGTGCCGCGACCGACCGCGCTGACGCTGACAGAAATACCCGCGAAACGGACAGAAATTACATACGCCCACGTGTTTCAGATCCTTACCCCGAAATGCCAGCCAGCAGACATCATCATCACCACCATCATCAACAGCAGCAACAGCAGCAGCAGCAGCAACACGTTCAGGTGGTCACTTCCACGGCGGCGGTGGTGCAGGCGGCGCAGCAGTCCGTCAAGGAGAAGCAACGGTTGTGCACCAACTGCAAGAACCACGGGCTCCGCAAGGTGTGGAAGAAGCACAAGCGGTACTGCAAGTACCGGGACTGCCCTTGTCCCAAGTGTATGAAGACGGCGGCGACGCGCAAGAACTGCGCCGAGCAGACCGCCAAGCGACGGGCCCGGCAGGAGGACGAGCAGCGCGAACAGGAACTCCAGCTGAACCCGTCCAACTTCATGGACGAGCGTCCCGTGCCGTATCAGCCGGACGCCACCACGCCCCAGTCCTGCAGCAGACGGAACATGAGCGAGTCCTCGCAGGTAGCTCGGTCGTCCACGCCCAAGGGGACGATGTCTCCCAGGACGTCCGATTTCGACGACAACAGTTCGTCCATAGACATCGTCAACGGCCGCGACGGCGTTCTCGGCGAATGCATAATCGTGGACAGCAGGGACGACACCGTTGACGATCGCGGTAGTCATCTGGCCGACGACGTAGACAAAAAAGACATCGACGCAGGTAAGCAACAGTTATGCGTACGCGCAAAGTATTATTATTGTTGATTATACCGGCCGGTGATGGGCTTTACTATTGTGGTCATTGCGAAAATAACGTTACTTACGCCATTCATAATTTGCAATGCTCGAGATTGCCGTGTAAAACGTGTCTGTGTATACGGATTTAGAATTATGTAATTATTATGGTTTTCCCGCCCTTATTCAAATATTATGTCATTTGTGATTTTTTTTTCTTATTTTTTTTTTCTAATGATAGGTTAACTGACTTATGCAGTCTGTATTTAATCAGCACTTGTAATAACAGTTCAATTTTAGGAGAAATAGACTGAGGAGTTTAACTGATAGTTGTAAATAAAAATAAAATAAACAAAGTATACCCTATAAATACAAAGATGCAGGCAGTTCATAAGCTATAAGAGTTTCTTATAAGACGTTAATTATACACGAGAAAATTTAATAGTTTTAAAATAATAACTTAAAATGAAATACAATTTATAACATTTAATTAAGTTTATAACTTAATGAATTTGGATATACACGCGTGAATTATTTTTTGATTTTAGTTTTTTTAATATAACTTAAAAATTGTTAATCATAGAATTTTGAAACATTTGAATCTGTTAAATTTTATTATTTTCTATAATCTATACAGTTTTTAAAATATTTTAATTAGTTGTTAGCGATTTATAGAAATTTGGATTCTTTTAGGTTAAAAAGTTTGAGAATTAATAAAGATCCCACATAAGTTGTTTTTAAAACTACTTAAAAACATTAAAAATTCATGGGCATGGTTATTTTTCAAAGTACTTATAAAGATAACATTTTGACATGGTGAAAAATTGAAAATTTTGTAGTTAAAAATTTTTAGAGACATTTTTAGAGACAAGGCTCGAAAAATTAGGTTTATCATTTACGTTGTTATTATAAAATATATACTAGCTAATACTCCATCAGTGTTGACCGTGAATGCTATTGAATTAATCCATTTTTAAACTACGTTAAATGTAAATTGCATAGATTTTTCACACCGTAAAACTTATATTTTTATTATATTTTTGACTAAGTATAAAATACAGGTTTACAATAAACAGTCGTTTTTGTATAGGCTTTTTAAGTTCAAATTTGAATGAAAATAGATATTTAAACAAAACATAACGATTTTAGTTAATTTATTGCAACTCAAAAATATTATTCGTAGGAATTTGAAACTTGTACGTATATTGATTATATATTTTTATATAATATACTCAATAATATTTTGAAAATATTTAAGTAATTTTAAACTTTCTTATTTATACTATGAACCTACAGTAAATCGGTATTGGCTCAAAAATGTATAACAATATAATACAATATGATATAATAAATGGGTACCTATAATAAATAATTATTAATAATATAAATGCGAACATTTTGGCAAAAATAATTAATTCAACCTACTCTATAACTTATAATAGAATAAATTAATACATAGCAGTATAAATACATAATATATTATAATAATTAGTTATAATTAATTATACTTAGCAATATATAATACGCTCATAGACTATCATTGCTCAGAATCGTTTTACATATATAATAATTTATCATTGAATTCAAATTTCACACATCCATTACAATGAATTGCTCAACGACTAAGCACATTCTACTTCAAGTCATAGAAAAAAAATATCACCGATTTACTTGTTTTTATTATTATTTTACAATTATTTTTGAATTGTGCATCTTGAACTATGCATTTTTTCTATGTCATATAATGGTTTACATTTAAGTGAATATTATCTAATTTGATAAAGCGTCTGTGAAACTATTAGTAATACACAATTTAAATATCTAAAGAATGAAGTTTTTGAATTCACAAATGAATACAATTGTTGTGCAAATATAAAAACAAACGATAACAGCAAAATTAATTATTCTTATTCCAATTTGTTTTTAAACGATTTGTACAATAATACAATTGTTTAGTGAAATTTGATACTTATTGTAAAATTAAATCAGTTGAAATGAGTATTAAATATTCATACATATTATTTTATAGTATTTTGTAAAAAAAATTCAATTTATAGTTGTTTTTTTAGTCTTAACTCTGATTGTCAGTAAATGTAATTCTGCGTGACAATCAATGGTGTTCGGAAATAAATGGAAGAGTGACTTTTTACTCATATGTAGACTGTTGTCAAATCGAATGTGATAATTTGCGATTTTTATCGGGGAAATAGTTAAGTTGGAAACAGAAGAGGAAATAATAAGACTATGAAACTATGAAAGTAACAGAGAGAGGCATGTATATGTTTTGTCTATTTATACTTACACATGGTCGTATACAGAATGTTGCGGTGATTCCGTTCCATGGTCAGAATTTATTATAAAATTATCTTGCAAAAAAATGGTGCAACGTTTATTTTACAATCACATAATATAGTCCAATAATACTACGTCACGGTTTGCACTAGTCCGAAAGTCCACTATAATAGCTTAATCTATTTTTGTTTAAAATTACATTACGCGTGGCTTATTAATTGAGTTTATTATACGGCATGTGCTAATATGTAAAATAATTATTATAATCTTGAAGTGCAATGAAATAGTTAAGATGAATAACTAATTGGCTAAACATCAAATTTAAGGCGCGGAAGTATATAGAAAACGACATGCCTTTTTAAATAACTAACGTATAAACTCGCGTAATTACAGCCTAAAAAATTATGTTTGTCTTGTCGGAAAAAGTTCTTTTAATTACCTATTTGAATATTATTAATATTTTACAGAATAAAAATGTAAATATTTTAATTTCTTAGCTAAAAATTGATATATTTTTCTTTTCAGTATATGTACTTATATATATTATTTTATTTTGTTTGAAACAATAATTCAAAAGTTATATCTTACATGAAGATTTAGATAATTAGTAATAATACTAATTGTTAAGTCATTATTAGAGGTATAATTAGTTTTTTTGCTTTTCTAAAAAATCCATTTTGAAAAAATAATATAATTCAGAAAATAATAACGTTCCTTTTGGGACATGTATAGACAATAAAATAAGAATTTTTTTTAAATATTTTAACTTTGAGATTTTTAAAATAATACTTCTACTTCATTCAATCCTGCAGTACATGTAATACACTATACAAGTATTTATGACATATGATCGTAACATATTATTCGATAGCAAACAATAAGGGTTTGAACTATAGTTACATGTACACAATTTATACATTATAATTTATAACTATAATTTTCATATTTAATTTTATTCTTCTTGTGATTGATGAAATGTTTCATAATTATGGCTTTATAAATACTTCCAAATTTTAAATAAGGTTAAGGTTAACTTCTTTTATTGCGCTCTAACTATTTAACCGTAATATCGTTAAAATCTTGACTAACAATGTTTTTACGAACATTTAAAATTTAAACTATGGTGAATTTTTATAAGTTTCTGACAATAATATTATTTTTAGAAATTATTTATAGAATTAGCAGTTTGGTTTATTAAGACTTGACAATTTAATACAAGGTTAATTCAATCATATTGTGACTATTTCTAAAACTTCTTAAGAAGATGCAATACCCGCATATCACCCGCATATGCTTAGACTCGTTTTTCTATCGTGATGATTTTTATATAATATAGTTTTAAAATTTGTAATAATACTTCATGAGGTGAATGACGTGATAGCTCACTATCCTACAACAAATATCGTGCCACGATTTTCTTTATTTTATTTCGTTAAATAAATAAGATATTCTATGCTGTTTCTGTTTCTTTCAAATTATAATTAGAGTTTTGATATTTTATGAAAACTAAGCTCTAAAATACACTTAAAGTTTTTGACCAAAATCGTACTCTTTCCTTTTTTTCCGGTTTACTTTTTGGCTAAACTAAAAAGTATAATATTTACTTTATATTATACATAAAAAAATTATTAAAAATATATGGAATATAAAATCTATAAAAATTATAATTTTTATCAATTATTATTTTATCAATATACCTACATACCACAGTTTCTAAGCATGCACATATTTTTTCCAAATGTAAAGATACTTAATATTATACATACAGAAATGTATCAAAATTATAAATTGTGTAGGTTATATATATATATGTATCAATTTTATAATATATAATTTGATATAGGTTTTATATCATTTTTTACAACTTATATTTCTTATACTTTTCTATAAATATAGCATAAAGTAAATATAAAACTTTTTGGTTTTGCCGATAAATAAATTTGTCCAAAAGGGAAGGGCATGGGTTTGGTAAAAAGTGTCTCGCCCGTTTTCTTTCGTACTATACATGCCTGCCCGTCAACCATATTATGTTTAATATAAATACGTAATTTAATGTTTATAATAATGTCATAATAATTGGCTATTTTTAATTACTTCAAAAAACTAAAATCCACATTTATATTTTTGTATATACCTAGTACCAATGAACAAAAATATATTGTGGATTTGAATAGTTGGGTTTAGATATATTGTCTACTGTCTAGGTACCCAGATTTTAATTTAAAAATAATTTTCCAAAAAAACAAATTAAAAATGGAACAGCCATTAATGGGAATAAAACATGCTGACATTTAATTCATCTGTAGTAAATACGTACAATAATCGTTTGGTTATATTACATATATATTATGACGTGTAATGTAAATATTATTATTTCAATAAGATCAAAGGTTATTTAATTGAATCTATAATTGTATTTAAAAAAAAAATAAGACCTTTAGTAGTAGTTTTTCTATTAATGACGATTACAATTGTTTTTCTTTTTTGAATATTTTAATTATATTTTAGGTAGGTATTAAAATGTCTATTCACATCACGAGTTATTTCTTTATTTAATAAGTGATACGAAAAAAAACTGTTGTTTTTACGTTTTAGTTAGAATAATAATAGTAAACCGGGTCAGTGTATTTAAAAAGAACGGTACGTACTTATATTGGCTATATAAGTACAACTATGGTATATCAATATAAATAATAACATTTAACTTTATTAAAGCTACTAAATTACATCTTAATAATATTCCGTGATCGAAGTCAGAATATATTTTAGTTCTATTTGAAATGATAATTTTTAATGTGAATAATGAAAAAAATAATTGGAAACTTGTGCAAATACTACTATGGTCTATGGCATAGTATTGTACTGTAAAATTTGTACAATATAATATGGTTATTAACCACAACAAATTCACTTGTTGTCTGCGGTCTATGATATAATACAGCTGTATATACCCATATAGGATTGTAATCATTAATCAATTTGATTGCTTAAGACTTGTGATTTTGTGTTATACATATAATTCGTTAGAAAAGATTCATTTTGATTGAGTTCACTAAAAATGTGGAACTGATCTAAAATAGTCCACGTTATTTAAACAAAACTGCGATATGACTGTAATAAAATAATAGAAAGAACCAAAAAGAAAACCTTGGAGAAAAATATATTATATAATATAATAATATAGGCGGCGTGCCAAAATTACATGGTCAAGATATTAAATTCTAGAGCTAAAAATTAGTCAAATTAAATGGATATTGTGGATATGTGCTTTTATATTCTATTATAACTTTTAAAATTTTAAAATGTATATGTATATAATTTTAAATATCAACTATTACATTATCTTTGACAAGAAATTGTGGAGGTCTTTAATATAATTATAATGTGATAATAGTATAATACAGTCTATCTAATAAATATAAAATAATAATAGATATTAACTAATTATTATTATCAACGTATCAGTTTTAGTTTTTAAATTAGCCTAAAGGGGAATTATGGTAATACCAATTAGTAATGATATGTAGAATCAGTAGGAACAAAGAATATTTCGTTGGTTAATAATATGTAACAAATTTTACATAATTATTCGTTTGTCTATTCAATAAACATTGATTAGTATAATATCTACTTATAAATTTTACTATAAGCTACTGTAGATCCCCAAAATTTGTAACTTAGAAATTCTATGTTGACGAGTTTACTTGAGAAACAGACGTTGAAATAAATAGTCAAGTTTGATTCTTTACATGAAATTGTAAAGGTTGACTTAATTTTTAAAACTAAAAATTTTAAAATGTAACATTATCAAAGAACAATTTTAATTATAAATTCATAAAATTAATTTTGAATGTTAAATATAAAATTATTATTATAACCTAAAGTGCAATGAAATAGTTAAGATGAATAACTAATTGGCTAAACATCAAATTTATGTTTTTTAACCTTTTAAAATATTAGACGATTTTGTGTTCAGCATAAAAAAATATTTGAGTTTATTTTTATTCATTAGTATTTAAGTAGATTTTATAAAGAGGTAAAATAGAAAATTCAAATGGATTTTCTTACAAATAAACATTACCTAGGTTTAATATTGATTTATTAATTTAAAAACTCGAAGGACTAATTGAATATGATTTTAAATAATATGCACCTAGAAAATTTATTAATTTGTAAGGAATCTATATTATAAATATTCCTTATATATTTATAAGTAGTATATAGAATTATAGAACTATTTCTACAAATTGTAAATCTGTGTTCATGTAAATCTGTTTATTGTATTGAAAATATATATTAAATAATCGAGATTAGAAAATAAGACGTTTGAATTTCGTGTGAAAAAAAAAACTGTTTTCTGTAAAATATTTGAAATGTTTTGTTCAAGAGTAAGAATCATGTCAATAAGGTGCTCGCTTAAAACAATAATAGTTAACTAAACCATATCAATGATTTTTGTTAACGTTGAGTGTACTCGTATACCCACACACTTATGGGTTACTCGTTTTAAATCTTACACCACTCACTTGTAAATAATCAATTTTGTGTCATTGTTGATAATCATTAGAAAATATATAAATTTACTATGAAGAGGGTAGACTTTATGCTGATCATTAAAATTTGAAAATAAGTATTTTAGATTTTGAACGTGAGCTGTATTTAAAGGTATTATATATATTATATATATTTATAATGATGTGTTATTTTGTATAACTAGGCACATTTTACTATCGTATATAAGTAGTGATAAAATATTTCGTCTCAATCGTCTTCCATCGACTAAATAATGTATTTAAATTATATTTATAAAGAAAATTTTTTGAAATGTCAATTTTTAACTATTTTTTTTGATTCAAAAACTAAAAATTTTAAATACTTGAAAAAAAATATTGAACTGTGTGTCTGTGTAATGCGTATATATTATGTTATACAAGCAATATACTTTAATAATAGGTAAATTTACATATACTATTGTAGGTGCCTACTCTATTGTTATATTATACTTATTGATGTTTTAATTTAGTATTATTGTTAATATATTTTTATTGAATATAACTATATAAATTAAGTAAACTTCAATTAGACGTATTTAAGTAGAAAATATAGATAGTAAACAGGAAAAGTATATAATTATAATTTTAATACACGTATTGCGATAATTGAAAATATAATGACAACATTTCACAGCTATTATCAAAGTAATTTTATAACTTTCATTTTGAAAATAAACACACAACTTGTAATAATTATCTACTAATATTCATTAATATTCTCAGTATTAATATTCCCATTAATTTTTTAATGATGTTTTATTATTATTAATAAAAATCAATTATCTTATGCTTTGAACAACTTTTTTTATCGAGTAGAAGCAAATGTTTCAAAATTTCCATGTGAATAAACCTTAAAATATTGTAAATCTAGTCTATATTTTAAATAAATATTTATTTATTTTTATTTTAGCAATAGTTTTTATAAGTGTAAGGTTAAACTATCGACATCTGTTGAAAGACTTAAATAACTAACAAACTCAGCTATAAGTATAAATAATATACATTTTTACCTTTGTTAAAATATATTGCTTTAAAATTTGAGTAAAAAGAATAATAATGCAAATTAAAAATTTCTCATGTGTGTTTGAATATAGATTATATATATTTAAAAAAAAAATAGAGAACTGTTTGATGAGATCTTTTTAAGCTTTGTTTAAACTTAATTATATCTTAAAGTTAGATTATAGTACTATTGTATGTTATGGTACTTAAATTGTCATTTAATGCATCATTACTTTATCATTATCTTACATTTCCCGTATCGATATTTTAGCTCCAAATTCTAATTACTTATTTTAATTGATGCATTTAAATTAATTGTTGGAAAGTTTATAATATCATAATGTAAGACGCATGATATTTACTATGAGATTTTCATAATTTCCTATATTTTTTGAAAATCAAGATTCACTTTGTAATTTTTTATAGTTTATAAAATATATTGTTTATATAGTCATTATTTTTTAATAGTTTATATTATTACCAATAATTTCGTATCTATTTACAAACTAAAATGCGTATAGTTATTAAATGACTAAAAAACACATTTTATTTAGTTTATTTATTGGGGAACTATATAGAACCTAAATTAATTTCAACAACAACCTTTAACTATATAATGTATAGTGATATATGAGACGATATAATAGTAGGTACTTATGTTTTATTAATTATGAGTAAATAATGAACAAATATAAGTACGAAATACCCTTCAAAAACGTAAATAGTTTATGATTAATTTATAAACCCTTAAAATTCCTGTATTAATGATTATAATAGTTGATTTATTTTAGACTATTTTATGTGAATAAAGAATAATTATCTACTAATAATAATAAAAAAAAATGTTTAAGGTAATCTATAGATTTTACCTTTCAACTAAAAATTAAATTAATTAGGTATGAATAATATTAACATTTTGAAGTTGAAGATATAAAAATATATTTATTTATTACATATATATCTACTCCGTAATACTATAGGTTAACCTTCATACTCTCTACATTTATTAAAAACTTTACCAGTATGTCAGAATCAGAATGACTTATATATAAACAAAATGAACTTTTTCGAGGTATTTTAACTGTTTTTAGATTATTCAATAATATTGTTTTATAGTTTTTGATTCTTTTTACCACTTAAAAATACGTCGTGTAATATAAACTATAATAATTTATATTTATCTGTGTATTATGCATTACATTTCATTATATTTTATACAACAGTTGAACAAATAAAATAAAATGATATGTTTTTATTAAACTAATAACATTTTATTTCCAATACTTTTGATGAAATTCTGTTAATAATTATGGGAGTAATCTCTTTATCTTATGGTAAAACAAAAATAGTTTTGCGTTAATACTTTTCCATATCATTATTAACGTTAATCTAACTTACATAGTAACAAAGAATACAAGTATTATTAATGTATCCAGTCTAAATTTTAATAATTGAATAATATTTCTTAACGAAGACAATGTATTTAAATGTAGGTAGGTTATAATGTTTATTAATATAGGTACTAATGTTTATCTATACGTTTGTCTGATTATCACATAATTATGAAATTATTACTGAACTTGTGGACTTATAATAACGTTAACTCTTGATGGTTTGTGTAATTAAAATGTTCTATTTCAATATAAATTGCACACCATGTATATCATTTAATTTACAAGTTACAATTCTACAGTACTATGTAGGCATAATACAATTATATTGATAATTAATTAAAAATAATAGTGATAATAATAATAAGCAGTAGATAACTATCAACAAATTTGTTATTGCATTTTAAAAAGTAGCTATACTTATATTTAATATACAAAATGATAAAACTATATAAGTACGTTGATATTAAATAGTTTTAGTAAAATATTATAAGTACTAAGTAGGTATACTTATGTATCGGTTAACATAACTCTTTTTAGTAATTGGTCAATATTATAATCGTTCTGTTATTTAATAATTACCTTCAATAAATTAACATTCGTTTATTTTTGGTGTTATGTTACGGAGTTATTTATTCAAGTAAATCCATAGCCATTGAGTGGCCATTGAGTGATATGAAAATATTGCATTACATATAGATAACATAGAAGTATAACAGTACATGAATGATAATATAAAGGCTACTTAAATACCAAACGATAATATGGTATAGAGAGTGTTATATATTGAAGAGTATATGATAAATTTTATTTAGGTGGTGATAGAGTTAGGGTCTTGGTTGAGTAATGCAATGAGAGATTCCGGAAGCATAGCAAATTCTATCTGTTCTGGTCGTGTTTACATAATTTGGTGAAAACATTATGCTTATTAATATCAATACAGACCTATTAGGTATTAGCATATTGGGACATCCTTTAACTGATTAGTCATACCTATAGAAATAAAACACTAGATTTAAAACCTAGCTGAACAATTTGCGAATGTGGTTGTTATCAATAAATAACAGTAGTAAAATAAAAATAATATATATATTATATAACATGAATATTTTTATAATAGTTGTATAATTTATTGTTTCAACAATTGTATACAAATAAATAATAATACATTTTTGAATAATTCTGTATGTATTGTATAAAATGAACATAAAATGAAATAGTATTTTTATTTTTATAATTTAATATGAATCGAGTACTTACTCTCACAACGCTACTATGTACAATATCAATAATATGAACCATTTAAAGAGTAATAAATTATTATATGCGATGAGCGATTATCATTTGACCTAGTTTTTCACCACAGTTATCTATTTTGTTTATGCCCAGACCATCGAAACCTTATAAACGAAGTACTCACCTATATTAGCTATTAAGATAATTATTTTTAATTTGTTTGTATGGTAAAATAATAAATTAATGCTACGAATATGTTTTCTTCATAGTTTTTTTGTACGCGTGTCTTTTGCGAATCAGTGTAACTTATTGTCTTATAGCTATTTAGGGATTTTTTACAGAATCAGTTCTGACCTTCTGATAAATTAGTATTATAATATATTTTCAATACTTATGCTGAAAGGAGGGGTTAAAAGTAAATACTTCCCAGTACTTTTAAAAATAATCGGAAAAAAACAAAACAAAACTATTACATTGATTTAGGTACTTGATAATGATTTATACTCAACATATCTGCACAGCTTAATGGTTCTTCATCCCCCCTTATTTAAATATGTAACTACATAGTACCTACAATAGACTGAGAATTTATTAGACATATTTTTTTGTTTATTTGTCAAATGTTGACTAAATACTTAATTGAGAGAATAGTACCATGATATAAACATTATACTGATTAATAAAACAGTTTATGTACAGGTGGGTAGAAAAGCCTACAATATATTATAATTAAAATATATTTAAAGTGGATATATAATATGCAATTGGTATATTTTTCTGTCACAACAAGACCGAAAACAATTAGTTGTCAAAGGGTATTTAATAGTAAATGATAAAAATAGAGATGATCTCTTAATAAATGCAAAGGGCGTGCGTCCATAGTTCTATTTTATGGAAGACATAAGTAGTTGAAGTCTGACAAAAAGATCATAAAATCTTGCTCCAAAAATTAGTCGTTAGTCTTATCAGTATTTTGGTTGTCGCTCGATTTTATTTTATTTTGAAATCGATTCGATGATGGGTAGTTTATTCGAATTTTTTTTTAACGTATCGTTTATCTACCTATATATGTTATACATTCGGTATATTAATGGATTTTCGTGGTTATTAAATGTAGCATGTAGGTAGACCCGTGTACATTTGTCATTAAATTTGGAATGTAATGTGACTAATTCAATGCATAAAGCGTGGAAATAATTACTTTACATACACCCCACAGTACAAATGCAATTATATTTTAAGGTGTTTTTACGAGAGGATGGAACAGATGAACATTTTTTCAAGTATTTTAAACTTTTACAAGGTGTCAAATTTATTTCACACGAACCGTTAAAAATTAGATAACCAACTGTCTAAGTATTTATTTGATTATTTAATATTTTTAGTATTAGTTTATTAAAGTATTCATTAAAGTGCGGACAAATGACTGAGTGATAAATTTCAATATAAATAATATATATATTTAGGGTTGTTCATCAATAATGTTGGAAATAAACCAATAGACAAATAAATGCTTTAAAAATAAATTACTTTTCTTCGAAAATTCTACTAAAGTTTTGTTTATAATAATTTATAGAGTTCAATATTTGGTTCTTTGAATTTTCTATCCAAGTATAAATAATTTGTGTACTTGTGTCCCATATAATATATATTTGTTTAATTAATTGCTATTTAAAATTATATAATATCCTTTTGGTACATATTATATTATCTACATCACTGGTTTAAGTTATCATTTAAACGTACGGTACGTATTCTGTTAGTAAAACCTGTTTTTACCTAAAGTTGTATCCTAGGTATATGACTTGCCTATTGAATACAAAAATTGATTTGTTAGAGTTATATTATATTATATTAAAGAACATATCGTACTATCAATTTATTCATAACGACAACGTATATGGTCTATTCTATTATAAAATATATATATTTTGTTTCAATACATATTTATATTTTATGTATTACGTGTTTTATATACATTTGTTATAAGTAAGGGTAAAACGTGTGTATATAAAAGCTAAATGTCAGCAGAGACTTGACCAGCCTAAGAATGAAATGCACGCGCTTGTGACGCGATATAATAATATTTGAATATTTACGACTCACACGCGTTCTTAGAGCAAATTAAAGCAACTGTCATGTGCTCTTTGAGCCGACCATAAACTAAATCATGCAGCCATGTCAGATAGGTCGTAAACTCGGGTCGAACGTAATAATTTTTATTATTTAAAACAATTTTATTCCAGATCGGGGATATATAATAATATAATATATATGTATAATATAAGAGTAGGTACCTAAGTGTACGCCGTAATATACATAAATCGATTCCAAGTTTCGAGGACAAGGAAGCGTAAATCTTTTTAGTCGTATACACTTTGCAATTAGTTTTTCCATTCCCACGTTATATCATTTTATAGCATTCTAAAACGACACGTAGATATAATATTGAATTATCGTAAGATGACAGTATATTCTTTATGAAAATCAAGTCTGTGTATAGTCGTTCGGTTATATGCCGATCGTAAGCACTTCGGGTGGTGTGAGTTTATAACCATAATATATAATTATTTATTTACTTAAATTAACGCTTAGTATGCTCGATTATAGATGGGTAACATAACAAATATCTTGTTATACAAATAAGCTTATAATAGCTAAAATAACATAATACAATATTAATATATATATAAGATAAAGGACAATATATATATATATATATATATATATATATATATATATAGGTACTAAAGTAATAATTTGAATAGTGACAATTTAGCTCTGATAGATATAGCTAAAGTAGGAATCTATATGAGATAGATTTTCCAGTGTTAGAAGTCTATCACATAAACTGCTTTGTTCATAGCCTGTGCGGTGGGTTTATAAAATATGAATTGTTAGACACGAACGAGTGTTATATTGTGGTATATGAAAAGAAATACGTCCAAAATAATTAATTAATAATGCATTACTTATAAATTAATTTTTGATATCTTATTGTCGCCTCGGTGTTGAATCTAAAAAGTTCTAACCATCAGTGTATAATGTGTATAATATACTGTACTATATACCACAAGAGCCATTTGAAGTACACTTAACTCATATGCAAAAATAATATTTGCTCAACTCATATGATGGTAATGCAGATTTATATTATGATTATTGCGGATTTACGATTAATTTGTAATGGATCCATTAAAAAACATTGTATCTAACTAAAAATATGTGTTAATAATATTAGCCAAGAATCGAAATCACAAAGTATGTAAACAAGAACGAAAGATTTTCAAATAATATTAGTACCATTTTTCTCGATGAATGTTGAAAAGGGTAGATGATAGTGTAAATAGGAACAGTGAATTGGGTGTTGCAGGTATCCCTTATCCGTTCTATTCTAACACC
Source organism: Rhopalosiphum padi (assembly GCF_020882245.1). Classification (NCBI taxonomy): domain Eukaryota; kingdom Metazoa; phylum Arthropoda; class Insecta; order Hemiptera; family Aphididae; genus Rhopalosiphum; species Rhopalosiphum padi. Next base: position 57,559,704 of record NC_083599.1, read on the forward strand.
GCGTACTCCAGCCATAAAATTAGTCCCGCGGGAATTTAGCTTTAGATAGATCACATTTTGTGAGCATATAATAAGTATTTTTTTAAATTTTTTTTTAAGATTACTTTTAAAAATAAATTAATCTCAACTGCTGTTTACATAATTGTTTGCAACGATTTTCAGTTTTAATTTTTTGATACTCTAATAACTTTTTATTAACTATGTCTTAATTTATAGCTTATATCTACTGTAAATTGTTAAAATTAGGACTCATACATAATAATATTATACATTTCCGATAAAATTTTAACATTGACACAAAGTATATTATTTTTAAGTCATCAATTTTGTAGTTATAATTTGAATAGGTATATTAAATTATCTATGTATATATAATGTATATGGTATAAATTATAGATATACATTATAAAAATGTATTAACAGTTAATGATTTTACTTTTTAATAAAAATATAAAACAGTATATTATATATACATATGTATTTCAATAGTACATAGTAGGTACCTATAAAATATTAATTACATTTACTAGTTTAAAGGTATTATAATTTTGTTATAATAATTTTAAACATTTTTTAATTAATTAATAAGTCTTAGTATAATTTCTGATATTTATTTTCATGGCAATAACAGTTTAAAATTGTTTAAATACATTATTTTATTGTTTTGTAGTAAACTAATAAATTTAGTGTTGAATCAACATAAATTCCCAATCGTTTATACAATTATAACTATTTTTAAATGAAAAACTAAATTTTTTTGTTGTAAAATATGAAAACGGCTTGTTTAGTAAGCTATTTAATAGATTAATGCTATGTTTTGTTAAAAATAAATCATAAACAGTTATAGTATTATACAGAAATGTTTATATATTTTTAAAATATGATATTAACGTCATTGATTGTATTGTTCACTTTTATCTCCTCATCAATAGTTATAATTGATTTTTCCTTAAAAATAACCATGGCATATCAACAATCAGAATTTTTCTCAAATAATTATTAATCAAGCTTATTAAATTAAAATTGTATTATTTAATTATTAAATTAATGTAAAAAAAATATATTAAATTTTACTGCAATCTATCAAAATATATTCTTATTTTATTTTATTTTACGCATGTAACATCATAAGAAATTAGATATATAGTTTTGATCAAATTATTTTAGCTTTAAAAATTAAAAAAAAAGTAATAAAATTATTTACAGGACACTTAACATCACATTTTTAATTCTAAGATATTAAAATTCAAAATCTTATAAATTATCAACAAAATAATGACTTTCTAAATTTTGTTAAAATTCTAACTGTATTTTAATTGCTGCAAAAATAACTAAGAAACCTTGAATTATATTTTCAAAATGTTTGACCTTAAGACAAAAATATTATAAACATAATAGTGGATCAAAAAAAAGGAAAACGTTGAAAATAATAAAGCCAAAGTGGACATTTCGAAAATTCAAAATATTATAGTGTTAAAAAATGTTAATGTGATATTTGATGAAAATATCAAATAACTTTATGGTTTTTCTTTCTTAATTATCACAAAATAATAATCTAACTTTGTTAAAAATTATTGTCTGCTCGGAATCCAATACATATCTAAATATCTTGTATATTATATTATGGTAGGTAGCATACTATATTATTGGTTTCAGTATGAAAATAAATGCGAAAAATATAAATTTCATTCAAAAACTATAAAATGTACGGACTGAAATTATGAGCTTATTACTATTTACTACTATTATAGTTTGCCTAGTAACTTGTTATAAACTATTAACCTCTGTTAGTAATAAGAAGTGAACCTCGTTTAGGTTTGACTGGTGGTAATAAAATTGTAAAAGAAAAAAACGAAATTGATTTTTTTTTTTTTAATCATTTTAACGATACACTGCACATGTTTTACGAGCAAGTCAATATTAACAACGAACAAAATGATTGTACATTCTTGAAATGTACCATTAAATAGGTTGGAAAATACATAAAAATATGAAAAATATGTTGCAATTATGCTAGATCCTCAGCATACAATCGCAACTTAACACTAACATTTTTAAACATTAATTATTATTATGATGCATAGTAAATAATTTCGATTTCACGGTCACGATAAATACTCATGGAGTGTAAAGAATATTTTATTATAAATTAAGCCATTGTTAGGTAGATATATTATCATAATTCATAGTATTAATAAATTTAATTAAATATATTAATTTTGTATTACATTTTATGACTATTTCATATTTGTAATGAAGATTTTATATTCTAATAGACATTAAAAAATTCTATCAAGTATTTAAATTATGTATTTTAATACATAAAATAAAATTATAAATAATCTTAAATAATAATAGGTATGATGATTATAATATTAGCATTATATAAAACAAAAATAACTTTAAAAAAAAATTAAAGTGTATTTATTATTTTGATCAAAATGAGGAGTAATTTTGTGTTATTTTTGTGTTAGATTGTCATATATTATTTTTAATAACAGAATACATTCTGTGAAGTTTCAAGTATCGTAGTTTTATCTGTCTATAAGCCATAGTTCAACAAGATATTTAAGTATAATATTAATATATAGTATGAAATTTATTGAAATTTTGATTTTTTTTCGTTGTTTCTGTATGCATAAGGAAAATTTCGAAAATTATTATTTAAAAGTTTGGAAATCTGTTAATATTATGTTACTTAAAACTTTTAAAAGAAATAAAGAAATATTTAGAGTATACAAATTAAAAAAAAAAGTTTAATTGATTTTGTAGGTTTGTATTATTTTTACACGAATAGGTAAATTAAAGTCTTGAAAAAATTATTTTTTATAATAAACTAATGATTAAAAGATATTAAGTATTAGATATTTTCCATGGTTTTTATATATTAATATACTAATAAACAGTGGTGTATTTTTAAATAAATGTATACATTTTTTACGCACTTAAGAAATATTTAGTAGCTATTATAATAATAATAGATATAAATTGTTTTACTGTCACGTTTGAACAATATAATATTAAACTTACAATACCATATAATTATTAATTTATATACCTATATTAAAATAAAAAAGTTGTAAACATTTAATACAGTCTTCATTATGATAATACTTGCCTATACAAATTCAAAAAAAGTAAAACATGTTATTGAAACCTAAAAAAACCAACAGTTTATCAATATAATTTTAGAAGGTTTTCTTAATTAGGTAATTTATACTTATAATATATATTTGCTTTGACCATACGAAAAAAAAATGAAATTGGAGATCTTGTGCAAGTTATTCGTACACTGTATGCCAACGAATAATGCTTTTCAATACACAACTGATAATAAAATAATACATCATTATCTAGCGCCGAGGTTAAATCACTAGTGCCCTTATTAGTCTTTGTATGCTTTCTGTGTTTTTTATTAAAAAATTACTTATATTAATAGTATCAGTAATTAGATCCTATGTAATAAATATTATAGAAATATTCTTCATGAATAAATAAACATAACATAATCTAGTGTGTTCTGTAATATTGTTAATAATAAATTATTTATTTTAATAAGGCAATGCATGTATTACAAGTTTTATAAAGATTTAAAATTTTTTTTTGTATGCCTGACGTTACCTCTATAGAGTTGTTAAAATGTTTTAACTTTGACAATTTTTCAATAAAAAATAATGTATGTTGAACTATACATCACATTCTTCAAAAATGTCATCAGTTTAACAATTCACAGCAAACAAAGTGAATTTTTGTTTGTAAAAATATATATCAAATTTTGAATACATTTATTGTTCAAAAATGAAAAGGGGGTAATCATGCTTAGTGAAACACCCTGTATTTAACCATGACTATTATAAATAAAATATTGTATTTTATTTTCAAATTTGTATGTACTTACAAATTACAATGCGTTATAACCCATGACTACGTTAGTAAAGAATATTAAACAATAGGAAATCAATATATTATAATATAGTATATATGTGCACAGCACAATAATATTATAATGTCACTAGGAGTGAGAGATTATTTTATGTTTCACCGTCTTTCCTTCTTACTATATATAGACAATTGGCTATATAGTGGTTGTGTGTCCTATATGAATACCTACAATGTATAATAATATATTAGGTATAAACATATTATAGTTTTACTTCTAACCCGATTATTTTTCAAAATTGAAATACCTACCTTCAATATACCATACACAATGCGTATTACAAATGTATTTATTAATCGTGTTAATAACACATAATATGTATCTGCTTATTGTAACGTAGTTATAGTTATGAAACTACTTTGTCGGTGATAGATCATATATACGTTGATATTTATATTTTATTAATTTTCCAAAAATGTCATTAGTACATTTTTTATTTTATTTTCATGAAATCGTTTATATGATACAAATTTGTGTGTGTGTAACACCGACGTTTATTTCGATTTGTATCAAGCTAGACTATTCTAACGTATTAGACGGATTATGTGATCAACATTTATCCATTATGCTAGTTATGATATAATTTTTTTAGTTGATGAGTGCTATGGGTTAAAGAATAGTATCAGTAGATAATTTAGGTTTAGAGCTGTACACCAAACAATACATAATATGGCTTATTAAAATAGTTGAATACATATTATATGAAATGGTTTTCATTTTAGAATAGTTATTATACAAATCGTTTGTTATTTGATGGATATTTACCATCCACAATAATTAATTTAGATATTGAATTCAAATTTCACTATTGATATTATTTTTGGTGCTAATACAGTTTAAAAACAATGATTAGTAAATCTATATTATGCTATGTAATAATATACTTTTAAAAACACAATATTGGAATAAACAAAGGTTTGAAGAATAGTAGACAATAGTGTTTAAATAATTTTGCACTGAAGGAAACTAAAAAAAAAAAAAAAGTATATAGCCCCGGAATAAATAATAAAACAATAATGATTAAAACGAATTAGCTTACAACAAAAATATACTATAACATACATTTGATTAAATAAAAAATAAAAAAAATTCATATATTTCTGTCAATTTATAGTTAAATTAATGTTTAATCGGCATATTTTGGACTCTGATTGAATGTTTTCTTTTACAAAAAAATTAGATACCTATTTAAACTATAGGCAAATGGCGTGGTTGTATACTTGCAGAAAACTAAAATAAAATGCAAACCACTTGTATATGATTTGAATGTAAAATATAATTTTTATTGTATACACTTTTACTATTTTCAACTTAAATTTAAATAATTATATTAATAATAGTAACAATAAAATAGGCGTAAACTAGTTTTGTGTAAATATAATAAATTATTGTAATTATAAGCTTGTGTAGTCGTGCGATTAAGATGATACACGGTTAGAACATAAATCATTAATGAAATATTAAAAGATATCTATTGCGTAAATATTTTTTAAGATGGATATTTCTTATTAAGATTGACATGGTTTTCAAACTTACCATAGTCCATACCATTTATAATAATTTATCTTTATTTTTATAGTTTTCTTTTTGGATGAAAAATAATAATCGGCGGGAATAATAGTAACTTCATAACCTTAACACTTGAAATTGATAAAATATTTGCGAGACACTCTTATGCGTATATAATACCTATATATTATTAATGGTATTATACGTTATTATGATTACGTACCTAAGTAGATTTTGTTTAAGACCCGATATTTAAATGATTAAATAATATTTACTGATATCGATTTAAAATTCTATATACGTGGATTGTAATACTTACTTTTATTACTTAAAACTTATAATTTTTCATATATTAATATTGCTATAAAAGATTTAAGAAATATTTATTTGGACTTTAGAGACGCTGGTCCCATTAATCCAATTCTATGGAGGTTCTTTGAAATATTTTGAAAGTAGTAAGTAGATACAAAAATGAATGAAATAACAAATGTTTGTAAATCAGCCACGTAAATTATAATTTTAACTTAACCTATATACTAACTGTACTGTGGTATGATTGACCTATTATATTATATTATGGTGCGTTATTTATATGCTCTGATCATCAGCACTTTCAACACAAAAGTATAAATAGTATCTGTACTCTCAAGTTATAATATAATTATAAAAACACAAATTCTTTGATCAAATGGCGTTATTAAAAAAGATAAAATTATTACTATTAAAAAATTAAAAACTAGATATGTCTAAAACATTAAAAATAATTAATTTATTTAGAGAAAAACTTAAAAAAAATAATCAGAATTAAATTATTCTACCGGTAGGTATATAATGTAGTTTCAATTTTCGTTTACTACAATACGATGCGTTTTTCAACAAGCAGTTTAACTCATCACAAACAAAAAAGTTAAACAAGTGTTTGTCTTAAACATTTTGATCATGGCGACGACGAGTAATTAATTTAAACGGATTTATAATTTAAGTATTTTTTTTATTTAATTTTAGTATTATAAATTAATATAATTAAATGAACTTTGCACTTTTTCAAACACAATATTGTCTCATTCCAATAATACTTCTTATTTAATGCATTATTAAACTTATTAATTAATTATGTAATTTAAGAATAAAAATTAAATTAACTGTATGAATATTAGTTCATTTTTCTTCATATTATACTAATTGAATTTTCTTTTAGATCATTCGTTAAATTGTATTATTTCATCTGAAGTATACAATATACATTTATTATATATATAAATATATATAGGTACCTTTCTATATTATTAGTCGTATCGAAATATTAATAAGTATATATTCAAGACTATATGAGATACCACGTTTTTTAAATGGATATAATTGTAATAGTTTATTTTATTAAGTCAAAATTAAAATGTTTTCAATTATAATTGTGATTTATTAAATTGTTGACATACAATTATAAACTATTCTTGTATTAACTTTCTCTTTATAAATCCATACCAAAACTTTCCAATATACTCTTTTATTATCGATTCCGATAATACATAAAACAATACTCCAATTTTAATATGAAAAAACGAATATATGTACAATATAATATGGTAATCTATGTTTCGAATTTTAGTTAAATTTCTTATTTTTTACTTATGAGATTATCATTTGACATTTTATCAAAAATTATGAGTTCTGATTGATTAAAATTTGATTGAGATAACATGATACCGGATAACAAAATTTTATATCAATAATTGTATATAAATAAATAATAAGATACTTTTTTTAAGTTTCGATATTACTTATATTTTCACAATATGTCCTTAGTTATTGGACAATAAGAAGTATAATTTTAATTTCATACTTTATCAACGCGTATATGAATACTGAAATAATTTATAACTTAAAAATCTATTTTGGTCTGATGACAGCTCTATAATGTCAGCGAAGGTGCTTATATGTAATACGCAAATTATTTATTGCAAAAATAATAAGAAAAAAATTTAATACTATACATTAACTATTAAGCTTAACTGTGGCTTTTATATGAGCTTGGAATTCGGTGTTCCTTTCTTTTTAAGAGAAA